>NC_041822.1:23152750-23458276 GCF_900964775.1 Scleropages formosus
CTCTCCTGTAAAATATGAGCAATTACAGCTTTCTTTGGTGCGAGGAGTATGAAACAGGGTGGAGTGTGAAACTCCACGATTTCTCGCACCTCCCCTGAGCTGTTTCCAGTGCCTGTTTTTTCCTTCTGTGACATTCCGTTTTCGACGCTCGGTCTCATCGGTCAGTCGCCTCGGGACGTCGTTGACACTGAGGGCTTCCGGAAAGTTGTGTGTTGCGCCTGGGAGGAAAGCGGCTCCGAACAATGAAAGTGGCGGATGTACTGACGCAGAAGCCGACGTGTTGGCCGAGGGCTACGGCGCCGCCCACGCTCGGGTTCGACAGGACGGGATGCGGCTAGCGCTGAGCCCACAAACACGCCACCCACTTGACATATTCTCCCCTCCGGAGGTGTAAACAACCAGTAAAGAATACGGCCGATGAATGGTGCGTTCGCTAGAAACAGTGCAGTGCACTATGGGTAAGAGGCTAAACTCTGAGTCAAATTCATTCATATTCATTCATATTCATACTGGCAGCAGCAGACCATCACGAGAGGGTGATGGACAGGAAGTGGGGTCGGGAGTGGAGTCACACAAGTCAGTTTGTCCAGGTGAGAGGATGTCCAGAGGGGACGAGCTCCCTACCTGCCGCTATGCCATTGCCAGCGAAAACCGTTCAACCACGCCTGGTGGATAGGGAACAGGTGGTATGTGTGGAAGTTCGAGATACCGATCACACGCCCCCCAAAAAACTCCCGTGAAACCCCTGGTTCCCGGAACAGCTGCAGTGGTGGAGATGCAGGACTTGTGAGCCGGGAGGGGCGCTGTCGTTGCACCCTTGGGAAAGGAGCCTGTCCTGGACTGCAAGGGTTAAAAGCGCAGTTGTAGCGACGGGCTGAACGTTACGTAACATGCTTTCAACAAAATTGTCTGCTAAGCAGCTGAAATATTGAAAGAATTGTAGCAGCGGTGCAATATTCAGAGAGCGCGTTTCGCATCCCCGATCGGAGGGCAGAGCCGGGTTGCCATGGAGAAGAGGACCGTAACCGAGGTGCGGAGGAGGAGGAAGAGGAGGAGGCCCCGCAGGCCAACCCCACCACGGGAACGGGGAACAGGTACCTTATGTAACCAATGCCGATCCAGGGTCAAGGCAGGATCGTGTCTACATTCTACATGCCAGCACCTGGGAGAAGAACCTTCAACCCAATTTCAACCCTGGTCCTGCGGCGGTACACGGAAACAGGGCACTAATGGAGGCGCCACAAACCGTCGGTGGAAAATTATCACGTATTACATATAAGGGGGGCAGTCAACTGTAATCCTTGCATATTTACACCCCTATCCACATGTACCTGATGGGGTCATGTGAAGGAAGGTGCAAAACCACGGTGGAGAGAAGAGTGGGGTTGGGACAACGCAGATGACGCCAGCAAGGTGTCGTTTTGTTGCTTTACAATGTGTAACGGTGAACCTCTTTGGCATCAAACCCTAGCGATGGGTTAAGGAAACACGGCGCTAGAGGAGTTGCAAGTTTGTTCGCACGACTTTACGCAAAGTTCTGGAAGAGAAGGTGGGGGGGTGATGGCTGACCCCAACACCACCTCTCACTCCCAGGCAGAATCAGCCCAGTATCTCTGGGGATGGACCTGGATAAGAACAGAAGAACATTGAAGAAGGTGTAGACACTGGCTGAAGGTGAATGAGTGGAGATGGAGCTGCAGCCCTCATGGTTGATGGGCTGTTGAGTGAAACCAGAGCAGTTTGGTTCAATAGACTATGGATGGTGGAGCTGATGGAACTAGAGCTGCAGATGCCTGGTCCATGAGTTGGATCCTTCACCAGAAACCAGCAACTTCAGATACTCTTGACCAGCCGTGAAAACAACAACTGGACACTTCTAACCAGATTAGAGATGATGTACATATGACCCTTGAAAGGCAGGTCTTGTTGGTCATCAAACCAGCTGATGTCCCTTCTGTTAAGCATCAGACTATGTTATACTCCTCATGTCTTCATCACGTCTCCATCTGACCTCACAAGCTCAGACTTGACAAGTCCCTCCAAGCGACGGCGAGAGCCAAGCTCGGGTTCGAAGAGGGAAGTCGCCGTGGCTACGCTCCTCACGGCCAACGCTCCCGGCACCCTCTCGGAAAGCTCACTCCTCGTCCGCATTCCGGGCCCCACGCGGCTTTGTCTCACCGCCGTGGCAACGGCAACTCCCAAGTACCCACAACAAAAACTCGCTCAATGAGATTGAGAAGCGCAACGGGCTCAACCTGAAGCCGTGAAACCCAATCGGGGGGCAGCGCGGAGGGCAGGAAGTCCCACTTTTCGGGAACTCACCTGCGACAGCAATTCCTCGGCCTGCCGCAGCGCTGGAACTTTCCGGGTGGGACGACATGGGACGCGACGGGTTCACGTGGTCTCCCAGGAGGAGCGACGCAGTGTCGCATAGAAACGGTCGCACATTTTCCCCACTTGCTCCAACACAAGGGATTTTTGACCCTCAGCTACTTACAATGATTTACCCTAGTATATAGTCATTTTTACTGTCAATTCAGGTTAAGTACCTTAAGATCAAGGACATCCTGGTTCCTTTGACTGCAGGGCTCTAACCGCTGCACCTCCCACTTCCCTTTTAGTGGTCAGTCAAGGTAAGGATCGCCATGACCGCTTCCTACACATCCATCCATCGGTTACCTTGCTCCCTGCTCCCTTCCTCCCGCTCTCGCTCCCTCTCCCGCCGCGTCATCGCTCGGCCACCAAAGGGTGCGAAACCCAACAGCGGGTCCCTGAATGGGCCGATTGTTCGCAGGGATTTGGGAAGATTCTTTTGTGCACAAAGGGGGTAAACTTGATAGGGAGGGATAAACATGCAGGGGACTTGATCGGGAGCCATTCTGCGGTCGCGCAGCCAAGGGGTAGGGCGGGGTGGGGGAGGGGAGCGGATCATGACGGCTGAAGGGGGAAACCACAGACTTCGCAACACGCTCTCGTTCCCGCTTTGTCTGCGTCCAACAAAAGCCACAACAGAGGCGCTCAGCGCCCGTCAAGTTTTCCCAGGCCGACCGCAGAAAGGGACGTCTCTCGTCGGTACCGCCCTCCCCCCCCGTGTACTTAACATACCCCCCGGCACAAGACAGGAACCCAGCTGCTGCTCAAATGCCCACAGTTACCACAATTTCCATGTTAGGCTCCCACACACCTTGTGCCCCCCCCCACCCCGTAACCTTGTGCAACAGATACTTCCACTCAAAGCAGCTCACAAGTTCTTCTTCTTCTTCTTATTATTATTATTATCATCATTCATTTAGCACATACTTTCCTTTAAGGTGGCTTATGATGCTTAGATGTTCCCCTATCTGGCTGCCCACATTGGATGCTGCAACAAGTGTGTGGCTGTGACTTAACACTTCCGGACAAGTGTTTGTCTTTACATTCGTCGCTGGTCAGCCTGTTGCTAGTTCACATCCATCAAGCAGCTCTCCAGAGAAGTGACATTCAAATATCAAATACATAGATAATCATAGCAGATGTAACTTATTTATGTAGCTGTCAGGAGATCAGGAGAGAAGCTGCTCTCAAAGAGATGGGTTTGGGACCCTTGAATGTTGAAAAGGATTCAGCAGCTCTGAGGAACACAGGGAGTTCATTCTGAGATTTAGGGACTGATTAGTAGAGCTGCGGTTAATGAGGTGGCTCTGGCATTTTTATTGAGCCCTCAACACACACACACACACACACACACACACACACACACACACACACACACACACACACAGATGGATGGTAGTCCCATTCAGAGCTTCCAGCACACCCACCGCAACAGATTCCCACATCGAGCTCACATGTGGAGGTGCACAGAGGGAAGACCAGCGCACAGGCAAGTGACAGAGAGACAGTACTACAGACGTTCATCATCCCCGCTCAAAACGATGATCCCGGCTGAGTCATCGCGGCAGGCGTGAGTGGCGACGTCGATAAACAACATCGTGTCGGACCTGCAGTTTCTCCCGTGTTTACAAAACCCGGACTGTCACTGGATTTCGCTAATGCGTTCTGCACACTCAGCGCCTTCACAAGGAAATCAATGCCTTTTGACAGTCTTTAACCAAAAGAAGCTTTCCTCAGTGTCGGGGGGGTGGGGGTTTGGGGGGGGTGCTTGCGCAGTCAGCGCTGGCGTAGGCCCGGCTGTCCTCACACACGCAGACTCGCTGACGTGGCTTCGCCCCGCGCAACACAGCTGCAAGGCCTCGCTGCCACAAACTCCGACTTTGCAACGGAGTCTCAGACGTGCACCCCTCCCACCCCACCCCCCCCAAACACACTTACACAGACTTTAGTGCAATCAAGGTGTCTGGGCCACTGGGAAGAGACAGGGCTGATTACAGGAGCTGAGCATTTTGCCAGTATCACTAATCCATTCCTGTCCCGCAGATTACCACGTTTCCTTTCGGATTACCGCACCGCTGCTCCGGGTTTTAAACCGTGGGAGACGCGCTTGTTGCCGTTCCTCACGCTTACACGCCACGCCGAAGTTATGAAACACTTAAAGCTGAAGATTTCGGCTGTTAGAACAGTCAGAATGGTTTTACCACGTAATTCGCTCAGGATTTTTCCTCTCTCGACGAAGTTGCCAGGGAGGGAGGAACGGCAAAGTACGGCAGCGAAAGTTCTGCTGGGGCCACGTGTGATGCGGACGAGTAACGCGTGATGTAAACACACGTGCTCTGTCACACAAAGGCTGGATGTTTCCCGCGGCCCTTTCCCCTTCGCGCTCTCGGGTTTCAGTGTGTTTGGGAAAGTTTTCGTATGTCAGTATTGTGTGCGCGCACGTGTGTGTGTGTGTGTGTGTGTGTGTGTGCGTGCAAGGTCTACATCACACCCTTTTCAGTATGACGCATGGCAGGACCAACAGTGGAAAATTATGGCTGCAAACAACTTTTGTCACATTTTGTTTTTAAATAAAGATCCTCACCTGATACATGACTAATCCAATCCAGTACTAACCATAACCCTAACCCAAACCGTATCCCTAACCATAACCCTAACACACACACACACACACACACACATCATCTGAATCGCTTGTCCCATACAGGGTCGCGGGGAACCGGAGCCTACCCAGTAACACAGGGCGTAAGGCCGGAGGGGGAGGGGACACACCCAGGACGGGACGCCAGTCCATCGCAAGGCACCCCAAGCGGGATTCGAACCCCAGACCCACCAGAGAGGAGGACTGTGGCCCAACCCACTGCGCCACCGCACCCCCCCCCCCCAACCGTAACCGTATCCCTAATCCTAAACCTAACCGTATCCCTAACTCTAAACCTAACCGTATCCCTAACCCTAATCGTATCCCTAACCATAACCCTAACCCAAACTGTATCCCTAACCTTAACCGTATCCCTAACCTTGTCGCTCACCCTAACTATATTCCTAACCATAACTTTAACAGTATCTCTATTCTTAATCCTAACCCTAACGCTGTACTTAACTCCAACTACAATCCACTTCAGGAACTCATGATTGTATGCTGTGAACATCTTTTGAAGGTGTCAAGCAGGGCCCCTTAGTGCCACCCAGTGCCCGCTGCTCTTTCCGATGATTGCCGAGTTCATCCCGCTGTAGTAAATTTTAATCCTAATCTTAATTTCAGTTGATCATCAGTATCACATCTCAGAATGCAAAGCGCAAGACAAGGTTCTTTCTTCCAGCATGTGACTGATGAGTGAGCTACAACTTTGTTTTACTATGTTGACCACTAATGGTGTTACTGGGCTGGACGTTCTGATGTGGGTTCGAATCCCAGTCAGTTTGTGTAAAGTTTGAATGTTTGTCTGGGTTTCCTCCAGATGTGCCGCTTTCCTCCCGCAATCCAGCACACCGAAAACAAGTGTTTAGGGTGAACAGGTGACTATAAATTGCCCTTATTGTGTGTGTGTGTGTGTGTGTGTGTGCGCATTGCTTTGCTGTAGAGATGGGTAAATTATTTTAGGGAGCTGAGAGTATCATATGAAATGTCACAAAGACACATAAAAATACTAGATAATAACCACTGTGCCAGTTCTCATTTTGGACAGAAGCGTCTAAATTAATAAACATAATTAATGAACGGAGTGATTGATAACCCAACCGGCCCAATAAACGAGGAGAGCACACAGATTCCGTGGATCAACAGGCTGGAGACACACTGGTGGGAGGGTTATGCAAGAGGCCACGAACCCCAGGGTCCCTAGCAGCCCACCCCACCCCCACCAAACAAAGGACCTGCACGACTTTGCCTGCCAGCTATGCGCGGTAACAGGATCCTTATCTCCCATCCTGCCACTCGTCAAACTGAGCCGCTGGCTGGACCCCCGGAGGAGCCCAACAGCAGGGCAGATAAACTCGCTGAGTGCAGCATCGAGAGGAAACGAGGGGGGGTCCCAGCTGAAAACGACCATGTCCGGCCTACCTCTGCCTGTGCGGCCCTCCCCTCCTTCCCCCCAAAATCTGCCATGAGCCCTTTTCTCCAGCGAAGTCGTCCTGCTGATGAGGTTCACACGCTTCGCCCAAATCATTTCGCCCCTGACATAACATGTCCATCAAGGGTGTCGGGGTGGTGAAGAGGGAACAACAGGAAACACCGTGGTCAGAGACACCCCCCCCCGCCGCCGCCGCACACACTCCAGGGTACAGTCAGCTGTATTGAGCGGAAGGTTCTGGGTCGGACCCCAGCTGTACGGCTACTGTCATCGTCTGATTCCGCACAGGAAACGGACTCAATCGGGGACCACATCAAACTGGCTGCTGCAAGGCCCCCGGGGGGCCACGGGTCAGGAAAAACACACATGGGTGGGTGGCAAAACACACATGCACACATCTGCCTTGCCAACCGACTGCTGCCGACAACTGTGGAAAAAATTTTAAAAATTTAAATTTAACTAAAACTAGAATTATTTACACATTTATACAGCTTTACGTAATTTTTCACAGTCATTTTTTTAACGGAGCAGTTTAGGATAAGTACTTTGATAAAAAGTATTACGGCGAGATTCGAACCAGAAACCCGTCCTTCACCAGTTCCCCACAGGAAGCAGTGCATAACAAGAAATGAAGTGCGGTAAACATAGTGCAGGATGGTGTTTTATAAGGAACACTAGATGTGATGAGTACAGATCATAATAATAATTGTCATGAGGGCATATTTGTCATATGTTCAGCTTGTGGCGGTTAGAGTTGCTGCCTTTGGACCCCAAAGTTACAGGTGTGAATCCCACCTCCAGCTGTAGTACTCTTGACCAAGGTACTTACCCTAAATTGCTCCAGTAAAATTACCCAGCTGTATAAATGAGTAATTAAGGGTAGGAAACCAAATGTTGAAAGTCACTTTAGAGAAAAGCAGCAGATAAATGTAACGTCCAGATTTTTCCAGCTCATTGGACACAATGAATCAGAGCGAGTAAGATTGACATTTGCATTTATATCCATTTATAGGGTTGAGCACAACAGCAGCTCCCCTCCTGAGATTCGAACCACGCAACCTTCTGGTTTCCGTTGCATTTCTTCAGCTGCAACACCGCATGCGGGACCATTGGAGGCCCAATCATACAACCGCGATTCTCTTCAGGTGCGGCAACGTCACGGGACCCAACGGACAAGGAAACGCATCTGTAATTTAAACACGGCCGTGTTCTAAAGAAAAGGACTCGTACATAGAACAGGATGGTTCCTCAGTCAGAGCACTTTTACTTCCTGCAGAAATGAAGAGGTCAGTGGTGTCCAGAGAACTCAGAGACAGCGGGTAGCGTTGGTGCCTCTTAGTAACTGGAGTTGGGGTTCAACTCGGTTTGTGTGGAGCTTGCACGCTCTCCCCGTGTTCATGTGAGTTTCTTCTAGGTGCTCTGGTTTCCTCCCACAGTGTAAAGACACGATGAACTGGTGATTCTAAAGTAAACACTGTACATCACTTCTTAGAAATTAATAAATGTGAGGTGTTTGGGAGAGTAGCACCACTAACAGTTAACACTGATCAGGAGCGTCCACACACACACACACACACACACACACACACACACACACACACACACACACACACACACACACACACAGAGTGGGGAATCCAGCACTGTCCTGCCTCCATTTATCTGCCTACAAAAAAACCTCTCAAGTGGTTCCTTAAAACCCCAGTGCTAAAATTAACTAACTTTCTGTGTGTCTGTGACTTGGCTGAGTGGGGGGACGTGCAGGACTGAAGGACAGAAGCAGAAAGACCCCCGGTGACACTAGCAGGGGACGACTCAGTCACTTTGCACTGTGGGCCATTAATGGAGGGGATGTGAGAGACCTGGATGCCCCTCACCCCCACTGGATGAGACCTCCCCCACTTCTCGAGGCTCTTAAGTGCCGTGTGGCCTGTTGCATAACTACCCCCCCAACTCCAAACCCGCCGGACGCCAAATTGGTTTCTGCAAAGCCCTTGTTCTGTGAGCACGATCAAGTTACGGGGGGAAATGTCAGGTGCGGAAGGGGGGAGCGCTGAGCTCCGCGGACGGCAGGCGAGGCCAGCAGCCAGGTGGACCGTTGCGTAACTCTCCCTCACACGGGGTGCAGGGGTCACCGCAGCAAAGGAGTGGAGGGGGTGGGGTAGAGCTGTGGGTAGGAATGTGTCCTGATCCTCTAGGGTGTGCTTCTCAAAGGCAGAATTCCAGAGCCCCCCCACAGTGGGGCACTGAGGAAGAGGGCGAGCGAGATGCAGCGCTCCTCACCTGGCCATTCAGAACGCATGCCAGGTCATCCTCCCATGTGTCTGTACTCTTCCAGACATTGGCAAAGACACAGGTGTGTGTGTGTGGGGGGGGGGGTTAAAATCTCCCTGGGGATGGAGGTCTGATCGATGCTTCCAATCTCAGCCCCGCAGTGCAGAGACCTCCGGCGGCGCAGGAGCATGCTCAGCACCCTGTAACTTTCCATGCGCACCTCTGGGGATGGAGAAGAAGTGTCGCCGTGATGCAGCCATTTGCTCCGGACGAGTAAATAAAGATTAAAACTGTTCGCGGTAAGTGAACCGTGTAATAACATTGCCACCAGTGCTGGAATTTTACTGGCTGCTGGTAGTACGACTTCAGGTCCGACTTGATCACCCCCATCTGCGCTCCTATTAATGACGGGTACCTGACGCATCTCACCTTGGCACCTCTGTAAAAATCTACTGATCTCGCCCCTCTTACACAGAGGTCAGTGGTGTCCAGAGAACTCAGAGATCAGCAGTGGTCAGTAATCAGACCTGTCTGGCTAAATTAAATACTAGAGGTGAGCTAGAGGTCAAAGGCTGCCAAGTAATAGTGCAAGAGGCCCACTGTGGGTCTGGATCAATATTTTGGCTGATTAAAACCCGTTGGTAAAAGAGGGTTTTCGCAGAGGGGCGAACGATACGTCTCTGATCGCAAACATAATCCAACGCAAAGAGCTTTAGGCAGTTTCACATGAGAGGCCCTGCAAACTGAACTCTGTTATAAATATAAACTTTCATGTGAGTTCATCGCTGAAATACTTGACAACTGTACTGCTTACATAACTGCTGAAGGTTTAATTAAGATCACATAAAATTTTAGGAAAAATATCTAACCTATGCTACCAGTTCATTTTTAAACTAAATTTTAAATACCTTAAATATACACTATAATTAGAGCTTTATCAGTGTAATTAGAAATGGCCATTAAGCACTTTTTCAGATATTTATATCAGACAAGGAAATAATTCAAAAGGGATGTTGGTGAATTGATTGAAGAATTATTTATATCAGATGTATGATAATAAAATTGAGAATTTAAATTTTCATGTGGATGTTGGCAGCCCTCCCAGGCCTCCTCCATGCTTTTTGATACTTTATTGCCGCATATTAATTATGATAAAATCCCATGATGTCTCCGTGTTCAAGCACATGACCGTGCTTCATCCGTGATCAAAGACTAGACCACAATGGTCACATTCCCCTGTGTGTGGTAAGTTCTCTTCAATGGCAAAAACACAGAACGGTCAGGGAGGGAGGGAGGGAGGGGACTGCTGCAGGACACAGGAGAGCCTTGTGACACCACCGATGATGACATCACCGACAGTGACATCACAGATGGCGCACGCACCAAAGCAGCTTCTTTCACCCGAAACAGGAAAACGGCAAAACACACAAGCTTCTACCGCACCGTCTAAATTCTCGCGGTCCTCATATAAATGGAGCGAAGACCAGGAAAGGTTTCCCTTCCTACAATTCATTGGTCTTTTCCCCAAAGTCTTGTGGAAAATACAGGAAGGTGACACATGTGGTACAACTTCCCCCTCCGGTGCTGTGTGTGTGCAAGCGTGAGTAGACGCCGGCGCTATGGAAACGATGCCAGTAGCGACCACCCTGGAACCAAATCCCGTGTGAGGTTCAAAGGAGGCCAAACTGGAAAGCGGCAGCCCTGGAGGTCGCCAACATAGGCAGGGCATCTTGTCACACTTCCCAGAGGAGCGAGAAAACACCAAAATGCCTGCGACGGCCTGATCCCAAGACAAATTTCAACACCTGACCTGCAAATACCTGATCTAACCTACATCATGGGCAAACTCCCACCCTTGTGAATCCATATTCAAGTCCCTGCTTCTGTGCTCCTCATTACCATTCTCTGAATCCGTGCCATCTTTTTCAGAACAGAAATAGAAATCTGGTGTTTTGTTGTATTGTTTTAGCGCAGCGCATTGAAGCAGGTTTCCATGGCGACCCTTAGAGATAAGGAAAATCAGCGAGTGAGCCGGGGTCACGACGAGGCCGGCGTCCTCTTGCGTACCGTACCGCGGGTCTGGTTCTGATCGGGTCAGACCAAACAGCAACTGCGTTCACAACACAAAAGATCGACTTTGTCCTCCCCTGTGGACAGTAGGAGCTGGAGGGTGGGGGAAAGTGGGGGAGACATCGCGGGCCGGAGCGGGCCGCTGCGTCCTTCTAATAGAGACATTGTTTCTGTGCGACGGCTCAAAAACAGCCCATTGTGTGAGATCAGGACCGACCCACACATTCATACACATGTTTTACTTACCTCATTTCATTCTGGGGACTTCACAGTGAAATTCACTTAGAAATTCCTAACCCTTCGGCTTCAGCAAACTGAAAGACTTACGAAAACCGATTTGTCACGACTAGTTTCTCAGGAAACGTGAGAAATTTTTAATACAATTTTTTTACCTAATGGAGACATCCATACAAGGACTGGTTTTGAGGGTTTGGGTTTTGCTGTAAAATATAAAATGTCAGAAGGTTAAGAAAACGTGTTTGTGCCCAGAGCAGAAGACCCGATGCAACGGCCTGTTCCTCAAAAGCAGTTTTTTGACGTGACGTCTTCAGGAGGGCAAAGTTTGCGAAGGACGTGTCTTCTTTAGGGAAGGCACGCATCTCAACCGCTACTGGAGACCACCTTGAAGAGTAACCAAAAAAAAAACCCTGAAAAAAAGAACAAACTGAGCGGAATCGCTGCCCGGGTATTAAACGGCCAAAATATCATCTCTGAAGCAAACATCACGGTGCCTTCATGAAAAAGTTCAACAAAAGAAACAAGAAGTGCACAACTTCCTTCCTGATAACTGCGTGCTTGTGGAACCGTCCCAATTTGCGTCCGGTCCCGTAACGCGGCTTCGGAATCCGATTCGCAGGGAGGAACTTTCCATCTGACCGCTCTTAGCTATCGACGCTAATGCTAACCGCTAATGCTAAGAACACCAGGGGTAAAAAAGACACCAAAATTGAAGCAAATCTCATCTCGCACTGAATGTTTACGTTGAAGGGAGAATTCCAGCGTGTAATCGGACACCCGAGGATCACACGGTTGTTCCCCACGCAGGTTTTGAAACATAGAAGCAGGCATCTTTGGTGTAGCGAGAAAACTGTTAGCCACCAAATTCTGCTGCTGCTCCTCCACAGCAGCCATCGCATTAATACGGCTAAGGCCTTAACAACTTTTATATCTTCTACGACACTTTTATCCATTGCCTGCCCCGTTCTTGCTTCCCTTCGAATAAACCCCTTCTCAGATGGTACGGCATCTCCGTTAGCAAGCCTCAGAACCGCGCCGCTCCCAGAAGCGAACCGTTTTAAATATTCATTAAAAGTTGCAACGACTAACTCCCTTTCCGCAATAATTAGGCGACCGCTAGTTTCTCTGCCCTGTCAAGCCGTGTTTATCAGGAAAGAGAACGAGTGAGGTGATTCAAAGGTTCAGTAGATGTTACAAAGTACAAGTTTTACCCATGTCGTGATGAGGTAAGAACAAACATGCAGTATAAGTCACTGGCATTATTATAAACGTGTATCTACAAAGTTCTGCAAACACGCACTGTACAACAGTTTCTGACTGAGACGCTGAGGTATTAGAGGTTTATTTTTACATTTATTCACTCAGCAAACATTTTTTCCCAAAGCGACTTACAATGGATGCTATGTAGTGTTACTAGCCCACACACCTTATTCACCGTGGTGACTTACACTGCTAGATGCACTACGTACACTGGGTCACTCATCCGTACATCAGTGGAACACACACACACACACTCTCTGTCACTCACACACCATGGGTGAACCTGAACAGCATGTCTTTGAAGTGTGGGAGGAAACCAGAGCACCCTAAGACTTCTGCTGTTAGATACACTACTTACCATGGGTCACTCATCCGTACATCAGTGGAACACACACACACTCTCCCTCTGTCACTCACACACTATGGGGGAACCTGAACAGCATGTTTTTGGACTGTGGGATGAAACCAGAGCACCTGGAGGACACCCTCGCAGACATGGGGAGAACATGCAAACTCCACACAGACTGAGCAGGGATTGAACCCATGTCCTCTCCCACCACCCAGGTGCTGTGAGACAGCAGCACTACTCACTGTGCCACCCATACAGAATGTTACCAAGTAACTTCCATATGCTTTGTGAGGTATAAGCTGGGTAAAGTCCTCATAGATCCGTGGGGGCACTCAAGCGCAATATGAAACATTCACCATTATTACTAACAAGAGATATAATAAGTTTGAATAAAAGGGAACACATGATTAAAAGAGTGAAACCCTATCATGGGTCTTGAACCCAAAACCTTAAGTCACTGTACTAATCAGCTTTTCTAAATTACTCACTTCATTCTGCCTCTATACCGACTTCATAAAAAGAGAAATATGAGAAACTTTATACCGCTCTGTACTCTATGGTACAACTGCAGGACCGCTCAGCAGGGATTCTTTTAGCATTGAGTTGCGGGGGGGAGACTGGACCTGTGAAATCTGTCTGTACCCCTTCAGAAAACCAGAAATGGTTAAAAAATGCAAAAATAGCAGATATTGTTGTTTTTTTTTTTTTTTTTAAATTAATGTTGCTTTGTAAAGAAGAAGATGCTACCTTACAGTCTCTGTCCCTCACTATGACAACAGAACAGACTTGGAAAGCTTCAGTCCTTCAGTCTTACTTCGCTGCAGTAGATGAAACCCCACCATGGGACTTGAACCCAAAACCTTTGGGTCATAACGCTGGATCCTTACTCTATGGAATTGCCAGATCCACACCGGGGTCTGCACCTACTTTGTGCAGGATGGAGACGGGTTCAGAGCTCACTCAGAACGAATCTGAGTTATGCCGCAGCACCAGCTGTGTTATTTCAAAGCCCATCGTTCTATCAGCATGATGAACGATGTCATTAGAGAAACTCGTGTAGGTTCTGCTGTATAACTTGAGGCGGAGCTTTGAATAATTGAAGCTACGCTGGGAAGATCTATGGGTGTCGCTCGTACCGAGAGATCACACAACCCCCCTCCTCTCTTTCTTGTGTCCCACGGGGGAATTCGTCTCATCAATCCTTAAATTAAGACACTCTCTCCAGCTACCAACCCCTCTAAGCAGAGACCGTGTAACCTACTTTTTCAGAAACCCCCAAATGACACTCCTCGGCTTCATCTTGCAGTAAACCCCAATTCCTTCTTTTGCTTTTCATTCCAAAGGCACCGCAAACTGGAGTGGAATAAAGACAAAAGTACTAGGAAAATTAATGTTTCCAGGTGTGAAGGACCCACAGATCACCACTGTACACACCGAGGAAGTGCAAGTAATGTGTGGAACACCTGCAAAACACCGATGGAAGCACGACAGACAATGAGGAACATCTGAGGACACCTTACTTGGGGCCATATAAGCAGAAGCCTTCCTCCACTGTGCCTAACAGTGTTAGTTTCGAACAGTATGCTATTTACACTGATTTACCCATCTATAGGTGGGTGGTGCTTACTGTATTAGTTCAGGGAAAGCTCCTTCATCAAGGGTACTACAGCTTTGGGATGGTGGCGGCAGTGGGATGATAGGTGGTGCGGGTGCCCCCCCTTCTCATCTCTCCTCTGCTGTGCATTCTCATTCCAAGCACACACTCTCGCTGCTCCCCCTGCGCAACAAATAAACAGCTTTTGTGTTCTGGCTATGTCTCCATGGAGCCTGGGGTAGAGGACTGAGCTGAAGAGGTGCGGATGGTGGGGGGGCAGGGAGAGATTTACCAGCTGATCCTGCCTCTTGGATGTCCTCCACCGAACGGTTTAGTCTAGCAATCCTTCTTCGGCTCAGCCAAAAAAGTACTGCTTGCAGGTGCTGAGAATGATACAGCAAAACTACTTCCCCAAATAAGCACTGAGAAATGAGTCGAAATTTGTTTTTCTATGCTAATTGCACAAGACATGGAGGCAGCGGGTAGCGTCGCGGTTAGAGCTGTCACCATGCAGTCGAAGGTCTGGTGTTTGAACCCTTGCATCTGTCACGGAGACGGAGCAGACGTAAACCTCCTCCTGCACGCTGACAGTTACCAGACTTCAATGAGGAAGGAAAGCAGCATCCGTTCCCCACAGCGCCCCGACGCCTCCTTTTCGCATCATTAAAAATGAGATGAAATGGAATCGTTCTAGAGCAGAGCCGGAGACACCCCCTGCCCCGCCTCGCACCTCGTCTGGTGGAGAGGATTCAAAACTGGGCCATTCTCTACCCCCCCTCCCTGGAGAAGACACATCCTCAGATGCACCCACTGTAGAAGCAGAGGATCAGTGGCACACGGGCAGTGTGCTGAACATGTACCCCCCCGCTTCCCATCCTGAGCCAGCTCTCCCCATATCCAAGGGGGGGGCACCGCGCAGCCAAATCTGTTAATACTCTCAGTGGTGAATCAAAGGAGCATTTCCATTAGTTACCTCGGGTTTATATGCCACGAGGCTTCAAATAACTATTGATTCTGTGATGCTGATGTGAGGCTTCACAACCGTGTGTGCGGTCATGTACAGTATGTCACTGTCAATGAGAGCGTCTGCTAAATGAATATACTGCATTTAATGGACTCGAGTAAACCGACCTGGAGCAAAATCGATACACAGTGGAAGTCCCAACGTTAAAATAATGCGTAGAATGATGAGTGTGTGAGCGAGCATGCAGCTCATTAAATCATCGCTGGAGGAATCCCTGGAACGAGAGAGGACTGGGATCCCAGAGCAGTTTTCACTCCAGCCCACTGCAGAGAGCGAGACGCACAGGGCGTGAGGAAGGGTACGCCCTGGATGGCATACCTGGCCAAACGGGGCATAGGGCAATCACGCACACCCATTCACTCATACACACACTAAAGGCAATTTAGTCACCAGGTCACCTGAGACACATCTTTGAAGTGTGGGAGGAAACAGAAGGCCCCCAAAGAAACCCACACAAGCACGGGAAGAACATGCGATTCCACACAGACTGAGCTGGACTCAAACCATCATCCGAACACATAACCAGCATCACGGGCTGTACCACAGTGGGACCCATTTCACCTTTTCGAAATTCAGAGGATATTTTTACTGTAGAAATTCAGGCTAAGAACTCTGCAAGAGCAAGAGCTGCCCTTGAGACCTGAACCAATAACTTTTCATCTACAAATCGGTGGGCAGCTGATAATATAACGGTTATGGGTCCAAAGACTGCCAGTTTGAATCTCATCTACTGCAGTAATACCCTTGGACAAGGTACTTACCCTACATTGCTCCAGTAAAATCTACCCAGCAAATGGGTAAATAATTATAAGAAGCTAACTTTGTAAATCACTTTGGATAAAAGCATCAGCTAAATGAATAAATGTAAACCCTTTAACCACCATGCCTCCTGCTGTTCATAGACCCCCTATGAATAGTTACACTATACATACACTGTACTATAGTATTAGCCAAGGAAGGACAGTCATAAGACTGAAGGTTATCCTCACTATGGGAGTGCGGTGGCGCAGCGGATTTGACTGGGTCCTGCTCTCCGGTGAGTCTGGGGATCAAGTCCCGCTTGGGGCACCTTGCGATAGACTGGCGTCCTGTCCTGGGTGTGTCCCCTCCCCTCCTTCAGCCTTAAGCCCTGTGTGTTGCTGGGTTAGGCTCTGGCTCCCATCGGTTTCAGACTGTGTGTGTGTGTGTGTGTGTTATTCTCAGTTTTTCGTGTTATGTCCACCAGAGACCGGACTCTGCAACAGCTGCATCACCTGAGCAGTAAGTCAGGGGTACGATGAGAAGTCCAGTAACACAGCCTCCCGGTGTGGGGATGGGAACGTCCAAGGCTTCGTGGGTAAAGCCTGCACCGGACCACCGTGTGAGACGGCCTGAGAATCACCGTCGCCGATCACATTACCAGCTACGTCACCCGGCAGATTATCACAGAGCTGCACTGTGAGAATAAACCATAATCATGAGCATTATCCCGGATTCATAACACATGTCTAAAGCCAAAAAATGTCTTTAGCGAGTTAAGGACGGGGCTCAGGTTCATTACCAAATGACGCAAAGACTGCCGTTTTGCAACCACAGAAACGCAGCAGGTGTGAGGCTACGAAAAACAAGCGGTCAAATGAACGATGCTCAGAGGGCCGACATCGACAAACCGTCGATGAATTTCCCGCTCCAGGATCAGATCATTTTTGATTTGCAGGACCGAGACCAGAACCGCATGGCGGAACAGCACCAAATCCCAACCTTCGTTCGCGAGCTTGCGGTCGAACTGGAGTGACCGCGGATGTGGGGGCGTGATGGCGGGAGGCGTCTCTTTAGTAAAAGCGACACACCACGCAGATGTCATGAAAGGCGTTTTTGTTGTGTGCGAACGTGGAAGTAGTTCTCCCTTTTTTTGGTTTCACTCTCAGGCCGAGCCGCTCAGTCAGCTGATTCATTCCGAAAGAGAAGGAGCAGAAACGACCTCTCGAAAACGGTAGTGCTCCTCGCCGAACGCCGTCCGCTCCTCCTCCTCGATGCGTCTCCTCCGTGGTGAACCCCTCCTCCGTCTTCGTGGCACGGACCTAGTTTATAGAGCAGCGGGAGATGACGAAACCTAATCTTTAAGTAATGCCCCCCCCCCCCGACCGCCCGACCTCGGCTCCATCTGCGAACCTCTGCCTAAGTTTCAGCTGTTTTTTATACACGGATCAGGGAGGAGGTCCAGACGCCAGACACGCAGAAGAGGAACGTTGCAAATCACGCTGAACACGTAACCCTGCCCCCACTTTCTGGTTTTACTGGTGAGTTATGTACGGTTCTTCAGAGAATGCTGCTGCTGAAGTGCGCTGACCCCGGCGGCGACATCCGGAAGGGTCACCGCGAGACGACAGGGGTGAGCGACGGCCCCGAGGAGCTCTCTCCACCCACTCGGCACACGCAACAGTTCGGTTCATCTAGAAGCCACGAAAGTTGGGTAAACGGATCAAGCTTACTGGGGTAGAACTCTGATCCACCGGCACCTCAGTGAACCTCGAGGCCCTTCCAAAAAAACCCCAGAAAACAGCTGCAACACATCCTTCAAGCCTGAGCAATTTGTCCTTTTGTGGAAACAGGGGCAGAGCTGAGCGCTACAAATTAAATACAGGTGGCTGTGACTAAGAAAGGGCTCAGAGAGATCCCATTTTAGATTACTGAGACAGTATTCCTTCTCCATCCTGTTTTCAACATGAGCCAGAAGCCCGGTTCTGCTGCTGGAAATCAGCACAGAATAAAGGAAAAGGGAAAAAATAAGAGCGGATAAAAGAATGTGGTAAAAGAAACTACCAGGTGCTTTAACCACATTAACCATCACAGAGAAGAGGAACAGAAAACCCTCCGACCAACACAAGAGGAGCTGTAAGTCTGCATCCCAAAAGAAATTCTTGGTTATCAGGATCTTAAAGACAAAACCAAGCATGATGGACCACCAAGAAGTGTGTTGTGCCAACAACGCGCAATCAAAAGTGACATGAGTGTGAGGTGACACCATGACGCCGTCAGCCGTCAACAAAGGCAGGAATAATCGTAGCTCATCAACTCATCATCAACACGAGTTCAGCATGCCATCAACATGGAATCATTAAGGCATCAGCACTCCATCCAGTGTATTTATGGCATCACCACACTCTGAACAGTCCATCTATCCAACACCACATTCATTAGCCATCATTAAGGCATCAACCTTGTAAGATCATCAGCATTCACATTTATTTAGTAGACACTTTTCTCCAAAGCAATATCCAGCAAACTCTGTGTAGTGTTATCAGCTCACACACCATATTCACCGTGGTGACTTACACTGCTAGATACACTACTTACGCTGGGTCACTCATCCATACATCAGTGGAACACACACTGTGTCACTCACACACTATGGGGAACCTGAACAGCATGGCTTTGGACTGTGGGAGGAAACCAGAGCACCCGGAGAACATGCAAACTCCACACAGACCGAGCGGGGATCGAACCCAAGTCCTCTTACACCACCCAGGCACTGTGAAAGAGCAGCGCTACTCGCTGGGCCACCCAGAACTGCATCAACATGCCCTCAATAGAGCAGCAACATGTCAAAAACATGCCATCAAGATCCGATCAAACAGGGTGCTGGGAGGAGAGGTGGGAGCTCTTTGCCCGATACATTCCACAGACCACCACCTTGCCAGCAGGGAGGGTCTGGCTTTTCTTCCTGCCAAGCATCAGAGAAATGGCCATTCTGCAGTGCTGACCAGTGCTGACCCTCTCCCTCCGCCAACGAAAACACGGCTCACGCAAACAGAGAAGGTGGGAGGTCACGGCTTCAAACTCCAGCTAAGCCGAACGTGGTAAATGAAGAAAGAACCATCGTGTCTTACATAACGTGAAAAACATTCGACGCCCGTGGTGGTAAACATCTCTCGCATGGCTGTTTCAACAGAATAGCACATCTGTGGTTTTAACAGCGCCTCTAACATCTAACGCTAAGACGACCCGTGTTTATGTTAGAGACGTCGGGAACACGTCCCCAGTCATTTTTTAAAAGACGCTTTCCACTCTCTGCTCTTTTTCTCCGATTTTGGCGGCTTTACCTAGACTGCAGGGGCCCCATATGACAGTAGAGCTCTGGTGTAAAGCATGCCATTGTTAACCATCTGCCCTGAATAATCAGCTGTCTGAATGACTATGGCACTTAATTTGCATATTGAAAGGAAAAGCTATAAGTCAGGAGAATACAAATGGAAAAGGACATTAACAAGAGGCTCAAGCAAGAGCTGAAGCCTATTAAATGTGTAGAAAACCCCCGTTAAGTGATATTACTACGGTTCAGGGCACAGGAAACCCAGTACATTTGGAACCTAGACCCAAGGTCGGCATCGTCGATCCAGTAATTCTAAGTACATCTACATGAAGGACCACATGGTAATTGCAGCGATTTTAATCTGTTTATGATCATTTGATTACAACCATCCTGCCTTGCCTCTACTCCTTGCACATCTTACAACTGCAAATTCATTTGACTCCGACACCCTTTGTCTGCAGGGAAACAATGTTATTGATTATTGATCAAACTGTTAGTGATAAGACTGGACGTGTTGAGACTCACTGGCACCAAGATGGTATAAACTCATCAGTTCGATTCATCGATAGCGTGTACATTCCCACGATGGCTTCCATTCAAGAACGGCTCACATTCTGATATATGTACAACCGCATATAAACTATACTGCGTAAGCATAGAAAACAGTATGTAAACTAGAATTTACGGGTTCCCTCTGTGCATTATTTTGCAGATCAGTTGCTATGCCTTCAGGGGTACATGAATGTACTATAGTAACATGCATTTTAACTCAAGAATCCGGTAAAAAAACAACTGCGTTCTGTTTTATACACTGAAACGATTAAATACAAACTATCACAGGTGAGCCCCGCACACTCAGCGAGAACACGTGACTCGCGTTCACACCTACAGTACTGTACGCGCACACCTGGAGCTACTCGCGCTTCTCGTTGCCCCGCTCCCATCACAACTACTGTGGCCTTAATATGTTTTCCCTGTTGATAAATAGGGGGCATGGTGGTGCAGCAGGTTTGGCCGAGTGCTGCTCTCTGGTGTGTCTGGGGTTCGAGTCTCGCTTGGGGTGCCTTATGATGGACTGGTGTCCCGTCCTGGATGTGTCCCCTCCCCCTCCAGCCCTACACCCTGTGTTGCCAGGTTAGGCTCCAGCTTGCCATGACCCCCGCTTGGGACAAGTGGTTTCAGACAGTGTGTGTGTGCGGATTCATAGTGACATTTGGCTCTAGACAAAAACAACGAATCAATGCTCGGTCCCCATTAACTGCGCTTTTCGTTATGTTTCATCGGGGGGTCCATTATAAGACATTCTGCTTGGACTTGCACTCTTGAGCCCATAACAGCATTGCATAGTGGGGACCGCCCCCCCGTACTGTCACGTCATGGTACTTCAGTCATGCTATTTGCAGTAATTTAAGGAAAACAACCCTATGGACAGGTCACCCCAAAGCTACACGAAGAAATGGCGAGAATCCCAGATTTGTAATTAAATCAGAATTTCGATCTGTGTTCTTTTACCTGGAGGACTCGGTGATGAAGTCCCCCCCGTCCAGCAGGCGGATCTTGCAGAAAAGGACCCCATTGACAAAAGGCACAGCCGTCAGCTCCTCCAGGGTGAAGTGGGTCTGAAACTTGAACTTCTTCTTTTTCATTAAGAACGCCATCGACAAAGTATCCCCGGTAAGGTGTGGACAAAAGTGTAAATAAAAACAAAGAAACAGTGGGAGAGCGAAATAAGCGTGACAGCTGGTCTGGAGCTTGGATTATGTGGACATTTCAGTCTGGAGCTTGGGCATTCTTCTTCATTCCTCTTCTTTGGTTCCTCATCTCCCTTAGTTGTGTGCTGTGCTGGTCTGGGCAAAACCTGCATGAGCAACAGATTAAATATTAATCTTACAGATCTGGAAGCGTGATTTCACACACACACACACACACACACACACACACACACACAGTGTCCGTGCTGTTATGAGGAGGAACGCAGAACACACTTCCCTTCGGAATGAACGGCGAGATGCAAAGGGCTCCACACACCAACCTCTCCTAGAAGAACACCAGAGGCCACCCTCTTGTCCTCGGCCTCTGCTGGATCTGTCTCGGAAGAGCGTTTCCCCCTCGTGTCTTTTAATTGGAAACACACCCCTGAACCCCCCTCCCGACCCCGCAATTCAAAGACGTGTGAAGAGTCCTGATTAAAATGTCACCTAAAAGACCTGAATTCTGGTTAAAGTGATGTGAGCCTCGAGTACTAACTACAATGTTACAGATGAAAGCTCATCAAACTCCTACTGGTTACAGCGTTACACATGAAAGAGCCCCGAATCCTGATTACAATGATACAGATGAAAGTCCACGACTAACACATCTTACAGTGTTACAAGAGCCCGCCAGTCTTGGTTACAAATGAATGTTCCAGATGAAAGCCCACTCGACTCCTGGTTACACTGTCACATCTAGACACCCCAGAGTCTTGCACTGTCCAAATGAAAGACCACCTGGTACCTCGCTCCTCGTAACTTACAGTGTCACATCTGAAAGACCCCCCTCCGAGTCCTGATTACAATGAATGATACAGATGAAAGCCCACGTAACATTAAGTTACAGCGTTACATTATGAAAGACCCCCGAGTACTGCCAGTACTACTGGTTACAACAATGTTCCAAATGAAAGACCACCCCGCCGACTCCTCGTTACAGAGTATCACATTTGAAAGATCCCCCCCCCCGCCGAGTCCTGATTACAATGTTACAGATGAAAGACCACCCGACTTGCGCTTGTGCGCGCGTGCCGATGCTCCGGCAGCCCGACCCCAGCGCGCGAACGCCGGTCTGCGTATATTATGGTGTGTTTGTTCCGACACGGTGCTAATGCAGCCTGGGAGCCTCCACGGCCGGAGGCTGCACGCAGTGTGTGGAGCAGAACAATAACGATCGGAGGGTAACGAGACCCCACGAGGGTTCCTCACCTTCCAGACGCGGCGCTGTCGTCCGCATCATCGCCAGCGCACAAGTCGGACCTCCCAGAAGACAATAAGAGAGAGACAGACCCCCGACACGCTCTCCGAAGCAGATATCACGGACTAACCAGCTTTGTGCGGAATGTGCTTGAGCCCCCTCCGGCGAAAGGGGCCCCCTACAGGTCAGAGGAGTCATTGCAGCTTGTTTCTCCTCTGCGCAAACCGGCACATTTCGGCCCGCCTTCTGGAAGTTCAGCTGCTGGATACATTTATCAAAGTGTCGGATCGTTTCGTGCTTGAAGTGCCTCGCAACAGTGTGACATCGCGTCGCACGTACCCAAAGGTGGCAGAAATGAACTCCGCAGTTGGAGGTTTAAATCTAATAATCTCACAGAAATAGGAGTATAATGCTAAGTATACTGGGATAATACCACGTCAGTTAATCAAACTAAGATGTCATTAGATCTCCTGAGCAAAAAAACGTATATTTGTTTAACACGAATTTTATGGAGGAGAGATGATTGACTTCGGGCTTCTCCAAGATATCCCAAGTATTGTCTTTAATCTAAATCCACGTGCCGTAATGAAACAGGTAACCCCTTTGTTGGCTCTATTAATGCTGTTATTGCCCTGTTAAACGGTATTTCAGGACTCTGCAAGCATCCCACCAAGGTGGGCGCGTCCCACGAGAAGCCGCTCGCGATGTGTTATAGCGCCGCATGGTGGTTGAATGAAGCAATGTCGCGGGTCTATGAAACTGCTTTTCGTTTAAATTATTTTTCTTCATTCAGCTGATGCTTTTTTCCTAAGGTTACAATTATTTCAACCCTTTATACAGCTGGGTAATGTTAGTAAAGCAATTGAGAGTAAGTATCTTGCTCAAGGGTACTGCAGCCAGAGGTGGGGAATTAAACCTACAACCTTTGGGTCCAAAGGCTGCAGCGCTGACCCCTACACTACCACCTGTCCCTTTACTGCAACAGCTATCAAGTGAGTAAACCTGGAAAGAAAAAAAAAAAACCATCACTTTTCTAAATTGTGAGTTATACCATCACTTTTTCAGTCACTGTCATTGTTCCATGGAAGGAGCTTAAAGTTTGCTGAAAGTTTTTTTTTTTTTTTTTTTTAAGTTTGCAAACATATTCAGACAAAAATATTGATTGTTTCTACTCAAACATCTGCAGACACAGCTGCTGACTATGAAATGACCACAATTATTATACAGCACAGATTTAGGAACCGGTCATTGGAAGGTTCTAGAACAATAAATTAAGAGAAATAACACATAGCAGCACACCGTGGATGAAGGAATATTAGGAATATTATAGCAGTAGGCATTCATCCTGTAAGTCTTTAAAATCTTGCCTGCAAATAATGACTAACTGCCTTTTAAAGCACTGTAAACACAATTTAAAAAACTGTCAGTAAAACCTTCATTAGTCATTTGACCCCGAGAGTGACTGATATTTTAATAAAAAATACTAAAAACAAATTGAAAATATGCACACCTTGTTTGTTCCTGATCAGATTACTGCAGTTTGGTTTATAAAAAGGAGACCATGACATTCTGTAAACGCTACTAGTACAGTAAGCTAAGAATACAAAACAAGAGGCAGCAGGTGGCGTAGTGGTTAGAGACGTCATCTTGTACCGTGAAGGTCACTGGTTTAAATCCCAGCCCTCCTGCAGCACCCTTGAACTGACACCGTAAGAATACCCCGCCGTATCAACGGGTAAATCAGCGTGAAGTTAACTGAACATTATAAATTCCCAGGAACAAACATGTTAGCTAAAATAATGTTAATACCACCAATTAATAACAAACGATCTAGGAAGAACCTTCCTTTTTGGACGGCAGATGGAAAGTTCAGAAGGACAGAAAAGTTTCGGCATCACAAGTCAGCGACCTTCCTGTTTCTTCCATGTGTTTTGGCAATAACATAATATTCTTACATTACAAAACAAAAACTTCAGCATTTTTTAATTTATTTAAATAAATCGATAGGATTTATTACAGTAACTACGCTGGAAGATCTTTTTCTTTCTGGAAGCATCAGGAACATATTTTTAAAAATAATTCTAAACCTCCAGCTGTCTCTTATGGTCTGCTTTATAGTATTTAAGTGGCATGAAATCTCCCTTTCTTACATTCAAAACTAAATATTTAACAATTACAGTATTGCTAGCAATAATTACTTAATGAGAAAAACTGCTGATACAAAACGTTCACCCATTTCATACATTGTACCTTCGTTTTTTGACAACCAACACTGCTGAATTCCATCTAGAATCATTTATTTTGCCAACTTCAAACAAAACAGTCATGTAGACTAAGTGCATTTCTATTATTTTTCAACAATATGGATATGCTTCATGGATCTCAGTGCTTTATACAATATAAATTGTCCAAATATACAGTTACTGCCACATACCTCATTTAAGTATTTAAAGACATTCCATTTCTTCCTTTCTGAATACTATATTGCTCAAGATCAAATGTAATGAGGCAATAAAACTTCATTTTAATATTATTTCTCACGTGACAACTTTCTTTCGCTTGAAAAACTACTACTTTAAATTATTGCCAGAAGCAGTAAGTTCCACTCTACTTGATTTCACTTAATAAATGAAATAGCAGAAACGCCCTAAATAAACTTAAAGCATAAAATCTGATAACATACAAAGTTATGATACAGTACTTAATAAAATAGAGTTTAAATGTACAGAATGAAACAGCAGTCATAATTCTTACCAATTTTTCAAGCATTGAAACAGTGAATAATGTAATATGTTTCTATAATTTCATCTGCTTATTTCAAAGTCCTCCCTGATGGCATCTCTCACACACACACATACACACACACACACACACACACACACACACACACACACACACAGAGCTTATTGTACATCCTCTGCTTGCTGGGGTGGGTTGAGCTTTGGGTCGCTGCCTTCTGTCACAGGTCCTACAGCAGAGTTATTGGTGTTGCTCTGCACGAACTTGCGAAAGTCCTTGAGCGCCGGCCGGAACATCTGGAGGAGGGCGATGAGGGCGGCCTGCATGCCCTCCAGTGCCTGGGCCTGCCTCTCCTGGGCACACGCCTGGGCCTCCTGCGAGCGGCGAATCATCTGCAGCAGGTCGTTCTGGTTCTCCAGGTGCTGGGCGATCTCACGTACGTGCAGGTTGGTCACACGCTGCTCCTGCAGCAGCTTCGCCGAGTTGAGGGCGATGCGGCTCTTCAGCTCCTGCGGCTTCATGGAGCACTCGGCCTGCGAGGACAGCATCTCTACCGGCGCCTCTGCCGTCACGGTCACGGGGGTCTCCGTGGTGCAGTACTCCACCACACCCTCCTCCAACGTGTGGTATGTGGTCTCTGCTGCGAAGTACACAAGAGAACCACGGGGTGTGAGGTCATACGTCACGCTCGGCAGGGCATATGGAACAAGCGAGTGCTACAAATTTAACCTCTCAAAATACATTATGCAAACGATCCGGCACCTAAAATGCATAATTCACAATCCCACAGAATCAAAAGGTATCTTCCACAGGCATATTATATCTTACATTTTATTTATTTAGCTGACACTTTCTTCCAAAGCAACTTAAAAGAGGAGATTTGTATTCTAAGCTATTTGGAAATACGGCCAGACACCAATTTTTACAACTGTTTTACTATCAGTGGGGTAATTCAGGGCAAGGTTACCGCAACGGGACTGGGATTCGAACACTACGCCATATGTCGTCCCCTACTGCGATTGGTTAAAACGACAAATTCCAAGGCACCTGCTTACCTTCCAGGGTTTTCTGGACTTCACAAGCTGCAGCAGAAACTGTCTGAATGTCTGCAGTAAACATTGAGTAAAAATTAGGGAGGAATAACAACACAGCAGCTGTACCTGTCCGGAGCAGCGAACTTGGAATATGTCGAGCGGACATTTAAAATAGACAGTCGGCAATAAAAATAAATCCACATGAAGTTTACATGCAATGCTAACTTGTGACAGTTTAAAGACCACCCAATTAGGCAGAACCGGAAGTGGGCGTGTCAAAGCCTATTAAAACTAATTTACTGATTTTTTTTTTTTTTTTTTTAACTGAATTTTTTTTTTATTGAACAATTCAAACACTCACAAGAAAAGAACATTAATCCAGGACATCAAACCTACCCGGGGGGAAGTAAACAAAGAGAAATAAATAACCAAACAAAAATAAAAACACAAAAAAATGACAAAACACTCAAATAACCAGAGACGTTACAGCGATACCTTAAAAATATTACAATAATGTACAGTCTTAATGGCCTTCTTATTATTACACTCCTCAGTAGTCTTTATATACTGCTTAAATTCTTTAAGAAAAACAGAAAATCAAAATATAGGTTTTTTTATTAGCAAATGTGGACCGGCGTATATGACATTTGGCAAAAATGATTAATAAATTAGTGATATATGCCTGTTTCTCTGTACTTCTATGAAAATGTAAGAATCCAAAGAAAGAGCACACATTCATAGTGCAAAGGAACTATATATAAAAAATCTGGTATAAGGACAGTGCCAGAAGGGGCGGGGCAGGGTTCAGGTTACAAAAAAGAACTGTTACTATTTATATCAATCAATCAATCCCATTTTAAAACTTCTGAGAAAATGCTTTACACTCTATGTATAATAATATGAAAGCGATTTCCTAAGTTAACCTTGTTTGTTAAGAAGTATTTGTGAGTGAGCAGCCAAACTTTCTCCCATGGACACTGTTAAGAAAGCCGGTGTAGCCGATTTACTCTGGTGTCTGTGGCCATTCATGGTAACTGTTAATGACAAGTGTTTTTTTTTTTTTTTTTTGGGGGGGGGGGGGGGGGTGGAGGAATTCATGATCACAGACTGATCATTTCTTATATCTTTTCTCGTGTCTTTTATCTTCCTGGAAAAAATAATGCCGCGCTGGAGTTATGAGCACATTTTCTAAATTCTAGTCAATAAATTGCTTGTACTTCCTAACAGACAAACTGTTACTGTAACTGTAACTGTACCCTCCCGTACGGCGAGCCGCGCGCGACACGCACGCACGTCGTCGCGCGCCCGAGCGCGCCACTTACTCTGCGTCAGCGTCACCGTGGCCGCCGAGCTCATCGGCACGGCCACGGGCACGGCGATCTCCGCGCCGCCGTCGCCCGCGGGCAGGCTGATGATGGTGGCCTCCCCCAGCAGGTTGCAGATCCTCTGCTGCATGGAGGTGAGGATGACGGGCACCGAGGCGCAGTCGGCCGCGCCCTCCATGGCGGCGCGCGCCTGCGCCACCTTGCGGCGCACCTCGGTCTTCAGGTCCGACCACTTCTTCTTCACCTCGGCCAGCTCGCGCTGGCACGTGGTCACGGCGTTCACGCGCTTCAGGATCTCCAGCCACGCGCCGTTCTTGGCCACGTGCGTGACGCCGGCGTTGAAGTGGTTAACGAGAATGTGCTTTTGTTTCTCCATTTCCTCCACTATGATTTCGACCTCCCTCTCCGAGAAATTCATCTTTCTCTTTTTGGCCTGCGATGCCATTTCGCTGGGAATTTGTCGCTTTAAAAAGCAATAAACGTGCGTAGCGTACGCAAAAGTAGTAGGTTTTTGTAGGATTGCGCAGCGGAATGGCTTCCAGAATCGCCTTCTTCCTCCTACCGTCAACGCTAACGTCGGTAATGGCCGGAGTCCCGCCCCTTTGCATGCGCTGCGATGCCACTGGTCGAAACTTGTGCGCTCGCTCGCAACTTGGCCTCGCTCATTCGACATTCTACACGTCAGTCAAGTGCAACGTTGGCGCCGTAGAGACGAACGGAGTCCTGCACTGCGTAGCGTATGCAGAGCTTAGTGTGCCTCGTATATGTGAATAATAAATATATTTAATGCGTTTGCGCTAAAACTAGGAAGCGTTTTTTAAATGTACTCTGCATTTTATGTATGTATTTTAAATTTATATGCAATACTTTTATAATATTTGGTATTATATTTTTATTATAATTAATCTATTTTGTGTATCTAATGTCATGTATTCTGTTATAATTTAATTATAGCTAAACTTCTTACAATATTGTATCCCCTTTAGTTTCTCTAGACTAATGGTTTAATGCATTATTTAGAGTACTGTTTTATGTAGTAACCACACACACACACACACACACACACATTTTCAGAACCGCTTGTCCCATACGGGGTCGCGGGGAACCGGAGTCTAACCCGGTAACACAGGGCGTAAGGCCGGAGGGGGAGGGGACACACCCAGGACGGGACACCAGTCCGTCGCAAGGCACCCCAAGCGGGACTTGAACCCAGGCCCACTGGAGAGCAGGACCTGGTCCAACCCACTGCGCCACCGCATCCCCTATAGTAACCTATATTATATTATATTATATTATATTATATTATGACGCGCAGCCCCATGGGTTTCGATGGGGCGAAGAAGGACGCACAGTTTATTGTTATGGGTTTATTGAACACCGGCACACAGGGAAATGATGCTCTGGGTCCGAGGACCCCGTTTCCTCCAGGACCTGCGGCCCCTGCGCTTCGTTTTTTTTTTTCTCTGAACGGATCAGAATGGATCACCAGCCCACCAAGTGTGTTTGGTTCCACACACTGTCCAACTCGACAGGAATAAATTTCTCCATTCATCATTTTCGATCATTAAAATCTTTATTCAATAAAGAAATGAATCCTAAAAAACTGCCATGCCAATAATAAAATTTAAAATAAAACAATAAAAATCAATACGACCAGCTAATAAGCACACATGGCAGAACCTTTGCTTTGCATGGTGGCACAGCAAGTAGCACTGCTGTATTACAGTGCCTGGGTGATGTGAGAGAACATGGGTTCAATCCGTGCTCAGCCTGTGTGGAGTTTGTGTATTCCCTGGGTGCTCTGGTTTCCTCCCACACTCCAAAGACATGCTGTTCAGGTTGCCCCATAGCATGTGAGTGACAGAAGAAAGAGAGTGTGTGTGTTCCACTGATGTATGGATGAGTGACCCACTGTAAGTAGTGTATCTAGCAGTGTAAGTCACCATGGTGAATAAGGTGTGTGGACTAGTAACACTACATGGTATCCATTGTAAGTTGCTTTGAAGAAAAGTGTCTGCTAAGTGAATAAATGTAAAACACTAAAAACTTACCCCAAGGCTTAAAACCATAAATAATGAAAAGGAAACTTATGTGGTAACATTGACTGCTCAAGATGGGTGGTCCCCTGGCCTGTTTCCTGGGTGTTACTATCCACCGTACCTACTGTTCTTGGGTGTTTCCCTTTTCACAACACGTCTCCCCTATTACTGTTTTAGTGGAATAGGTAAATGATAAAATACATATACAGAATTAGAACACAACATGCACCCACACAACAACCAAATCTACACTACACTAAACTCACACATCATCTGAAACCGGTTGTCCCATACAGGGTCGCAGCGAGCCGGAGCCTAACCCGGCAACACAGGGCGTAAGGCTGGAGGGGGGAGGGAACGTGCCCAGATTGGGATGCCAGTCCGTCAGAAGGCACCCCACCCAAGCAGGACTCGAACCCCAGACCAACCAAAGAGCAGGACCTGGTGAAACCCAGCACGCCACACATGTAGTCATTTATAAGTGAGTACTAGGGGGGCGCGGTGGCGCAGTGGGTTGGACCACAGTCCTGCTCTCCCGTGGGTCTGGGGTTCGAGTCCCGCTTGGGGTGCCTTGCGACGGACTGGCGTCCCGTCCTGGGTGTGTCCCCTCCCCCTCCGGCCTTACGCCCTGTGTTACCGGGTAGGCTCCGGTTCCCCGTGACCCCGTAAGGGCCAAGCGGTTCTGAAAATGTGTGTGTGTGTGTGTGTGTGCTTAAAAGTGCAATAAGTGCAATAAATTTTAAAATTGTGCAACTTAAATAAAATGTGCCATAAAGGATTAGAAACCCTACACCTAAAATAAAACACATAACACACCACAAAACACAACACTTATATTCACCAAAAACAGGGACTGCGGTATTCTCATTAGGTCAGCCTGGATTTTACGATACGCACCAAGTATACCTCTCTCTCGACCAGCCGTACGTCAAAACCATGTGTGGATCAATCTTCCTGCACAGCAAGTCACCAAATGCCAGACCTCCCGCACCCGTCCACAGTCCCTAAGGGGGCACGTGAGAGGGTTTCGCTCTGCCACACTGGAGTCACGGGCAGAGCGGGTGGCTAAGTCCTGGCCCAAGTGTCCTCCTCAGGCCCCAAGGAACTCAAGTGCCTCTCTTCTTGACCAAGGCCTTATACAGGGTCCTGTGCTTAACAAGGGTCTGGAAAACCTTTTTTTTTAATCTTCTCAGATCAGAATAGATCACCAACCCACCCAAGAGTGTTTGGCTCCACACACTGTCTTACTGGACAGAAATAAATGTCTACATAATTAAGATCTTAATTGAATAAATAAATTAATCCTAAAAACTTCCATGCAAACAATAAAATTTAAAAGAAATACTAAAATCAATATGCTTCTAGCCAGCCTTTATAGCACCCACAGAACTCCCACCCACATGCTAGCAGACACAGTCACCCCATCAGTTCCCCCAGAAATGCCCCCAGTGGTTGCACACATTATTTACAATTTACCCACAATCCAACTATTTACATTAAGCAAATCACATTGTCAGAACCGCTTGTCCCATATGGGGTCACGGGGGACCGGAGCCTAACCCGGCAACACAGGGCGCAAGGCTGGAGGGGGAGGGGACACACCCAGGACGGGACGCCAGTCCGTCACAAGGTGCCCCAAGCGGGACTCGAACCCCAGACCCACCGGAGAGCAGGACTGCGGTCCAACCCACTGCACCACCACACCCCCTCCCCATTAAGCAAATCTTCCCACCTAAACATAGTAACGTGGGTCGTTACAATATTATATTATAATAATTGGATGTATTCAATTACAGTAGCCAGGCCTTCATGTAAATGTCGGCATTGTGTGGAATGGGCTTTCCCTCCTTTAAAGCCCAGTTGAGTAAACGCGGCTCGTGCTTCTTCCCTTGTTTTTGAGGATCTTCATGTCCAACTGCTCAAGTTTTTATCATACCCCATTTGCACTATTTGCAGTACTGTATTGCTAAAGCTTTTATATAAAAATGAATGTTTTCTGCTTTGTTGAAACAATATACACACACACATTTTTCAGAACCGCTTGTCCCTTACGGGGTCACGGGGAACCGGAGCCTACCCGGCAACACAGGGCGTAAGGCCGGAGGGGGAAGGGGACACACCCAGGACGGGACGCCAGTCCGCCGCAAGGCACCCCAAGCGGGACTCGAACCCCAGACCCACCGGAGAGCAGGACTGCGGTCCAACCCACTGCGCCACCGCACCCCGTTGAAACAATATATTTCTGCACAATTTTTCTTCTCAGTTTTTTTAAACTGCAGGGAAATCTTTAAAACATTTGTAGTTGTAAAGTATAATGCAAGCCTAGTGTCTGTGGATAGACGCTTACATGCGGCAGCTGCTCGAGTAGTGGTTAGAGGCACTGCCTTTAGAGCAAGTGGGCATAGGTTTGAATCCCTCCTCCACTGTAGTACCGTTGAGGCCAGTAAGTGCCCTGAACTTCTCCAGTAACAATTATCCAGCTGCATAAAGCGGTAAATAGTTAACATTGAAATTCATGTAAAAAGTTAACATGTTGGTAGGTTAACATTGTAAGTTCCTTTGGAAGAAAATATATGTAATGTAATTATATGTTTGTATCTAAAAATGATTACAAATTATATTTACGCATGGGGACAGCTACTACTGTAGTGGTTAGAACTGTTGCCTTTGGGCCCAAAAGTTGCAGGTTTGATCCCAACATCTGGCTCTACCACCCCTGATCAGTGTACTTACTGTAAAATCACCCAGCAGTATAACTGGGTAAATAATTGTAGGTAAACTAACACTGTAAGTCACTTTGGAGAAAAGCATCAGCCAAATGAATAAATGTAACGTTTCTAACCATGAATCCGCACTACTGCTGTAGTACCCCTGATGAAGGCACTTACCCCGAACAGAAACAGTAAAAATTACCCAGCTCTATAAATAAGTAAATCAATGTTACCTTCAATTATCTACCCTTGTAATTCCCCATGGACAAAGGATTTGGTTAAACAAAGGCGACGAAAAATGACAGTAGTCCCCGGTGCTCTCTTTATACAGGTTTGAATACTGCCGTAGGGGGTGTTTCGTTCCGGCAGGGGACGCTGGAGCACAGCTGGTCTGTTGAAAACCAGTGCAGTGAGCGGAGGAGACTGCAACAGGATCGGGGGAGGGGGGGAACGGACTGGCCCCGACACTCAATAGTCATTTAAACAGTTTATTACCTGTATTTACAGTATTCGTCTGTTGTCCTTAACTGCCAAACCCCTTAGAAAACAGGTACATTTGTAATATATTTTATTGATCTTACATTCATCTGACACTTTTCTCCAAAGCGACTTATAATGTTAAGGCTACAGTTATCACAAGCTTGCAGCTATTTACCCATTTATACAGCTGGGTAATTTTACTGGAGCAATTCAGCATAAGTACCTTGCTCAAGGATACTACAGCTGAGGGTGGGGATCAGCTCTGCGACCTTTAGACCCAAAGGCAGTAGCTCTAACCACCACCCTACCAGCTGTCCCCATGACCTTCAGATCTTCATTCTTATCGGTGCTTAACCAGCTTCTTTATGACCCTTGTAATACCATTTTTTATTGTTAAAAATTAATTTCAGTTTTCTTACAACAAATTCCTGGAATTTACCATTCATCATATTCTGTTCCTTTTTTCCTGCTCTACTGGCTCCCTGCAGTGTGTACATACATTTTCTGAACCGCTTGTCCCATTTGGGGTCACAGAGCCTAACCTGGCAACATAGGGCGTAAGGGTGGAGGGGACACACCCAGGACAGGACACCAGTCTGTTGCAAGGCACCCTTAGTGGAACTTGAACCCCAGACCCCCTGGAGAGCAGGACCCAGTCCAACCCACTGCGCCACCGTGCCCCCCGCCATCTGTACGCTGTATTTTTTTCATTTGCGTTACTTTGTCTCAGTGGCACCCTCATGACAGGGCAAAAGACGGACCTCAGTTAAAGGGTAATGATAATAAGTATCAGTCTACAGACTTAATAGGGACTCCTCTTTGTCCATTTGCCTGTTGTATGACTCAAGGTGAACAACATGTTCCAGGACATGATGAGCCCCCTCTTTGCTCCCGAGCTTCAAAAACAAAAACACGCCTTTCAGGTGCACAGGTGAGTCGAAACTGCACTTGCGTCATACTTTGTGCAATATTTTCTGGGTCACTGTGTGCCCCACTGGTTGAGCAGTCATTGATGATGGTTGGATAGACAAAAGTACAAGCGAAAGGTCGTGGGTCAAGATTAAATCTTTCACCTGTCCCGGTAAGGTAAGGTACCCTGCAGGTGCAGCTGATCACACTCCAACACTGATGACCACCTACAACTGTGTGATTTAGATGGGATTGGACCCAGTGACCTCAGGTGTCAGGCAGTCATGGCTAGGGAGATCAATGGAACGGGACTGGGCGAGACGGTGGTTGCTTAATTTAAACAACAAAAACATGATGTGTCGAGTAGCGGCTCAACATCGTAGACAGTGGTCATTCGGATATAAACGATCTGTTTTGCGCGCAGCCTCGCCCTCCGTTTATTTCTCGGCTGAGATCGGGGCTGAATTCTGCAAGTTGTACCTGTGGGAAATGAATTCCTCGCCAAGGGACTTGGAGACGGCCGCAGTCCGGTCCGCAGTGTGTGTTATACACGAGGCCTGGCTGCGGTCCCGGGACGTATGGTGTTACGGGGTTTACCGAGCGCTGCAGTGAAGGTGATGTCATGTTTTTAGTCCGAACCCTGAAATCTGTGGGACTGATGCAGATGTAATTTGTAACACTCCTCTTTACAACAGCAGTTACCGCAGATGTTGTGTTCATGACATACAGTATATACTATGTATTTGTGTATCTATCTATCTATCTATGATCATATCCTTAAATGTACACACACAGGTATACGTTAAATATCTTCCCACTGTCGTTCCTGAACCCATGTGAGTGTTGAGCTCTCAGCACAGCAGGTGATGGGTCACACAGTTGTCCTGAAGTCTAAGTATGACTAACCGTGTGTTAACTAGAGCTGTCAGTTTCAGGTTTTATGAAGCAAAACATCCAATCTGAATGTTGCGCAGAAACAATATGAATGATGAGGGTCTTTGGTCTCCATCCCTCACTGGGAATCTGCCATTCAGTGGGGGCTAAAATGTAGGAATTTGGAAGAGACCCATAATAACCTGCTCCCTTAATCTGTGTTGCTTTCAGTTTCCATTTTATTATTGTTCACTGATGTCCTAGACTGTATAATTGTTGTTGTCTGTGGAGTAAGTTGCTTTTTTTGTCATTTGCCTTACATTATTATTCTTATGTTTGTTGCTATGAGTTATCCTACAAGGACGCTGTATGAAAGGTAAAAGAGTGTTTCCAAGGTAGCGAGTCAACAATTAACCAACGTCAGTCCTGGGTGAGGTATTGTGTTGCAACTCTAACGCAAAATCAACAGTCATGCAGCAATTTAACGAATGTGTTATGCTTGTTATGCTGCTTTTTCAAACAAAAGGACACGGCACATACAGTCGACACACCAGGTGATAAAAGAAGGGAAAGGCAAAATGAACAGTGAAGGCAACCCCTGATGAGCTATGGAGAGTTATGCCATGTTGCACCTGAGGAGAGGAAAACAAAAAAACTCCCAGACCAAAGAAATGGGATAAAAATGAATCTCTGAGGGTTCATACATGAGAAACATATAAAATTAATGTGTGGTAATAGGTAGTGCAGTGGCTAGAGCTGCCAGCTTGCCTTCAATGGACGTGGGTTTAAATCCTAACTCTTGCTGCCATACCCTTGAGCAAAGTATTTTGTATAAAGTAAAAATTACCCAGCTGTATTAATGGGTAAATCATTTCAAGTACCTTATCTGTGTAAGTCACTTTGGAGAAAATTGTCAGCTAAATAAGCAAATGTACATGTAAGTACAAAAAAAAAGCACAAGAAATACAGCAAGCAGTACCAGTGTGGTTCTACACCCAGTCAAGCGCTCCATGTTGAGTAAACTCTCGGGCACATTCTGAAGAGGTCCTAAAACATCAGCACCTTAGACCAAGTGACAGTTCTGATTTCATGGCTCTTTGGAGCTTTCGGTTTATTATTCGTTTTATTTTTCTTCCTTTCTTTGCAGCTGGCTTTTTTTGTTTTCCTCTCCACTGTTGCCACCTGCCTTATCCTAGTAGTTATGTCTCTTTTGCCTTTGTAAATGGATGTCTGTATTATACCACCCCCTTCTCTATGGTACCACCACTTGGACCTATGTCCCGCTTGTGAGAATAATGCTCTGTTTTGGTGGTAGGGGAGCTGTTTGCTATATTTCTGCTGAAGCTGGACCTCGGTCGAGGGTTTCTGCACCGACGGGTTTGCAGCTAGCTGAACACGGACCGGACAGGTTGTCCACCTGGTGCAGATGGGACACGTGGAGCAGACACGATCCATCATGTCCTGGCTGGTTTTGTCACACTGCAGATCCACTGTTGCTTCCAAGGTGGCCTTCTGCTTCCCTCAACACATCACCAAGCTTTTTTGCTGGTCCAGCTCTTATTACCCACCAGAGTCCAACACACTCCTGGTTCCAGCTTGGAGAGGCCAGTCCAAGTAGCTGGCTTCAGAAGTTTCACAATAAAATATAAATAAAACGCAGAGAGGCACACGGCGGTCAAAATAAACAGCACGGCGTAAGAAGAGACGCGACTCACGGCGATCTGAGCGATCTAACAGGATAACGGGAGACCCGGGTGCGAGGCTGCTCTCAAAAGCCAACGTCGCCACGCAATCTTAATTTAGCTCTGGCTGAACAGGATCACACTGATGCAAGGAGTCGGGACCCTTGAAGATACCCGAAATACCCAATACGCAGCTACTTGTGTAATTTGAAAGGACTTCAAAGTTTCAATCTAGATCTTTTTTCTTTTTTTTTTATTTATTTAAGTGTTCTTTCTTGCTGCTGTTGTTCTGAGGGGCGCCGCACAAAATTTCGTTGCATTTCATACATCGACAATGAAGCATCTCATCCTATTTACACTGCTTTATACTGCGGCGTGAGACAAATCGACCGTACTAAAGAATCGAGGGTCTGCATCCAAATGTCTCTTTCTGTTGATGTAACGCACTTTTTGTATTGTTCCCTGAGATGTACGTCGCTTTGGAGAAAAGCGTCTGCTAAATGAGTAAATAAATAAATTCCAGACGTTGAACCTGTAGAGACAATGAGGCTGAGGGCACTTGGGTGACGAAAGAACGCAGCGATAACTAATAATTTGTCGCGTCTTCATCGGCTGATTCTCTTACCTTGTTTACCATTGGATGTTAAAGATGAACCTTAACACTTATTACCTTGGTGTGTCATTGATAAAACGTTCCTCATATTCCCTCGTTTTGGAGTGGAGCACGGAACACAAACAAGCCCACTGAGTTGATTATTTCAAGAAGCCCGCGATCTGATGGATCCCATTTTTTTCCTTGTACCCTTGAACCCGGATCTTGGACCGTTACTCATTACGTTTGAAGGTGTTGATTATATGTCCGGAGTCGGGGAGTCAAAACAGACCCCAGCTGGAGTTTAGAGTACACGTTTTTATTGGCCTCTGTACCGGGACAGGGTCCTGTTGTGGTTATAAACCCCTTGACCCACATGGCTCTGGAGCGTCGAACACTGCTTGTGCGTGAAGGGCCTGTTGTTCAGGAGGTCTTGTTTGCGCTAACTGCGGATATGTGCCGAGATACATGGAAGGAATCAGTTACCGATTAATTGCTGCTTTCCAGATAGGTGATGACAGCTAAGAAAAAAAACAGAAAACAATGTTAAAATATCAGCATCGGAACAAGTACGATCCAGCTTATTGGGGCAATGTTATTAGTTATGTAACTATGTGTTTTGAAGTTTTAGCTTGTAATCGGTCTTCGCTCATCAAAGAATAAAGCAAATAAACAAATGAAGCCAATAAATAAATGGATTACGCAATGCCGGATCTAAAGAGAAGGATATATGTATTCCGCAATGTAAGAATAAAGAAAACATTTTTAATTTTAACTATAGTTTATCTTGGTCTCCTAGAAAAAAAGAGAACATGTGAGCCTTTTTCAAGAACAGAACATATTCTACTTATCTGTATTATTTATTCAATTGCCCGATGCGTTTCTTGAAAGTGGCGTTTAATGTGATGTTTATACACTAAGCTGCATCGTCACCCATCTGTACAGCTGGGTAATTTTACGGTATCGGTTCAGGATGAGTACCTTGACCAAGGGTATTATAGCATGCAGTGGGATTCAGAACCTGGGTATTTTGATTACAAGGCAACAGCTCCAAGCACGTGAGAAGAGAGCAGCTTAAATAGAACAAAGGAAAAGAAAAAATGCTGGAAGAAATTCATAAGACTTGCAAATAGGATTAGGACTATAGTTGCACAATATGCAGTTTGTGGTTGTGGTATTACCACAATATTAGTGTAAATTATTTTTTTAATTTTTGCAAGCTGAGCCAGTGCCACGGATGGATGTTACATTAAACTTTACAGTGACACCATTGCTTACCTGTTGTGTTCCTGTGCAGGATTTCCTTCATTGCATCATCTTTAGAAAGTTGTTTACTTACACTGTGATGGAGTGGCATCCCACCCAGGGTGTACCCTACCTAGCCTTGCGCCCTGTGCCTCCAGGAGCAGCCCCTGCAACCCAAACTTGGACAAACACACACACACACACACACACACACACACACACACACTGCCTGAAACCACCTGTCCCAAGCGGGGGTCACGGCGAGACGGAGCCCAGCTCGGCAACACAGGGTGCAGGGCTGGAGGGGACACACCCAGGACAGGACGCCAGTCCATCGCAAGGCACCCCAAGCGGGACTTGAACCCCAGACCCACTGGAGAGCAGGACCCGGTCCAACCCACTGCACCACCGTGCCCCTCCTTGGACAAACTGTTTACATTTATTAATTTTTCAGATGATGCTTTCCTCCGAAATGACTTACACTGTTAATGCTACCTACGATTACTGCCCCATTCATACAGCTGGCTGATTTTTTACTGGAGCAATTTAGGGTAAGTACCATGCTCAAGGGTACTACAGTTTTAGGTGGGATTCAAATCTGTAACCTTTGGGTCCAAAGGCAGCAGCTCAAACCACAACACTACCAGTTGCCCCCAGTTTATGAAAGTGAGTGTTTATTTACACATTGTTTTACTTCATGCAGTAGACACCTTTATCCTCTTACAAGGCTACATCTGCACAGTACAATTACAATGATTTACCCATTGATACAACTGGGTTTTATTACTGTATCCATTCAGGGTAAGCACCCTGATAACAGGGACAACAGCAGGATGGGATTTGAACCAGCACCCTTCTGCAAGGCAAGATCCCTAAACACTGCATTATCTGCTCCCCCTATTTGCATACATTTAAATTTCCTGCTTTTATAACCATTGGCATGAGTTTTCTGAAATGTTATTGATGTTTGCTGAGAAATCAGTGTGCAGGGAAAGATGTTTGATCTTTACTAAGATGGGACACACACACACACACACACACACACACACACACACACACACACACACACACACACACACACACGTCCCAAGACGGAGAGCAGCAAACCAGAGCCTAACCCAGGGCATAAGGCTGGAGAGGGGAGGGGACACACCAAGGATGGGACACCAGTCCATCGCAATGCACCCCAAGCAGGTCTCAAACCCCAGACCCACCAGAGAGCAGGCACAGGTCAAACCCGCTGCACCACCATGCCCTCTCAGGAGAGATGGGCTTGTCTTCTAATAATATATGGCTCAGCTTGTGTGAAACTGAAAACTGAATGTTCTCTCCAAAGGCCAACTGCAATTTGTCACTCCCAAGACCTCAACCATCATGACTGTGCCAAGCCTACCCTGCAGCAGCAGAAGATCACAGCTTTGTCCTGTTGATCCTGTTGTCCTGTCTCAGCACTGCCAGAATGTCGCATGCCACACTCGGTGACACATCTATAATTAGGGTCCAGAGTGAAAGGGGAGCTGGGAGCACACACACAGCCTGCCCCATCATGAGGGGCACCTGAGGCATGTCGAGGTGTCCTGCCAAGTCCAGCTGGCCGCCACTTACATCCCCACCTGACTGGGGATCTATGTCTCCGTGTTTGGGCTGGACGTCAGTCAGCAGGAGGTTGAACTTTCTGACATGCGACCTGTCAAGCAGCGGTGTGAGTACAGTACTTTTACAGTAGTACATCAGAGGATTTCACTGTGACTGGAGCTAATTCAAGACGTTCTGAAAACGTTTTGTAAATTAGGGCGGGGGAGTTGACTGGTGATGGTCATATTCTTTTTCATAGGAGGTTTCTTCACAATAAATGGGGTGTGCAGTGGCAAATGGGGGGGTGCAGTGGCACAGCGACCTTGACCGGGTTCTGCTGTCTGGTAGGTCTGGGGTTCGAGTCCCACTTGGGATGCCTTGTGATGGACTGGGATCCCGCCCTGAGTGTGTCCCCTCCAACCTTATGCCCTGTGTTGCCAGGTTAGGCTCTGGCTCACCGCGACCGCACTTGGGACAAGCGGTTTCAGACAGTGTGTGTGTGTGTGTGTGTGTGGGTGGGTTTCGTCACAATATTCATGACAAATCATTCCCTTTACATTGAGCTTTGAAATACTTGTCTCGAATTTACATTAACCTTGCACTCTAATATTGGTCAATATGATTTTTGTTTAAAAGGTTTCACTAAAAGTACCACTGGAACATTTTGGAAAAGAATGTTATGAAATGGGTGGGGGTGCGGTGGCGCAGTGGGTTGGACTGCAGTCCTGCTCTCCAGTGGGTCTGGGGTTCAAGTCCCGCTTGGGGTGCCTTGCAGTGGACTGGCGTCCCGTCCTGGGTGTGTCCCCTCCCCCTCTGGCCTTACGCCCTGTGTTGCCGGGTAGGCTCCGGTTCCCTGTGACCCCGTAAGGGACAAGCAGTTCTGAAAATGTGTGTGTGTGTGTGTGTGTGTGTGTGTGTGTGTGTGTTATGAAAGGGGGGGGAGCTGGGAATTGTCAGCGGGTTCACAGCTGCAGGGTTTGAATCCGACCCCCAATTCTCTCCGTGTGGTACCTGTACGTCATCTGTTTGTGTCAGTAACTGTGTGTTCTAACTTTATTACCCTGAAACTGACTGATGTCCCGTCCATCTTTAATCGCCAAAATTCCTTAACATTATAGATCAGAACAAATTTAATGCTGATAAATGGTGATAAAACCACTTCCGTAGCTGTTATTACCAACCAGACAGAAAAGGGTTTCCGGAGGTGCAATTCGGTGACACCAAAGTCCGTCAGAACCCAGGGCCGTGACGTGTTTCTGGAAGAGAGCGGCTCACCTTGGACTTTGCTGAACCCACTATCTGTGTACAGAGACAGAGGATGTCGCAGATGCTAATCTAGCTCAGTGACCCCTGGAGTTTGGCAACACTTTGTTTTCTTTTGAATAAAGGCATAATTTTTTAAAAAAGCTCATGCATCACACCTGGATAAAATAAATACTCTATCTATCTATCTATGAAAAAAAAGACTAATAATAATGATAATAAACTTAAATTATGATGAAATATTTATGTGCACGCACCTCAGTTTTATGAGTACATGCTGTCTGGTAAAATAAGGAGCTGTTCACAAATGAACAGAGTACAGTTTACACTGTTTTCACATAGGCTTGTGTGCATAAATTCAGTGTTGCAAAATGGTAAAACCCTTGATGTTTCCAATTTTGATGATGTGCAAAGCATCTAGACTACACACACACACACACACACACACATACACACAGAAATGGGACAAAACATAGAGCTCTGGAATTAACTTTTACATCAACCGAGCCCAATAAGCCCTTTGAAGATACCAGCCACCTCAGGGGGCAAAGAGGAAAATGACTGTTATGAGGATTATTGAATAATTTATGAACTTTTAACTGGGCAGCATGCTGGCATAGCGTGTAGCGCCGCTGTCTCACAGCACCAGGGTGGTGTGAGAAAATGTGGGTTTGATCCCTGCTCAGCCTATGTGGAGTTTGCATATTCTCTGTGTGGGTTTCCTCTGGGTGCTCTGGTTTCCTCCCACAGTCCAAAGACATGCTATTAAGGTCCCCCCATAGTGTGTGAGTGACACAGAGAGAGTGTGCTCCACTGATGTATGGATGAATGACCCAGTGTAAGTAGTGTATCTAGCAGTGTAAGTCACCGGGGTGAATAAGGTGTGTGGGCTGGTAACACTACATTGTATCTGTTGTAAGTTGCTTTGGAGAAAAGCATCTGCTAAGCAAATAAATGTAACTGGGTTTAACAGTGTCTATAAAAAGTTTGTGTTCTTTTGCTCTACCAGATTCTCTGGTTCCAAAATGAATAAAAAACTGCCTTTTGGAGAATATGTTCTGTTAAAAAATTATCTTATAAGTAATGAAAACTTCTACAGCAATAGTAAATCTGGAACACAGTAACTGTTTACATATTATAGAAATTTACTGAACCCTTTTAATTTTACCTCTTATTAATGTTCGTATTACTAATAGTATGTTGTATATTATATTATATCTACTACTGTCTTTTTATGATATCATGTTATATTATTGTCTTCCTTTATTACCTATTACCTATTATTGTATTATATCATGTTCTACGGAGGAATTTCGTTTTCACAAGCTGTTACTGTTGTCTTTTCTTCTGTTTGTTCTTCTTTTAGCGGCCAGTAAAGGGTGGAACGGATTTTCTCTGAAAGATTCCAAAATTGTACGAGAAATCGGGGACAGCGCGCCAAATCCGTCACTGATTGGTAACTATGCCAGATACGTCACCATTGACGAAACGATAAAAAAACTATACTGTGCTGACGGAGCCAATGAGATTGCGCCGTCGCGGCACGGGCCCCAGTGTGGGCGGGGCCCAACGCTCCTTAATGATAGCGCGAGCCACTGACCCACCGGTACTTTAGGGAAGAACGCCGCGAGTAGCGTGTCGGTTTATTTCTGTTATATTTATTAATATTTATTATTTATTTGTATTTAAGGGAGGTTGCTGAACGATGTTGTGTCTGTGTCTCTACGTGCCGGTTCCTGACTCGAGTCAGGCGGAGTTTGAGTACTTCGAGTCGAACGGACTGCCTTCGGAGCTGAAATCGCTCTTCAAGCTCAGTTTATTCCTTCCTTCTCAGGAGTTCTCCTCGTACAGGAAGTGGCGAAAGGTAAGAGCTGCTTTCTTTTATTTTTTAAAACCTTCTTTTTCGTTGTTATTGCTATTAATCCATCAACATGTGTTGAATGCCAGCTAGTATGAGTTTTTTTTTTTTTTTTTTTTTTTTTCTCTTTCAAAACGTTTCTCAAATGTTACGCGAACGTTTTCTCGACGTTTCCGATGCCGGTAAGTGACGCCACGAACCGCTTCCTGTCGGCTTGGCGCGAGCTCACGCTTCTTTCACTTTGTTCTTTTTCTAAGACATTCTCTCTCTCGCGTTTTGCTAGGAAAAATGGAACTCGTTGAAATGTATTAAAGTCGATGTCATGAGACTGACTTGCGTCGTATTTGTCGCTGCCAAAACTTCTGTAACAAAAAACGACGTTTTTGTGGAATTTTTTTTTTATGGTCGGGGAATCTCCATATTTGGGAAAGCCGGCCGGCGCGAGGCGGATGGAATCCGGAAGTGTCACTGCCTTCCGCCTTAAGTATGAATGAAAGAACTCCTTGTGGGATACTAGTAGAATTAACCTTACATTTTTAAGTCTTGAACAATACAAGGCTAACAAGGGGTTCTTCAGACACTCCCTTGCTTTAGGTATGATGGCTAAAGTTATTAATGTAACTTTTTGCAATCAATGCCTATGCGTCTATTATTAATTTAAAGATAACACCTCGTTAATGCAGAAAATGCCTGTATTGTGGTGGTGTTTTGTACATTTTTTGGTCATGAAACTGATGTTAGCCCAAGGTTGTGCCTTTGCCGAGCTTGCATAAAGTGTCTCTGAACCCTTCCAGGATTTGACACATAATATGGATGACCTGTACTTTTACCTTTACTCTGCCTTGTGCTGCAGTAAGCCTTTCCCACAAAATACATCCACTTGCACTTTTGCTCTGAAGTGCTTCATTTTCTTTAAGATTGAATGTCAGGAAGAATCTCATGATACGTTTATCTATGATAAACTTGAATGGGATGACAATAAGTTGACTGCTGTCACTGTCATTTAAAGATGTGACCTTTTAACCTGAAGGTTGTTGGCCTGAATCCTCTTGAGTTACTGCTGTAATGCCCTTGATCATGGTACCAACCTTGAACTGATATGCTGAGAATGGGGCAAATATTTTAGTGGGTTCAGCTGCTCACATAGTGGTGGGAGCTGCTGCCTTTAGCCTGAAAGATTGCAGGTTCAAATCCCACCTCTAGCTGTAGTACCCTTGAGCAAGGTACTTGCCTTAAATTGCTCCAGTAAAAATTACCCAGCTGTTTATATGGCTGAATGATTTCAAGTAGCTTAACACTGTGTTAAGATGCAGTGGAGAAAAGCATCATGTAAATATAGTTTGTCTATTAGCATAGTGACTAATGTGTAGCTAATAGTGAGTGAAATGTGCGTGATAGATCACTTTGTAATGTGTGAGACTCTGAAAACTGTTCTGTGCTCCTCTTGACCTGTAATCTTCTGACTGCTGTAACAATGTAAGACTTATGATCAAGCACAGATATTTATAAACTACGGCATTGTTTTATTCCAGCATTACTAAATTTTCACTCCCCCCCCCCCCCCCCCTTTTAGAAAATTGAAAAAGTTGGCGAAAAGGACTTAGATGGGCAGCTGGACTTCGAAGAGTTTGTTCACTACTTGAGGGATCACGAGAAGGAGCTAAAACTCGTCTTCAAAAGCTTGGACAAGAAGGATGGTGGGACCCCACTTCTTTTAACGTTTACCAGTAACTGTATCCCTGTGCAGCTTGATGCAGTGGTATCAAGTTGCTTTCTTTTCAGCTGGTGCTGACGTACATCATCTCGCTGCAGGTCGTATCAGCTCGCAAGAGGTCATGCAGTCGCTTCAGGACCTCGGGGTGCGCATTTCACAGCAGCAGGCAGAGAAAATTCTCAAAAGGTGAGGTTGGAGAGGACACTCTGCTCTGTCAGTTTTGAGCTTGCAATATGTACTTGCCATGATGAGACATACTGTTTATTTTTGGATCCTATCGCTTGGTGACTTATATGAAAATTTTGCCCCTAATATCACCAGAACTCACTTCTCCAGACCCAAGACTTGGGGGGGGCGGGGGGGGTTTAAAAAAAAAAAAACAGTACTGGCAGAACTGTCCAGAAATAACAAGCATGTGGTTGATGAAGAATCCCTTATCTTTGGGTTGTCTATACCAGTGCTTGTAGTTTGTTTGGCTGTTATTTCAGTCTGTTGTGCAGAAACAGCCCGTGATCAGGGCCATTTAGCGATACTAAAGCAAAGGAACTTTCATTGAGTGAACACATCTTGACTACGACTGTCATTCTGCAGCGTGGACAAGAATGGCACAGTGACGATTGACTGGAATGAGTGGAGAGACTATCCTTCAATGAGCTCCATTGAGGCCATTCCTGAGATTATCCTCTATTGGAAGCACTCCACGGTAAGAATGGGATGCTGTCGTCCCTTTTACGTAAGGACACTAATGCAACACACATGCTGTGGCTATTGTACCGTTGGCTCTAAGTGTTTAATGTCGTCACTGTCTGCTCCTAAATTGGTCAGTCGGATCCAGTTTAATCCTCTGGAGAGATCAAAGCTACAGCTGACCTCCGTTATTGGCCTTCCTGTCTGGAAGGAGAGGTGTTATATCATACTGCCCTTAACACAATCGTTTTCCTTTCTATTCATGTTTGTTGTGGCACTATGATGGAGATATTTCTGAGGCCCAGCAATATAGAACAGGTTTTCTTTGGTTGCGCATCAGCAGGAGGATAAAAATATCTCTTCCGGGGTACACTCTGATCTGGAATGCCAGTTTGGTTCTGACTTGCAGCGTAATAGCTTGATCTGCAGCTATGAATAAGCACAAGTAGCACTGGTGCTCTGTGCAGCATGACCTGGTCTGGCAAATGTCAGAACATTTGCTCTTAAATCATGTGGCTTGAACCCTCTATCTGGGCACCCTTAAATAATTTCTTCAGCCATGTGACTTCCATGGATAGGTGTGGCATCCCTGCAGGGAGAGGGGCTCACTTATCATATGCAAGCAGTTGCCTCCATTCCTGATCCAGATGGCGTTATGTAACTGCAACCACACTCACGACCTGTACCTTTCATGTGCTGCTGTAACTTACTACCACGTTATCCAAAGCCCTGTGATCACTCCAGTTTTGTATAGTAATGCATGTAAAATTAAACTCTCTTTTTTTTAAAAAAAAAAAAAAAAAAAAAAAAAAAAATTAAAGGTCATGCATGGGCTGCTTTCTAGCTGATGTACTATGAAATATATGGGCAAATTTTATCTTGAGTAAAAGTGAACTGTTTGGTTTTGTTCATTTGTTTTCCTTTGCTGATGATCCCATCTAATAAGTACCTTGGAAATGCTTATAAAGCCAACAGTACTTACTATTTTAGAACTGATAAGCTGTATCCAACCTGAAAAACTATCATGCTGTGTGTTATGCTTTCCATTTAACCATGTCCTACTCAATTAGCTGACTGGACATATAATGTACAATGTCCTGAGCAGTATGTGTTCACTGCAAACATTTTTTATAAAAATGAAATTTGGTCTTTTTCCTCCTCCCCTTGCCCCTAGATATTTGATGTTGGCGAGAACATGATGGTGCCAGATGAGTTCACGACAGAGGAAAGAATGACTGGGACGTGGTGGCGCCACCTTGTAGCTGGTGGAGGAGCAGGTGCTGTGTCTCGGACATGCACTGCGCCCCTTGACCGCCTCAAAGTGCTTATGCAGGTAAAAGGACTGGATGGTTGCAATTTTGCTGGCCCCTGCCACCCTGACCCCCATATGTTGACCATAAGCATGGACTGTGCACCTAGGTCACTTTTGGAAACCCTGGGAGAGGGGGTGGGGGGCGTGAACTTCTTCTGTGTGAGAAATAAAGATTACCTGTTGCAAGACTAATTGCCTAAGTCTAAGTACATTTACTATTCTGATTGCAAAGGTCACTGGGAGCCTGAGCATCCAATCAGAAGCAGCCTGGCAGCACGCCTTTTGTAGCGACACCTGACTGGGTGCTCCACTTAATGACCCGTAGCTGCTCTGACATCATTGGCTGTGTTTATCAGGTGTACACTGGACTTTTGACCATGGTTGCACTGTCACAGCTCTTCCTGTAGAGAAACATTCCTTTGCCCCGTTACCTCTGGTTCAGGAAAACAAGCAGACAACTATCCTTTTGGTTCACCAAGTGTGGCCATATTGACCCTTGTGCCAATTTGACTTTGATATCAAACGCTATTATGACATTTGCAGCCCTGTCTTTTTTTTTTTTTTTTTTTTTTTTTCCCCCCCCCCACATTGTTAATTTAAGCTTAAAATCTCTCTTTAAGAAAAAGGGTCTGAGTTCCTGTTGTCTGTGCATCAGGTTCATGGTTCCCGAACCAACATGTGCATCATGGGAGGTATCACACAGATGGTCAAAGAAGGAGGAATGAGGTCCTTGTGGCGTGGGAACGGCATCAACGTCCTCAAAATTGCACCCGAGTCCGCCATCAAGTTCATGGCCTATGAGCAGGTGAGGTACTCTCCGTCATTCTTTTGATGAGCCATAGAAAAATTGATGTTGGTCTGCTAACCCCCCCCCCATCCCCACAGATCAAACGACTGATGGGCAGCAACCAGGAGTCGATCCGCATCCAGGAGCGGTTCGTGGCAGGTTCTCTGGCAGGCGTCATCGCTCAGAGTAGCATCTACCCCATGGAGGTGAGGAACAGAGCTGAACTCCCAGGAATGTCTCAAGATGTGTGATCCTCCCGATTCAGGTCCTGGATGTCCTGTATAGAGGGCTTCGTCGTAATGTATATGTTCATGTTCCGGCAGGTTCTGAAGACTCGCCTAGCCCTGAGGAAGACGGGTCAGTACTCGGGCATCTCGGACTGCGCCAAGCAGATCTTCAGGCAGGAGGGCCTGACGGCGTTCTACAAGGGCTACGTCCCCAACATGCTCGGAATCATCCCCTACGCCGGCATTGACCTCGCTGTGTACGAGGTGAGCAGACACGCACTGCATCTTGTATGTTCTGGCTTTGCTGAGGCTCTTGCATGCGGTAAAACCTGTGCTTACCACACCTCTCCTCCACATTCCCTAACAGACCCTGAAGAATACCTGGCTGCAGCGGTATGCAACTGACAGCACAGATCCTGGTGTTTTTGTCCTCCTGGCCTGTGGGACCATCTCCAGCACTTGTGGTCAGCTGGCCAGCTACCCCCTGGCCCTGGTTCGAACCCGCATGCAGGCACAAGGTGAGGCTAGGAACACGCAATGCCCCCGCATGCACCAGCATGGTAAATGTGGTGTGTTCTGGAAGTCCGGACCTTCTCATCTTACCTTCTGTTGTAATCTCTACTCCCTCTCCCTAAAGCGACTGGCAAAGGTGGTTCTCAGGTAACCATGTCTGGACTCTTCACACACATCCTGAAGACAGAAGGCGCATCGGGGCTCTACCGCGGCCTGACCCCCAACTTCATGAAGGTCATTCCTGCCGTAAGCATCAGTTATGTGGTGTACGAGAACCTGAAGGCGACGCTCGGGGTGCAGTCGCGGTGAGGAGGAGGAACGTGGAGCTGCAAAGGGCTTTGCCTGGACTGCACAAAAGACTGGAGGTGGAAGCAAAAAGCCAAAGGTGTCAAAAAATAACTGGAATCTCAATCATGAGGTTTGCATGACTTTCTCATTCTGTGAATGTCTGACTGAAGGTGAGGGAAATGAAGAACATAACACTACAGTAATTGTTAAAGCTGCTGATCTGTATCGCCATGACAACATCGTAACCCTTCAAGCTGAAGTTGGGAGCGGCCACTGGTTTTAATCTTAATCATCTAATGATTTTCAATTGAATAAGATGTTCCTTACAAAGGGCTACAGTTGTCATGACTGCTGCTGTGAATGTATGAGCTCCTCTCAGGTACTTGACAGATTTGTCACATTTAAATATGGGCAAGTAATTTGACCAGGGACCAAGAAAGAATGTTGATGCCACTGTGTAGTGGACAATCTGCATGCTAATGCTAGCAAGTTCTCCCACAATTCACTTTTTCTTGTTTAGCACTTCCCTACCTATTTGGAGAGAACAGCCTAATAATTTGACTTAATTCAGTCATTTGTTTACAGTTTCATATTTTGAGGAATTTTCCTGCTTTTGCTGTCATTGATTCTAATGTTTGCACCTTCAACTGACCCTGACTGATCTTTGAGAGAAAAGAGGAACTGACATGATTTGACTGCTTTGCAAAAATCATATAGTTTGTGACTCGCAATTTCAATATTTTTTTCCTATGGGTTTCTGTAGATATAAATTTCACTGACAATTTGTGGGCGTTTAAATTTTACACATCTAAATTATTACGTTTGTTAGTAATTGTTGTGGTTTCTGTAACTGTTCAGTTGATACCCATAATAGAGCTTTGAGATTCCTTTTCCCAATATTAACATTTTCTATAAATTTTGTATTTCTTTTTCAGGAAGGAGAAAAGTGACATGTTATTGATGCACAGATCTAATTTTAATTGGGTCAGGTTATGCAATGGCAGGGTAAGTGCTGCCAGCTGTTTAATCATAAACTTCACTGCTAGACTGGCAACATCACTCAGTACTTCACACCCCTCTGCCTTATCGTTTCCATAGTACAAAGCAACCTTTATCACACAATTCCCAGAAGGCTTTTAAAAGATGTCTTGAGTAACACTTGTACTTTTTAAATTAAATGTTTTTTTTTTTGTTTTTTTTTTTTTTGCACAATTATAGGGGGACAAGTGGCATTAATGCCGTTTTGGAAGTAATGGTGCCGTTTGTGGGGAAAACAAACTCGTGAAATCTGTAAACTAAGAACTATGGGTTTCAGTACTGACTCCAATGCTGAGAATGTGACATCTTAGGTTGTTTCTGCTTGGGGGGGGGTAGTAGTAGTAAACAGTTGGTTAATTTGGACACGTGGGGTGGGGTAGTTTTTTAAAATCGATACATGTCGTCTTTTTTTTTTTTTTTTTTTTTTTCCCTTTCAGTTTTCCTCTTATGTTTAGCAGTGTAACCATTTTATTTGCTCTTCCTCTTGTATTTCTCATGTCAGCCCTTGTTGTCTTACTGTGGTCTTTTAACAAACTGAAGATATTATAAAAAAAAAAAAATGCAAAAAACTCAACTGAGATGCATTGCTAGTGTTAGCCTATTTTATTGAGGCTTAAGGAATTTGCACATTGTATAACTAAGACTAGAGCATTAAATGTGTGGGGGATGTTTCACTGTTAAATATTTAATGCCACTTGTGAGACCTTAATGTCACACATACTGGAAATGCATATCTCTACCAAAGATGCATGCTGCACATGTTAAGGGTGTGTTCCTTAATTCTTTCTTATTTAAAAACTGACCCTCTGAATGTACCAGAGGGTTATGAACAAATGCTCCTTTCAGTGGAAAAATAATGAATGTTGTGCAAATGTATTTGTGTAAAGGAGGGTGGGGGAAATAAATTTCTAAACTGAATTCTTGAGTCTGTCTGACTTCACAACATTAAAATATCGCCATTCACTATGGCATAAATTTAATACATCATGATTTGTTGGTGTGAAGAGGAAAATGTTAGTGATCTTACTGCTCCTACTGAAAGCGACTCCTGGAGATGAATTAAGAGCCAAAACTGATCACAGCCTCTGGTAGCCTTTTATGTCTTAATTTTTTTTCGTACTGATATGTACGTATCAACCACACTGCAGAATTTTGGTAACATGATGAATACTTAAATCCTGGATTTTGGTAGTTCAGACTTTGAGCAACATGCTGTGTTGCATAACAGAGGACAAACTTTCACAAGAAGAGTTACAGGTTTGCTAATTGGTTTCGATCTTTGAACTCATGGTTTTCCTTGCAGATCATCTGAAATGAAACTGTGAACACAAGATTAGCTGTTAAAGGTCAATATGTCAAATACTGGGATGAATGAGGAAACTGAGAGGGTGTTGAAATGAAGCAACATGGCTGAGATGTGTGAAATTGGGAAGAAGCAAAACTTTCACCCAAAATGCCCACTGTGGAGCAAGAGTTTCTACAGCATTTAAAATGTTTTAATTCAGAATAAACTGTGTGATACAATAATGTGATATTTTAGCAGCATGAAGAGGATTTCAAGATGAAGCAGTGAACCAGAAACATTCCGGAAAGTTCTCAACCTTTATTTCCATTTGTACATTTTGACAAACGGCTTATGCAGCGGCGAGAAATAAAATGGAAAGATAATTATATTTAAAATTGAATGGTTCACAATTAAACAGGCAGAACTATATTTAGTCTTTTAAACACAACTAAGGGACAAGAATATAGTTACAAGTGCTGTTTGTGTAAAGTGTTACTGCGAGAGGCCTTCCCCTGAGGAGCACATTCATATCTCACTGGATGCAGTCACACACTTGATACAGTTACACATTGGATACAATCACACACTGGACACAATCACACACTGGATACAGTTACACACTGGACACAATCACACACTTGATACAGTTACACACTGGACACAATCACACACTTGATACAGTTACACATTGGATACAATCACACTGGACACAATCACACACTGGATACAGTTACACATTGGACACAATCACACACTTGATACAGTTACACATTGGATACAATCACACACTGGACACAATCACACACTGGATACAGTTACACACTGGACACAATCACACACTTGATACAGTTACACACTGGACACAATCACACACTTGATACAGTTACACATTGGATACAATCACACTGGACACAATCACACACTGGATACAGTTACACATTGGACACAATCACACACTTGATACAGTTACACATTGGATACAATCACACATTGGATACAATCACACACTGGATACAATCACACACTTGATACAATCACACACTGGATACAGTTACACACTGGACACAATCACACACTTGATACAGTTACACATTGGACACAATCACACACTTGATACAATCACACACTAGATACAATCACACAATTGATACAATCACACACTTGATACAGTTACACACTGGATACAATCACACACTTGATACAATCACACACTTGATAAGTTACACACTTGATACAGCCACACACTTTCACAGATGCAAACATTCACACAGCAAACAAGGAGACACACTGAGCACATTTATGCACTAATACACTCATACTGGATATAAGGACATACAGTATAGATTTAAACACTACAAATACACATTAGATACATTCACAGCTCTAGTGTGTCTTTATACCATACAATATCATATGTCACACACACTATACTATGTTAAACACTGGATACATTCATTCAGACACGCGACGCCGATCGACCGGCACACGAGCGCCCCCTGGCGGTGCGATTCCTCTCGGTTCCTCTCGGTTCTTCTCGGTTCCACTCGGTTCCTCTCGGTTCCGCTCCCACATGATGGCGGAACAGGGAGAAAGAGAAACTGTCAGCAGCCCATCAGGGACTTGAACGTGCACCCTTCTGGAAGGAAGTCGTGTGACACCCGATGACTGGACGATGAGTGTTTTAGGGTAAATGTAACTTACAGTGTTTACCTCGTCTCACATTCGGAGTGCGGAAACGAGGAGGATCCGAGGTGCGGAGTTCGGGGCGGGACGATGGCGCGAGACGCGGCGGAACACGTGTGTCGGTCCGGAGTCCTCGTCCGAACCGCGCATGTTCTCCTCACCTGGGTGGTCACATTGACCCTGTTCCTCCAGGACACAGGTGAGCCCCTCTTTCGGGGGGAGGGGGAGGGGGCTAATGTCAAATGGCAGCACTGTAGGCAGAGTGAAGGACTTCCTTCCAGAAGGGTGCAGGTTCAAGTCCCTGATGGGCTGCTGCTGAAATACTCTGTTTTGCTCCAGTAAAAGGCTGATCTGGGGGTAGCTGGTGTCGCACAGGTTACGGTCCATTCCCTTGCCATCTGAGGGTCCCGGGTTCGAATCCAGCCTCCTGCCGTAGTGCCTTTGATCAACGCGCTTACCTTGAATTGATACAGTAAAAATGACTCTGCTGTCCAAACGAGTAAATCAGTGTAAGGTTTATTATCTATAATTGTAAGCTGCCTTGGTCTAAAGCGTCAACAAAGAATCTGTTAATATATAAGGTCGCGGGTTCGAATCCCACCTCCACCCGGAGAACCTTGAGCAAGGTACTTACCCTAAACTGCTCCAGTAAAGTTACCCAGCTGTATAAATGGGTAAATATCTGTATGTAGATTAACATTATAAGCTGCTTTGGAGAAAAGTGCCAGATAAATGTATGAATAGGAATATGAATATTAATATAATAACAGACCATAATGGGTGTGATTGTTGATGAACGCAGTAGTAACATCCGGACTTGATCGTTGGATAAGGACTGGAGTGGAAACAGAGACCCTGTGGCCGACAGGCTGTTCCCATGGGGGGGGGGGTCCTTGCTTCGCCGCAGTGTGACGAAGGTGGTGTGTGTCTCCGAGAGGCAGATTTACGGAGGCAGGAGGAGAGGGGTGAGCTGGCGCGGCCCATGTTGTTCCTCTTCCTCGTCCTCCTTTCCGTGCTCCTGTACTTCGTGGTGTCGCTCTCGGACCCTGGCTTCGTCCGCACCGACGCCGAGGTCGAGGTCAGTCGCGCTCGCCGCTCTGCGGGGCTGAACTGTCCGGAGGGGCAGGGGTCATATTGTACCGACCGCATGGTTGAGGTTCTCCTGCGCTTTCAGGTCACCATGGGGTCCTGCGAGGAGCTCCAGGAGATGATCCCTCACCTCTCGGCGGCTCTGCGGCAGCGGCGCTGCGGTTACTGTCTGCTGCTGGTACGAGTCCCGGGTCGCTTTGTGGTCGCGCACCGCAGCACTTCGCTGGAAAGCGGAACTGGAGGGAAGCGTTCCGAACCCCTTCTGGTGCACACCTGGTCAGACCACATGTAACAGGGCAGGTGGCGTAGCGGTGAGAGCCGTCACCTTGGAAAGGACCTGGCTTCGAATCCCTGTCGTAGCGTCCTTCATTGAGGTTCTCGCCCTAAATTAATACAGTAAAAATGAGCCACCTGTATAAATAGGGTAAATCAGTGTAAGTAGCTTAGTGTACAAACCTAATTATTATTATCATCGCCCTGGGAGAAAAGTGTCATATTTTAGTAAATAGTAACTAATAATAATTTAGAGGCTAAACCTCAGACCTCTACTAGTTGCTCATTCTCACCTGGCTCCTCGAGAGACGTCTCAGAACGGTCGTGTGGTGCAGGTGAGCTCACGCAAAGCCCCCCCCTCCCCCCCGTCCCCGAGCAGCAGCCAATGAGAGCCAAGCACTGCCAGAGGTGTCGGCGCTGCGTCCGGAGGTACGACCACCACTGCCCCTGGATGGAGAACTGCGTGGGCGAGAGGAACCACCGCTCCTTCGTGTTCTTCCTGGCCGTCCAGCTCGTGGTGCTGGTCTGGGGCCTGCAGGTGGCCTGGTGAGCATCCTTCTGTTTCCGTGACGATGAGTGCGAGCTGGGATGTTTACAGTAGCGGAGACTGCGGTTTCTTTCTTTTCCTGCCCATTGGCAGTGCTTCCATGCACAGGGCCTGCAGGGGGCGCAGTAGTTAGAGCTCTCAGCTTATGCTCGGGTTCCAGGTTCAAGTCTCTCATGCTGTACTGCCCTGATGATAAAATAACTTACCCTGAATTGATAGAGTAAAAAAACTGCTTTAACTGTATTAATGGTAAGTCATTGTTAGTAGAGGCGCTTTAGAGAAAAGTGTAAGCTAAAATAATAATTATTATAATATTTTTTACTGTAAAGTTGATTATATATCGGTGCAGGTCACCTTGGACAGGGGTGTCAGCTAATGATATAATTATCTATTTATTGGCTTCTTATGGACAGTTATGAAGTTAGACATTTTTGATGATACAAACATTTTCCAACTTATTTTCTTATTTTATAGCGATTTTCAGAGGACCGAGCCTTGAAAGAAGTCGAGGGATGCTGGAGTAAAAGTGACTTTGGAGTCATGAACAAAACAGATAGATCTCTAGTCTAAGCGCTTTTGAAGTTGAGGAGATAGTCTCAGAAATATTAATAGCAGCCTGGTTATTAATATCTGTGACTCTACTGTGTATAGAGGAAAGAACCACAGTGTTAAGATGTGTACACTGATTTACCCATCTATAGAGCAGGGTAATATATTATTGAAGCAATTTAGGGTTTGTACCTTGATCAAGAGTACAACAGCAGGAGGTGGGACTCAAACCTGAAACCTCAGAGTCTAAAGATAGCTGATCCAAGCGGTCATGTGACCAAAAATTTGCTGATTGGGGTTAGGGCTAAAGGTTAGGGGTCAGGGTTAGGGTATGGATTTGGGTTAGGGGTTAGAGGTTAGGGTTAAAGGTTAGGGTTGGGATTGGGGTTAGGGTTAAATCTCAGGGGTTAGGGTTGGGATTGGGGTTAGGGTTAAGGGTTAGGGGTTATGGTTGGGGTTAGGGTTAGGGTTGGGTTTAGGGTTAGGGGTTAGGGTTGGGATTGGGATTAGGGTTAAGGGTTAGGGTTGGGATTGGGTTTAGGGTTAAGGGTTAGGGGTTATGGTTGGGTTAAGGGTTAGGGTTTGGTTTAGGGTTAAGGGTTAGGGGTTAGGGTTAGGGTTTGGTTTAGGGTTAAGGGATAGGGGTTAGGGTTGGGATTGGGATTAGGGTTAGAGTTAAGGTTTAGCGCTAACCCTAAATCCAGGGAAGGAAGGTTCTGATGTTGTACCATTAATTTTACCTGGATACAGCTGTTGTTTCACTACGGTTATTGCAGTGCTTGTGCCTTTGGCCCAGTAATGACTGTTAATTATTTAGGTCTGGATTCAGTGCCACTGCCACCTGGGAGGCGTGGCTTCGTCATAACGGCTTCCTATTGGCTGCATTCTGCGTGGTGGGCGTGTTCTCCGTGGTGGTGCTCCTGCTGCTGGGCTCGCACCTCTACCTGGTCTCCCTGAACAGCACCACCTGGGAGTTCATGTCGCGCCATCGCATCTCCTACCTCAAGCAGTGTGGCGCCGACGAGAATCCGTTTGACCGCGGGACCCTCCGCAACCTGCGCGCCTTCTTCTGTAGTGCACACGCCGTCGCCTGGGAGCGCCTGTACACCGCAGGGGGCACCGACCCCGTATAGATCCCTTCTGTTTAACCCTCACTTCCTGTCTGAGGACTCTGTGTTGGACTTCCACTTTCCCACAGTCCTTTGCTTGATGGCAGTTAAGATTAGTGCTCCACTGGGGGTCTGCACTTACATACCCTGTGGGATGTGGGTCTACAGAAGGGGGAGGAGTTTTCCTGAACAGGAGCATAGAATAAATGGGACCAGTGTTACACTACACAGCTCTACACACTTTTTACTTGGTCCTTACTCCGGTATTTGTGACTGCATCGCATTTATTTTGTGTTGGTAATGCGGACGGAGCTGAAGTGCCTGAAATCACGTAAAGGGGGTGCTCGGTCCCGGGGGACACGGTACGCACGAGAGTAGAACAGTAAGAAATTTCCAGCTGTATAAATTATTGGTGATTCTAGAGACAATCATGAACTAAATTAAAAAATGTTCTGTGCTCTTTCATCCCCAGTCAAATTACTGTCATTAATTTCTCATGTCAATCAGCTTTATGCCCTGAAGTCTCTAGAATTATGTCCTTTTCAGACACAGCCATTCATCTGTGTCCACTCCAGAGGACGTGTATTTTAAATGCATCTTCCACACTCTATATTCAGTTACAAGTCCTTATGCACCCATTATATACTTTTAAAAGATTAAATATGGTTAAAAATTCTGTTGTTAGAAACCCTAGATACACGTTCAAAACCCTTTCTTATTGGGTCACAGGAGGTTGTTGTCTATTGGCGTCTATGAATGATTTCTAGTACTTGAATAAATGTCAGGATCATTTTATGGGTAATTTTTTATATCACATTGTTTCAGAGATCACTTTTCATATCACAGGTTATTCCAAACATTGTACATTTATTCACCATTCCCAGCTTGAGTGAGAAAGACACTTATTCCAGTATATGGACTGTATGGGATACAATAAGCCTCACCTGTGAATTGTACTATTTCTTTTCCCCTCTTGTAGTATAAATTACTTCAGTAGTAAACACATACATTCATGGTACGCAGTAACATTATAGTGACTTCAGAGATGTGCAAAAAAAAAAAAAAAAAAAAAACTTTCCAGACAAACTGGGCTGCTCAAAAGCCAGGAAACACCTAATTAGTGCTAAAGGGATGAGCAGCTACTTCGTAGTGTATTTAGGGGTGTATGGAGTGTCCACTAAAAAGGGATGTCCAAACACATCAGCGCACAAATGTTTAACAATTTGGAGAAATTAAAAAGTGGCCACTGCTGGAGATCAGTTCACATCACAGTTCTGTCTCTGCACAGCCAATGCCCCTTCGCTGTTTTTACACTAGTTCACAAAACAACAGGACATCTCATATTCATATGCATAGGTACAACTCGATAGCGTTCAAGAGGCACTTACTACTGGTCAACAGCAACCTCCCAGGTAACTTCACTGGGGACTTTATGAATATGTGCTCACATACAATACAGATGCACATAAAATATTTAGACCTTTTAAGATTAATGTTATACAGAGATCTGGAAGATTCTGGACAAAAAGAACAACATGTGCATGGCGAGTAAAAACAATTATAAAAAGTATTTCTGAGATACTGAGAACATCCGTGTGAAAAATGAGCAACGCAGCTCAGACCAGGTAAACTTTGAGGATATGAAGATTTAACATTTAACTCATCTGACACATGGAACTGTTTCAGGTGTGACTTACGGTCGCAGATGCACTGTACATTACAGTGTACTTCTGTATTGTTGAGAAAGAAGGTAAAACTAATTATGAACTATACAAATCAAGAAATATACATCTGGAATTGAGAAAACTACACAAAAGACATATGTGTGGTCTTAAAAAAATTGCTAACATTTCTTCTTGTCCAAAACGCTCAAAACACACAGCCCAAGTGCTCAGCCAGGCCAGCGGAGAGACTCGCTAGGACCCTACAGGTAAAAAACATCATTCTTCATTTGTTCATGAACTCAACACACAGCAGGTGTGTGAGACACATTTTCTGATACAAAGGCTCAGTTAAGATGGGGGGGTAGAACATGACAGGAGGGACCAGTATCCACTAGCGGATACTTGGAGCTTGAGTGGAGCTGGGGCTCCTTCACCAGACAGATTGTAATGGGGTGGGGGGGGGGGGAAACAGGAGGAGGGACTTCACTGGTTATAGTGCAGCAGGGGGCGGGGCTCTTCTATAGCCCAGCTACAGCAGGGGGTGGAGTCCCAGTGATGGTCAGTACATCGAAGAGAAATCAAAGTCAGCGAAGAACTCCTGCTGCTCGCTGGTGAGGGGGCAGGGCGTCTGTGGCGGCGTCAGGACCGGCTTGAGACACGTGAACTCCGTGTCGAAGTTACTAACGTCTGCAGCACCTTTGATGGTGGGCAGGAAAGGAGGCTTCACCTTCTTGGCCAGGAGAGCTTCCCACTCAACACTCTAGTTAAGGAAACAAACATATTACAAGAAAGGGCAACAGAAGCAGCTCTGTCACAGTAAACTCCTTATCTGTATCCCCCTACCACATTAAACTGAATTCATTACTTATTAATAATAATTATTATTATAATTCAGTTGCAACTTTTCTCCATGGTACCATTCAGTGTTAGGTTTGTATACTAAGGGACAGTTGGTAGCATATTGGTTAGAGCTGTTGTAGGTCCCAATCTCACCCCCAGCTGTATGAATGGGTAAATAACTGTAAAGTAGCTTAACATTGTACGTCTCTGGGAGAAAAGCGTCAGCTAAATTAATAAATATACAGTATATACACTGAACTACCTATGATGACACATTTACACGGCTGGGTAACTTTTACTGCATCAATTTAGGGTTAAGTTTCTTGCTGAAAGGTACTAAAGCGGAAGTTAAGGTTCCACGTTCTAATCCTCAGGTCCTTCGAGTCCAAAGGCAATGGCTCTAACCACTATGGTGCCTGAGGTAAATATGATCTGAAATAAAATTATTCAATAAGCTGGTCGGTGTGGTACCTTGAAGAATGGCTGCTTCTTCACCTCTCCTGCATCCTGCTCACTTGCTCCCAACCGCTTCTCCGGGTTCTTTCTCAGCAGCTGGAATAAATCAGGACACGACAAGAGCCCTCAGGTATAATGACTGAAGTGTTGCTAATTATCTCCTGTAGTGAAATCGATACCTGAACTGTGCAAAGTGTCATAGTTGTGTGCATTTGAAGTTCACCCACCGAGCCCACTCTCGACTCTGATATAGTAACTTACAGTAATTTACAGTACCAGTGAAAAGTGCAAGCACACCCAGGAAACCTGTTCAATGCCTCTACAGGACAAACTGGACGGAAGTGAGAGTGAAGCAACCCACAAGTGTCCTACATTCCCTGTCCCTGGAACTGCTGCACAAGGGCTGGGAAGACATGGTGCCTCATTTCCTGATCAAACACATCAAACCCAGATGATTCTGGGGGAAAGAAAAAACTTGTTTCCAACACGTGGCGAACTCAACACGTACTTTATATCATTCCATCAGAGTTGAGAGAGCGCTCAGTGGACGAACTTGGATGCAATAACACGGCTGAATGATAGATCTGGAGCTGTTCTAAACGTGCTACTTGGGGTCAACTGATGATGAGCAACGAAGGGACAGTATTACCCTCTGGATGATGGATATGGAGTCAGGTGAGAGGAACCTCGGGTATCGCGCTTCATCATTCACAATGCTGTCAAATACCTCCTCCTCGTCCTCGCCAGGGAATGGGGACTGGTACAGAAAGGAAAGAGTTGCTCCAGCAGACTGATGATATTACTAGCGGTTTGCTTATGAAATTTCCATGTAGTAAGAGTAACAAGAACCTGAGATTAAGTATTTAAAATATTTAAACTATTTAGACATTTAAATAAGTCCCAGAAGGGACCTTGTTTTTGACCCTGGACCTGAGTGCTTATCTTATGCAGTTTAAAGTGTGAAAGGGAAGTGAAATCCAGTCTCATTGGGGTTTGGACTGACCTCGCCCACAAGCATCTCATACAGCAGGACCCCCATCCCCCACCAATCCACGGCACGGGTGTAGTTGTTGTCTGTCAGGACTTCGGGTGCCAGAAACTCCGGGGTACCGCAAAACGTGGAGGTGCGGTCTCCGTGACCCATTCCTTCACAACACGGTTGGCGGAGAAAAGCAGGGAGACAAGACAATGTGGTCAGAGGTCAGAGTGAACATGGTCACCGTGGTCCGTCCTATCCAACGAACACTGTGCCACTGACCAAATCAAAGCTCCATTACCTTCTTTGCAGAGGCCAAAGTCGGCAATCCTCACGAAGCCATCCGCATCCATCAGTATGTTGTCCAGCTTCAAATCTCTGTTCAGGTCAAGAAAAATAATTGCAAACAAACAGGAGAAAAATCCCAAAGCCTGAACCAATTGTATACTGAGCCACTAGAAAAAGTTCAATTTGATCAAACCACGTACTCACCGATAAACTATTTTATTTTTGTGCAGAAACTCAAGGCCCAGTAAAACACAGGCAGCATAGAATCTGAAAAACAGGTTCAATTACCACCAGTTACAGATAAGTACTGTGAGTCAAGTCAAAGTTGTTCTTTCTTTCTTACGCTATACTTCCTTACAAAATACATGTTACAAGGAAATGTAAATGTGTTTGTAAAATCTGGTTAAGAAACCCATCTAATTTAAATATTTCAAATAATAATAATACACTGATCAAATTTGAAACAGAATAAACGCTGACACAATCAGTAATTCATTATCAACATTTCTATATCTTGTCCTTAACAAAAAAAAAGTGGCACAACTCTGTGATGAGTCAGTCAGTAAGGATGGGTGACAGGTGAGGGTGGATGTAGGAGGGGCCTACCTGGCCTGCGGCTCAGTGAAGATGTTGTTGTGGATGTGGATCATCAGGTCCCCACCCGGTGAGTACTCCATGACAAAGCACACATGTTCTACTGTTTGGAAGCAGCCGTGCAGGTTCACCAGGAAGGGGTGCCTCGCAGCATTGATCGTCTCGAATATCCGCTTCTCACACATCAGGCTGTGTGTCGCAGTGCAAATACGTTGTGAAAATATCATCAGTAAAATACCTCAATGTCATTTTCTCCTCAACAAGCTAAAGTGAAACTTTTATTCACTATCTTACTCAGTGGAAATAACAGAAATTATGCTTTGTGCACAACAAAACTACGTACTATGCATATTTACTACCACACTGATAATATCAACCATCAATTAAGGTAAATATAATCATACAACAGATTGCAGACTCAATACTATTAACCTATTATTTATTCATTTATTAGTTAATTTAGTTGATGCACCTCTCCAAAGCAACTTACAGTGCTATTTCCAATTATTTAGCCATTTATAGAGCAGGGAAATTTTTACTGGAATTTTTTACTGAGGTTAGATCGAGCATTTGCTAGTGATGCTCTACAGTGCCTGTAAATTCATACTGTGCACATGTTTTTCCAGAGTGAAATACACAGGCGGTGATCTTGTAAATTGCATTTTTTGCAAACATCTTTACAAACATCAAAGCTGTCAGTGCCAGTCCAATATGTACTCTTTCTCACTCCCTGTGCTTCTTAGATAGACTCTGAACCTCCACAACATTGTATTGGACAAGCGGTTATTGATAATGAATGGATGAATGAAAATAACACTAAAAGATATGTTGGAAATAATAATTTTTGTTACAAACATTATACAATATGTTGGTGTTTTTTTTCATGCATAAAATGCCCTTTGGCATTTTAATTAATTTTCAGTGAATTTTTCATGCAGAAACCATTGGAAATAATGGCAATTTGACCTCCTCACAACAGGAGTTCAAGTAACTGATTTCACAGGAGTAGTTAACCCTGTAATGGGAGGAATGGGTGTATTCCTATAGGCCTCCTTTTCTCCAGAGGACACAAACCCACTGAGGTCTGTAATACCACAACAGCACAGACCTGTCCACCTCATCTCGGCTCACTACGTCTCCTTTCTTCAGGGCTTTAATGGCATACAGCTTCCCTGTCCTCTTGTATTCAGCAAGCAGCACCTGGAAGGAAAGAGAAAATGACTGTTAAAAATGATTCTAATGATGACAATACTGCCTCCACACTGTAAACAATCCACATGGAACTGAGTCACGGCACCTTTCCAAAGTGGCCTCTTCCAAGAACAGAGATGCATCTGAAGTCCTCTATCTGCATCCTGCCGTTGTTTCTGGATAAAGCAGAGATAACAGGAAAAGAGAAGCACATTAACACCATTCCCTGTTTATACAGGGCTCATCATTGAGAAGCTGAGTGACCCAAAGGCAGCTGGATCTCTATGTGTACAAGAAGTGTATATGAATCAATGACGTTGAACGTGAAACTGAATGTGTGTTCCAGGGTATCTATCTGTGTATCCGAGTACATTTAAATTTGTATGTCTACTAATGTGTTTTTGTTTGGGTCTGAGATACCGCCTTTGAGCATGTGTGCAAACACATTTTGTACTTACGCTAGAGAGGACTGAACTGGTCCATTCCCCTTCCTCTGTTCTGTCTGATTTTGCACAGAAGACTGCAAATTTGCAAAGAGCACAAACAAACAGCTCACCACGCAACCAATCCCTCCTACGTCACAGAACACGAAACTCTGAGACCAACAGGGTCTCATCCTGTGGTGTAAATATTATGAGGAATGTTCAGTTTCAAAACAAACTGGAATATGAAAATGTTTCATACAATAACCATCTTCATAGTTCTTTTGAGATATTTGTCATAATTTACTTTAAACTGGGAAAGGGTGGTTGGTGTTTCCATGGCCGTTGCTAGGGAGGAGTTGGGCACAGTTTCCCCAAAGTGGAGCTGGGGAGGTTTGGGCGGTGGATCGTCACCAAAGTTCAGTTTGACTACCGGCAGGTCGCTGTGGGAGAGGAGACACAATAAGCAAAAGAACAGAAATGTGTGAAAAAGCTAAATTTACTGTGAATCTATAAAGAAAGAAACTAAGAAAAATTAACAAAACCTTAAATATTTAATCAGACAGAGTGTGTCAGAAGTATATGTTGTTTGTGAATTTTTCACTTGGCCCTTCTTCTTCTGAACACCAAATTATCTACCTCCAATAAATTATATAGGGAATATTGTGAGGTGTGAGCACATGCTGGACAGGAAGGCAGTCCATCACTGTTGATACATATTGCATATGTTCTGACATTTTTAATTTAACAATTCTATTTTCAGAACAATAACCCACTACCATTTACAGTTTGTTTTCGCTCACCCTGAGGTTGGAGGGCTTGACACTGTCACCTTCTCCCCTTGTGGGGGGGTGACCTCAGGGTCAGAGGAGCCAGATAAGGGTAGACTTATGGTCGTCGCAGTATTGCAGGGCGGCAGCATGCTCATCATCAGACGGCCCCAAGTGGCAAAGTTGATGTTCATTTGAGCAGCGCGCAGGAAGTTTTTCCCTTAGTTAATGTAAAGCAGGAAAAAACATAAGGAAAAAAATACAGCAGGGCATAAGGTCACATACTACAGTACTCTAAAATAAGATCAACACTTGATCTTGAGCTCTCTCCTAAAGGAATAATGTTGATGTAGAGAGCAGATGTTAGTTCCAGTGACTGTTTCACATCTTCATGGTCCAGATCAACCAGATAAACTGCATTCCAGGCAGTTAATTGTGTTTCTTTAGGGGATTCAATAGAAGCTGGGTAGGCAGCTTGAATTAGTCAACATACGCCTTTAGGGCAGCAGGTCTGTACATGGTGAAATAGTAACGTGTGAGCAACTTCAAAGGCTTACTGGAGTTTGGTTTCATTTTGAAAAACACTCCCAAGATGTATGTAGAATGTCGATAAATATAATAAGCATATTGAAGTATTGATCACCTCCTATTTTAATGTTGTGTTTATTAATTTGTTTGACACTTAGCTGTAGCAATTCAGCACAAGTACAATACTTAAGGGTACTACAGCAAAGGCTGAGATTTAAACCTAGGTCCTTTTTGACTACAAGAGAGTTGTAACCTCAACCACACCTACTGGCCCTGTATGAGTTGTTCCAGTTAAGGGTTTATCTATCATTTTTACATTTTCAACACCTCAGAGTAACAACTGCTGTGTGGAAGAACAGTTACATTAAACAAGACAGAGATATGATATTTGGTTGCCCAAACACCTACCTTTCTCCTTGGGAAAAATGCGCTTCTGTCGCTGCAGTTTGGGATGGCGCTCGATAACTGGATTTACAAAGGTCACCTGTATAGGTCAGAAGGGTCTCGATTCAGAGGGTCTCCTTACCAAAGGCATCTGGAGTCAACAGGTGTGGCCTGCAGGCTGGGGGGCCTACCTCCATGAAGAGTAGGCCCTGGGGTTCCATGTTCAGGCACATGCCATGTCGCTGGTTGTCCAGGAAGTCCTCCAATCGCAGGAACTTGACAGCACACAAGGCCCTCCAGTCCCTCCAGTATACCGCTATCTCCAGCTCTCGAGCCTGTAGGGGGCAGCCACAGGAGTCAGAGGTCACACACAGAGTGGGGCATGAGAAAGCACTTCCCGAAGGGGAAGATACCCTGAATTCAGGTTAAGATGACCTAATAGAACACTTTTCAGCCAGATTTCATGTAAGTTTCTAACCAGAATTCTGAGATGATGTGAACATTCAGATCCAATAAATGAGCGACAGGAGAGTGCAAGCAATCACGATGCAAGATTACAGTCACGTTCGTTATTAGTTTTTAGGATTATCTCAAGATTACAGCAATGACCAAGATTACATGCAGGACTACATTAAAGTAGCTGAGGTCACATGGTGTGCTGCAATTGCTTTCTGACGCTCAAGGGACACCACTGGCTGAGTTGGCATTTACCTCAAATCAGTGGATTGTAACTGGCTGCAGTCTAACACTGGCATCAGAGCACAAAAAATGCTGTGAAGAAATGCAGGGTTCTGTTTTTTCCACTGTTACTATTGCCATCTCTGCTTCCAAAGGAGCTCCAAATTAACAGGATGTGCCGTTCTTATCATGACATTCATTACATGAACATAAACAGAGTACTTTCCCACAATACACTGTGACGGGTAAAACATTCTGAAAATGAGAACTCCCATTCAATGCTGACTGTTAACAGATGAATTCCGTAAACACAAGGAAGGTTCTTCATCTTTAATTAATCACCAACACTAAAGAACTCCACATACGACTCAGAAACGCTGTGCAAGTGACTTGAACTAAGATGGTTTGTTTCGGTGCTCTTCACCAACAGCCATCGACTTAGTGAGTAAATACATATCGTGGCTGCTCCGCTACCAACAGAAATTTTAGAAAATGATATTCAAAATAAATACACAGGAAAACATTTGGACAGTTTATCATTCCTAAACTGATCTCTTGTAACACAAAGAGCCAATGTATGACCTATATTAAATTAGGGAGGTGGTCTAAGGCTTCCAAGAAGCAGTAAGGGGTCAATCTAGCGTATCAGACAGAACGAGCCTTCTCACCCGTTCCAGCTCGATGCTGAAGCTCTGGTTCCATGCTTGGTTGCTTAGGGGTCTCCAGTTGGTACGCCCCACCATCTTGTTGTCCAGCTTCAGCACAGCACTAATCTCTGCTGCTTGGAAGAAATACAATTACCTTTTGCTAGACCCCACTGCCTCTGCTAGCTATGAGCCGCTGACCCCACTGGGCACTCACTGGAGAGCTCATCAGTCTTGAACTTGCTGTTGATGCTGCGGCTTGACAGCCCCGTCAACATCTTCAGGGACTTGGTATCTGATGGACTGCCAGGTGCCGTGGAAACAGTGGTCACGCGGCAACGGCCTGGCACCAAATCCAGCAGGTCCTGACAGCCCAGGAGCCGAACTACTAGCCTACCTGCAGAGGAACACCAGACCCGTTATCTGAAGTCAGTGGGCACAAAGATATTGGGGTATCTAGCATCTACAATAGCACAACCGTAGCATATTTGGTATCGATATTGGACAGTATTTCTGAATAAGGTGTTAGCATTGCCATCTAGTAGAGCAAATGGATACCTATCATTTGGTCAAGACAATCAAATACAATATCATTAGCAAGTAAAGCTCTGGAATCAGCATGCATCAAGCTAATGGTGCTCCCACCTGTGAGCGAGGCAGGTTTGAGGAAGGATGGAGACTGAAGGCGGACAGGCGAGGGCACAGAGGAGGGTGAGGCTCCCAAGGAGAGGTCCTCCTTAATGGCGTCACGTTCGGGGTGGTCCTGGGGTAGTTCGCTCAGCCGCTTCTCCAGCGACAGATGCAGGAGGTCCAGCTTTTGGGAAGACTCCTGCAGCCGAGCCTGGGCCTGGTGGGCCCAAATGTACAGACACATACATTCCCAAAAAGTCAAAGACCCAGGACACGGACAGAGAGAGTATTTTGGTCACTAGAGACCCTGTTCTTGCATACAGCCAAAGTCTTCCAAAACTTTACACTGCAGTTGGAGTCTCACTTATGTTATAAAAATGAGTTACAATGCACCAAGTACTCTACATTGTAAAAGAAAGGCTATAAGGCTAGAACAGAAGTTGACTGCTATAAAAGAGCTTCAAATAAGAAACTGCTACAAATGCCATATTGTTTTTATTATCATTTATTTGCAATAGATTATCTATTTGGCAAGTTTTACACTTTTGGGTGTGCAAAAAGTTTTTTTTGTAGATGATTATTACTGTGTTTTATGTGGTGTGCCGCTAACCCCATTTTAACCCACTGAAACATTGTTAATATCCTAAACTGGCATAACATGATGCAGCTATCACGTTATAGCAGAACCTACTGTATTTAGGTTAAAATAAGATTTATTCAACCGCAGAAATCAATTTAAATTTGAAAGTGCGGCTCTTGCTCTGCCAGTCAACTGAAGGAACATATGGCCAAACAGGGCAATGGGTCACATACACTGCCAGATTTCACATTATTTGAACAGGCAATGTGTCAATCGTGCTACCATTAGTAAAAGCAATGTATTCATTTACTGCAATGCTTTTGAAAAGTCAAATAATTTCATGCTTTCAATAGCAACATGTAAATACAGTAAACAGAGTAAATAACAAACTTGACACTAAAAACATACATTTATCAGATGCGGTATTTTCCAAAGCAACTTCCAATGAACGCCATGTAATACCAATCCACACCCAAGGTGACTTACGATGTTACATACACTACATACAACGAGTCACTCATCCGCACAGCAGTGAAACACATTTTCTCTGAAACACACACACGCGCACGCACGCACGCACGCACACGCACTGAGCAATTCAGAATTACCAACTCACTTGAATGCATGTCAGAAACCAGAGAACCCAAAGGAGACCCACACAATTATTAAAAAAACATGCAAACTCCACACAGAAATGACAGGAATGAACCCACCCCCCTCACACCATCCAGGAGCTGTGAGGCAACAGCACTGCCTGCTGTGCCACCATGCCAGCAAATGTGTACATATAGAGAAACACCTAAGCTAGACTCCATGCATCCTGTTGCATCTAAAATGATCCAGCAGCTGAGGTGAGGACTTGTGGACCCCTAATCTGAGACTGTCTGCCCCAGATGCCCACCTCTGCCAGGACCCTTCGATCCTGCACCCTGTGAACTCCCAGCTGTTTCACGACATTCTTGGCACCCTCAGCCACAGCAGCCTCAATTCGGAGGTGGTGCCTCAGCTCGGCAACACGCAGGTCCAAGGGGTTGATGCCCTCCCCTGCATGGCAATTCATGGCCACACACACACACACACACACACACACACACACACACACACACACACACACACACACACACACACACAATACAAAACGTACACATACAGAAACACAGAAAAGAGAGAGATGTAAATACCAATAAACACTTCAGACACAGAGGAATTTTCTTTCACAGTTAGGGTAAAAAACAACAATATAAATACATGTGGAGAATAAATATTTATTATTATTATCCTTATTATTATTATTCTTAATAACAATAATAATACAAAAGCTAATTTAATTTTCTAGAGATTTTGTTTACAGAACAAAGCAAACAAGGCAAACCAAGTTGAGATGAGTCGAGAGCGAAGCATCTTACTGATGAGCCCAGAGCAATGCTGTCTGTGCAGCCGGAGCCACCTGACCGCTCACCTTGAGGTTGGCCAGACTCCCGGTCTTCCTGGCCCGCCTGCGTGACTTTCAAGATGTGCATGCGGATCAGCTCGATCTTGGTGCGGCTGTCTTGCAGCATCTGCTGAGCTGTGGACAACATCTTCCGGTCCTGCCGTGAAGACACAGAGATAAGCAAAGCCAAGCATCAGCCGCCAGCCTGGCGGAGCAGAGAAATCCCACCCACCTGGTTGCAAAGCTCGCCAGTTTATTCTCACGACCAGGACGGTAGAGTTACAGAACAGAAACGCACACCTTGTTAGTCATTTCACAGCTCGCTGCATGAAAAGTTGAGGACCATCCAAGGAGCTCCATCAATCCCAATCCATGTGTAATCCCTATTTGCTGCTTCCTGACACATCATGACACTGTCATCTAAAGGCTGAAAAAGCACGGTAGCGAAATAGGAGTGTTTGACACAGCTAGGTGACACTGCAGGACCCAGCCCCCCGAAAAAATGATGAAAACGAAAAACTGCCAACTAATCTCTGCTCTCCTGTGTCTATGCTGAACAAGGACTAACATATGACGACCGCAGCAGGCTTCTCACATTACAATCCGTCACCTTGAGCCACAAGTTCCCTTCTGTTTGGTTGTGTTCCCGGCAGCCCTGTCCCAAGTTTACAGGAGCCCCCCCCCAAAGTGAATATTCATTTTGTCTGTTTAACGTTATTGTAGCCCCTTTTTTTTTTACCCTTCGGTCCTCATGACACAACCTGCTGTCCCAATATCCTTTCCTCACTCCTTCCCTCAGTACCTTCTCCCCCTTCTCTCTCTCTCACTCACTCACCCACTCACTCTCCTTCTGTTTACAGTATTTCTGACGGAGGAGGAGATCTCCCCCATGCCAACACTGCTGCTAGACTGTGTGCTGATGCGCCACCCGTGCCTCCACATTGGCCACTGCGAAACCACATGCTCCGCTGCTGTCACCAACCAGATCCAGGAGGGGGCAGCGATGCAGCACAGCACACGGGCAAAGGAGAGGGGGACATAATTCACTGGCTTACAGAACACAGCCGCAGAGCACAACCAAAGATGCTACAGATACTCAGGAATCACTCTCCCTGCAAGGCTAAATTAAAGACAGCTAAAACACATCCAATGACTGAAGGATTATGGGTAAAGTTCTAATTTGACATTTAGGTTAATTGTGGAGCTCTGTGCTGGACGATCTTCATTTATGACTGATTTCAATGCCACAGGCTATTAAGAAGTCTTGCAGGGAGAGAGGTAGAGCCCAGATCACAGCAATTTGTTCAGCCTAGCAATTTTACATGAGGTCCCAGGCCTCTCCTGAAATGTACAGTAAAAAGGTAAACAGTACAACCTCCTACCTTGACCGAGCGGTTGGAGTACGTTTTGATGATGTTCTCAGCCCCTTGGCGGACTTTAACTTCAATGGCCAGCTGCTTCTTCAGAGTTTGGATCCGTTTTGCCTGTGGAGAGGTACTCTCCTCCCAGCGGCAATGATCGGGAGATGTTTGGCTGTCTGAGACATTTCCAAAAAATATAGCACAATTATCGCTAGCCTTAGTAAAAGAAAAGGAAGAGAAATTCACCCAAGATTATTTTCCAATGGGACTTACAACATTAAGGTAATTTACAATTATTTACCCCTTTATGCAGTAGCGGCACAATTTAGGATAAGTTTACTCAAGTGTACTACAGCTTGAAGTGGGATTTGAACCCGCAACCTTTGGATCCAAAGGCAGCCGCTCTAACCACTATGCTACCAGCATTACTGCTATATGGCCACTACAGGATCCACCTCAAAACACAATGCATAAATAAAATGGAAACAACTGAACAAAGTAAGCATGGCACAGTAGTGCAGAATACAGTGCTGATACCTGACAGCTCCTAAGCTATTGGTTCAGACAGGGGTTCAAATCTGGCTGTGCATGAAGTCTGCTTGTTCTCCAAATGCTAGTATAGATTTCCACTGGGTGCTCCTGTTTCCTGCCACAGTCCAAAAACATATATTTCAGGTGTCCTAGTGACTCTAAATTACCCTTGCTGTGTATGTGAGTATATGAGTGTGAGTGACTGCCCTGTGGTGGATTTGTGCCATTCAGGGTTCACCCTGCCTCATGCCATTTTCAGGAAAGGCATTGGACTACCTGCATCGGACAAGTGGTTATTGATAATGAATGAATGAATGAATGAAATATTAAAATACATATTGCCATCTCTCCCTCCCACACAGAAACACTGGTGTGTAGCCACCATCTTGTGACCTCTACTCCAGTCAAGCAAGTACACTTTCCAGCCAGTTTGCGCAGTCCCACAGTCATACCTGTCTGAGTGTCCCGCTCAGTGACCATGGCCCGGGCATTCAGCTCCTGCAGCTCCCAGTGTAAGCGTTCCAGCTTGCGGCTGGACGCCTTGAGTTGACCCTCCACGTCGGCTGCATTCTTTCTGTTGGTCACAGCCCGCCGCAACCGCTCCGCTCCCTCTTTGATCTTCAGCTCCCGCTGGATCTCCTGCCTAATTTGTACGCGTGCATCTTCTATTCGCTGCTGGAACTCAGGGTCCAGGATGTTGCCCTCGGCTATGCCCTGCAGACTCATGCTCTGAGGTGATGAGGGAGAGAGAGAGAGAGAGAGAGTCTTGTCAACAGATGATCAACAGGGCAACTGCGTATTATTCACAGGACATACGTGTGTGAGGGTGTCTGTGTGCTGTGAACACAACTGCGTAATCGGTGGTAATGACCAATGACAAGGTGCAGGTTTACAAAGTACACAAATATCTGCCAGAATGTGGCTGCATATTGGTCACACATGAAAACTTCTAAGTAAAAAAAGGCTTTAACCAAGTTAACGTCCCTGTAGAATTGCACTATAATCTAAATATTGACAAGAGTATGAATTTATAAAGTAGACTGGCTGTGACCTAGGCTGAACATTTATATTTTTGCCACTCTCATATCCCCCGTTTTATATCAAATATGAAATCTACTCTTAGATTTTACTGTAAATGCCATGTTTCCCACTCTGGAAAAGACCAGAAGCCGGAACAACAACATAACAAATATGATTAATGTCTGCGTCCCATCAAAGACTACCCCATCCCTACAACCTTGCACCCAGTGCTTCTTGGATAGGCTCCAGACCACCATGACCCTGCCCAGGACAAGATGGTAACTGAAATTGGATGGATGGAAGAATTAATGTCCTTCCATCATAATTTTAACCTTAAAGGTTTCCTTCCAAATTACATCCAATACTCCCTGAACGGGAAAAATATGCTTTACTTTTATATAATTTTTACTCTTGTTCCCTTTCCATTGACATATTTTTGTGTCCTTCTGTTCTTGTTTATTCCTTTTCTCATGGTGTCTCAAAAAAAAACGAACAAACCTGACTGTGGAAAATGCATTTCTGCCATACCAGATTTTACCTACTGCCTGCCTGGGTATATTTTTAATTACACTCATAATTTTAAATAAAAATAAAAGATAAAGATAATAAGTACAAGTATTAGTCATGGGAGGAGTAACTCTTTTACTTAGCAGAGGTGAAACCCTTAAGATCATGCAGTATCTGTATGAAAAAAACCAGTGTGACAGGAAAAATGGGTAGACATTCCAGACTGAAGAAGCAAAATGACTGGGAGTCTGCTTTCACCCACAGCTCCAGTTCTACCATGTTAAAGCACCTGCTCATTTCCGTCCAGGAATGAAAACTTATTGATCACGTCTTCAAGTCACTAATATGATCAACAAATCTTCATGCCACCAGTATGTCTGCCAAGTCATTAAAATGACCAACATATCTTCAGGTGACTGATGTCTTCCAGTTAATAGTGCAAACAATACGTCCAAGTCACTAATATAATTATGATGCTAAGTCATGACCTTGCCTTAGGAAAAGTGGTTATCAATAGTGAGTGTCTTCAATTCACCAATAAGCCTGTGAATCAGCAACGTAAAAAATGTCTGCAAGTCATAACAATGATCAATTTAACTTCAAGTCCCCAAAAAGGATCAAAATGTCTTCAAGTCACTGATATGACCAATTCAAGTCAATATGAGCAATATGTCTTCAAGTCAACAACATGACCATGTCTTCAGACCCCCAGAAGGATGAATATGCCTTCAAGTATCTAATATGAACAATGAGTTCATGTCAAAAAGTAACATGACCAAACAGGTCTTCAACAACATGACCGTGCTTCCAAGTCCAAAACAAGACCAATATATCTTCGGGTTCCCAAAAAGGACCAATATGTCTTCAAGTCTCTAATATGATGAACAATATGTCTTCAAGTCAGCAACATGACTAATCATCATGTCTTTAAATTACATCATTAGCAGACGTGACGTCTGCTCTCTCAAATCAAAGTTGTTGTAAGACACGCTAAGCAAAACAATAACGTTTCTTAATGGTGTCAAAAGTTACCTGGTGAATATTAATATAGTTCGTTTATTTTTCGATGTGACTTTAGGCTAGGTGACGAAAGTAAAGTGCTACTGACTTGTGTTTTCAACGTCACTTCTCTTCACTCACACTGACTGGCGGTCGGTTACCGACTGTCTCGTGCCATCTATCCGTGATCTGGTTAACTGGTTGGTTAACTGGTTGGCTAACTGGTTAAAGAGCTGATAAGGGAGTGCGAACTGTGAGGTCACACATGATGTAAGTGACACACACACACACACACACACACACACACACACACACACACACACACACAGTGACACACCGCCACCTCAAAATTAATTAGACAATGAGTGCACCGCTACAGAACTCAAATTAATTACACTGATATCTCTGGTAGTTCACAGCAGTGTCAGTTTCCCCCAAAAAAACTGTAAACATCATGAGAGTAAAAAAGAGGGAATACCTCACCTGAAGTCACCCTCGCTCGTCATGCAAAAAAAAGCTTAGCCTTTCTATTCCTGGCTGGAAGCGGTTCTAGAAGTCTAGCCAGCTCCAAGGTCCAACTAAACCATTAAAAGTTGGCTAATTAATAAACGAGACATAACTCAAAACACACTGACATAAGTGACAGTTTCCCAAGAAGAAAAACACATCTTTCACAGACTCTCCTCCCGCCTCGCCGGACTCTCCACTGTCTACTCTTCTCTCGCTCGCGCTCCCCCTTTCCTGCCGTTTGAATTCATCCCACCGCCTTCCGATTCCCGCATTTTCATTGGCTGAGCCGCCTGTCATTCATTACTTTCTCCAACTGTTCTCATGACGGAGTTACGCGCGAGGCCGGTACGTTCTGGACGCGGCCTGGCACTTGTAAGCTGGCACGCAAAACGTGAAGTTCGCTTATGTTTCGTTATTAAAGATGTAAGTGGTGGAAAACGTTTAGCAGGCAGCTTATGTTTTTAAACTCGTTTTAACATTAAAATTCGTCCTTTGGATAACAGTTTAACATTGGCACTCTAGCAGCGTTCATCATGTTGCTTAAGAACTTAATTCATCCGACTTGTAGTGTTATGTAACAGGATTGCAGTATTTACCTTCCTTTCCTTTACAAAAGGAAATTTTATTTTCACTACGCTTGTTTATGTACGTACTAGTAGCTTTATTATTAGTAACTGAAGACCTTTTACGAATTTAATTAGAAATAATTCATAACTTTCAGGAAGATAACTCCTACATACGTGACGATGTTTTCATTTTAACTATTCAGTTATCAGTTTGAAAAGTAAATTAAGTATGAAGAAAATGTTAAAAAAAAAAAAAAAGAGTCAAAGTTAATTCATCCACAGGTCGACTATGAAAATGACATAATATAATTCGGGTCCCTGCCATTTTTGTCCCGTTAAATTCGGATACCATCAGATCAGTACACTAAAAATGAATCATGAACACAAAGTACACTAGATTATGGCCGCCAAGCGCGAGCCAAGAAACACGGAGCTGTGACGTCGTCTTTGGGAAAAGAAGGCCCGCCGCAGTGAACGCGCGCTGAACACAAGCGTTAGCAGGACCACAGCGCGATTCATTCCACCGCCACAAAAGTGTTCCTTTAACTCATCGTGTTGTTTTTCTATGACACCCCCGCCCTACAGTAACACTCCACCAATCACAGTGGAACTGCGCAAAATAAACAGCTAAAAAATGTTGTTCTTCGAGAAGGCGGAGCTTTTACGTTACTTTCCCCAGCCGGCGAGGCGTGTACGCGCGCGCAAGTGCGCGGCGCTGGAAGGAGGGGGGGGCCGGCAGCGTGAACGCGCCCGAAAGAGACCGATCAAGCTCGAGCTCAGTAGTGGCGGCTGGTTGGCTGGCTGATTGGCTCGGTCCGCTTGTGTCGGCTGGTTCGCGTCTCGCCCTGCGCCGTGTGGAGGAGCGCGACGCGCGTCGTTACGTTCTCAGCGCGAGAGAAGAGGCGAGTTCGGCTCTGTCTTCGTGCGGGAGGCGCGCGAACGGGACGGAACGCTTTTCTCGGACGCCCGTTAGTCTCAGTCGGCGAAGGGAAGAAGCCAACATGTCTGCCTCGGCGGCGAAGGCGAGTAAAAAGGAGCTGAATTCGAACCATGACGGAGCGGATGAGAGCTCTGGTAAGGAATGGCGGCCTCCGGCGCTCCGCCATCTTCGCCCTTTCTCCTCGCTTCTGGGAGGTCTTTCGCTGTTTCTCGGGCTTTCTGTGTGTCTTTGCAGTCGCTCGTGCTCCGCGATATATACCGGGCTGCCGCCCGCTTCGCCCGCTCTAGACTCGTTATGCCGTCCGGCCCCGCTGCGCCGTGCGCTGCCTCAGTGTGAAGGCCGAGAGCGGCCCGGTCGCGGAGGCCATGTTTCCCGGCCTCAGCTCCATTGTGTCCGCCGGGAGCCGCTGTGGTTCCGCCTCGACTCGGGGGTTCCTGCGGGCTCCGTGCAGTCACACTGCGCGTGTTGCCGCCGCTGCGGCCTCGTCGTGCTGCGGTGTGACGTCTCTCCGAGCGCCCGCTGCTCGCAGTGTCTGTCCGCGGACGAGACGACGAGGCCTAACGGCCGTCGGCGCGCGGCTCATTGTTGTTATCGCTCCGCCATGATGCCCGACCGTCCCGCTCGGGGGAACCGCTCTCCGACTCCGGGGCTCGCTGCCCGCTTGGGGGCCTCTCCTCTCTGTGTTTCCTGAAGGAGCGGGTCGTGTTGCGCACCCGGGCGACTGGTGCGCCGGAGGAACCCGGGCTGGAAACGGAGGATCCATCCGAGTTCGGGCCTCGTCGGAGACCCCCCAGCGCGGCCCCGGCCCGGGCCCGTGGTGGAAACCTGCGCTCCGACCCGGGCTGCTGTCCGCGCAGCAGCCGTGGTGCCGTGTCGTGTAAAATCTACACCGAGAATAAAAATCTCGGCGTTTGAACTGGGATTTATCGCGCGCAGCTCCGAGGGGCCCGGTTTGCACGTGTCCGCACTTCCCCCCGGCTATATGCACTATTGTGATGCGCGCGCGGCCTCAAGTCAAGGTGGGAAAGTTGCGCTTGAACTTTTTTTTTTCCCGGGGGTTCGGTGCGGCGCGAGACTCTCTCCTCCTCGCGCTGCTGCGTCCTTCGCGGGTTCGTCCGTGAGCCGCTGCTTCTTCTTGTTGTTGTAACTTAATGCGCTGCTGGCGACATTCATTCGATTCATTCATTCATTCATTGTTGTCTGAAAAGCACCCCGATCTCTCTCAAAATTGTAGAAAAAGAGCAGCAGGAAGCAATCGAACACATCGATGAAGTACAGAATGAAATTGACAGGTAAGCAAACTTTTGGACGCATGTGATGTTTTTTTTTTTTTTTTTTTTCCCCCTCCCAGTTCATAACATCACCTGACTTTTGTTTCTGATTAAATCCCGTGTGTTTACTTATTTATACCTAATACTAAAGTGAAATCCAATATTTTTATTTACAGAAACACTGATTCACTTTGCCCTAGTTTGCATTATTTACATTTACTCATTTGCCTCATCCCCTTCTCCAGGCTGATTTTAGAATGTTAAGCCACTTAGAATTATTTACACACTGATACAGATAGACAATTTACTAGAGAATTTGTGTAGAGTAAGTATGTTGTTGGAGGTGAGATTCGAACCTACGACCTTTGGGTAAAAAAGGCAGCAGCTCTAACGGCTGTGCTACCAACTGTTCTCTAGTACAGCACATGTGCAAAGTTATAATGGTGAAATGCACTTTTAAAAACTGCAACAAAGTTGATTCTCTGTGATGCATTTTTTTTATTTTTAGTGCCTTTACGACACCCTGGAATGTTGGGCCTGTTAGTAGTTTTACTGTTGTTGTATTTTCAGATTGAATGAACAGGCCAGCGAGGAAATATTAAAAGTAGAACAGAAATACAACAAACTGCGCCAACCATTCTTTCAGAAGAGGTCAGAGCTGATCGCCAAAATCCCAAACTTCTGGGTCACGACATTTGTGAACCATCCACAAGGTGAGTCTGGGCTCCTCCTCCTCCTCATGTGTCCCGCGAGAGTGATCACTCGCTTGTAGAGACCAAGCCAACAGAGTGTGAGATCTGTACAAACAAATCACACTGTTGAATCCCAAGTGGGAAATGAGAAGGTGCGTGTTTGGACACTCAGTTGCTGTTTGTCTTTGTCTCAGTCTCTGCTCTTCTGGGAGAAGAGGATGAGGAAGCCCTTCATTATCTCACCAGGGTGGAGGTGACAGAGTTTGAGGACATCAAGTCAGGTTACAGAATAGATTTTGTAAGTAGTTTTGTTTCCCCCTGATGCTGCCTCCTCCACAGGAGCATAACAAAATAACTGCAACACCCCCCTCCCCTGAAATACGTGGTCCTTCGTTGTGTGTGCTGATCTGACCAGTTTATTTGTGTGCAGTATTTCGACGAAAATCCCTACTTTGAAAACAAAGTCCTGTCCAAAGAGTTTCATCTCAACGAGAGCGGAGACCCATCCTCAAAGTCCACGGAAATTAAATGGAAAACAGGAAAGGTACGCGCTCATACACTGCTTGGTGAAATGTTCTGCATCTTTTTTTCTTTTTTTTTTTTGTGGTAGATGCTCATACAGTGAGTTACGGACATTACAGCAAAGCGATGAAAGGGTAAAGATTTGAGAGTTGCCACCAGGTGGATGAAGGTGAAGATGCTGAAGCAACAGAGTTAACTTTGGACAAACTGCTTATACGGACTTTATTTTAAACCTGATTTTCACACCTGCAGAACACGTGTCCATGTTTTGTGATTCCCCAGAAAATTAGGAAGAAATACTCTCTTGAATGTAATTGTGTTGGAATGGGCCTGGAAAGCTATGCCTTATCTTGGTGATGCAGGAGTCGTGCAGCACTTGGTTCAACTGTGTGCTTCGCCCCCCACTGCTCAGGACCTCACAAAGCGTTCCAGCCAGACGCAGAACAAAGCAGGCAGGAAGAGGCAACACGAAGAGCCAGAGAGCTTCTTCACCTGGTTCACGGATCACTCCGACGCCGGGGCGGATGAGCTGGGGGAGGTCATCAAGGATGACATCTGGCCAAACCCTCTGCAGTACTACTTGGTCAGTTTTAATGTGTGCTGTGCTTGAATTTTGTAACTTCTCATGTATCGCTACGTAAAATGGGATTTCTACGGAAAACTTCCCGTAAGCCCAAGTGCCACCTGTCGTCCTTCACTGCATTGTGTGTGTGTGGCTTTCAAAGCTGTTACCTAATAGGGACTGACTTTCCGTTACAGGTTCCGGACATGGATGATGAGGAAGGAGAGGGTGAGGATGACGACGACGAGGAAGAAGAAGGCCTGGAAGACATAGATGAGGAAGGAGATGAGGATGATGGAGAGGATGATGACGAAGAGGATGATGGTGAGGAAGGAGAGGTAACTATCTTGCTACATGTGTGCTGCAGTTGCAGGCCACTGTGGATGGGTTTATTGATAACTTAGTAGTAAGTGATAATTTTAAGGAGCGTTTTCTCTGATGCAGGATGACGACGGAGAGGACGACTGAACGGGAAAAGGACGCATTTCATCCACATTCTATCCCTGTTGATTACTCACCGATCCTTGGGAGCAAGATGCTGTTTTTTTAAAAATATTATTTTGTGCTCCGTCTCCTTGTTCAGAAGCTTCTTTCCTGTCCGTGCCATGTCTAATACAACTTTTTACTCCCGATTGACTTGCTTCGGAAAACTAGTGGTGAAATCTACTGTGGCAGAAGTCCCCCATACCATCTCTAACTCCACAAGCATCTGAGGGGAAATTCAAAAAAAAAAAAAAAAAAAGAAAAAAATTCGCACGGCATTTGACCATCTGAAGTAGACAATAAAATATAAATTATATATATATATATAATTATATATATATTTCTATTTTATTGACCACTTGCTAGCTCTAGCTCTACCATCCCCTTCCACTTTTTTATGGTTCGTTCAATCTGACGTACACTCCCCAGAGCTGATGTCGTTTCCTCCCCATGTGGCTCAATGGACACACAGGAAGTACCAGCTTGTTCCTTTTGCCTCTCGTACCGATGTCTGGGGTCAATGTTGGGGCAGGGTGGGGGTATGTAGGCATAGTGGGGTGGGATCAGGGGGGCAAGTGGGTATTTTTTGACATACTGGGGGAGGTTAGGGCTGTTCTGATTTCCATTGTATTGTTTTTCAGACACCCATGAGGTTTGAAATGACATTTTTAATAAAAAAAAGAAAAAAACAAAACCTACTCTGGTAATTTTGAGCCCTAATGCTTCATGGAGTACTTTACAAAGTGAAAAAATAACCTGTAGAATCTCATGGAATCTACATCTAATCATTTTTTTCCTTTTTCCACTGGAAAGAAAGTTTTAAACGTAAAGTGTACAAGTTGCTTTGTTAAAATAAACCTAAATGTGTACACAAAGGTTTGCGACTCGTAACTCTGAGTGACCGTAAAGGTGAGGCAATGTGCCAAAACCAATTATAAAAAGTCCTGATACTTTATTAGAGACCCTGGGATAGGCTCAGGACCACGGTGACCCTCATCAGGACAAGCAGTTAAGAATACATGAACTACTTTTCATATATAAAATAATCTTTATTAGGGGGAGAATGAATGACAGCGTCACATATTCAGCACTTGGGGAACTGTTCATTGTCAGGATTCGGTAAATTGTGTCACAGGAGCCAAGCGGTTCTTCGCTGTCGCTAACTCCTGAACGACTTTGGAGTCATGAGGAGCGTCGATGCAAAGTTCTCCGGGAGCAGGCTGTCGACGATCAGGGCCACGAACGTCTTGTTGGATTCCTCAAAGCGCCGTTCCGTCACCGTCTCCGGCCAGTCGCTGGGCTGAAAGGCCCAGCCTGCAAACAGCGGAAAGAAAGGCGAGAAGAGCAACATTACACAGAAGTACCGTAACTGTACCGTGATACTGCATGTATTTAGCAGATGCTTTTGTCCAAAACAGTTTCCAGCGAACTGTGTAGTGTTATCAGCCCACACACCTTATTCACCGTGATGACTTGCACTGCTAGATACACTACTTACACTGGGTCACTCATCCATACATCAGTAGAACACACACTGTGTCACACACACTGGGGGGAACCTGAACAGCATGGCTTTGGAGTGTGGGAGGAAACCAGAGCACCCAGGAAACAAACTCCACACAGACTGAGCAGGGATCAAACCCATGTCCTCTCACACCACCCAGGTGCTGTGAGACAGCAGCGCTACTTGCTGTGCAACCGTATCACCCCTTCTACTGCCCCACACAGGGTTACCAACACCAGCCTTTGTATTTACTTTGCATTAATAGACACTTGTGCATTTATTCATTTACTGGATGCTTCCCTCCAAAATTACTCGCTTTTTAGTTTTCTTCACCGAGCTACAACGAACTCGGTGTCAGTTGCTCTGGAGAAAAGCAGCAGCTGAACTAAAGGTAAAACTGAACCATGTTTTGTGATTTGCACTCATTTACCCATTTACAGAGCAGTGTCTGTGCAGGGTAGTGGGTTGGACCACAGTCCTGCTCCCCAGTGGGTCTGGGGTTCAAGTCCCGCTTGGGGTGCCTTGCGGTGGACTGGCGTCCTGTCCTGGGTGTGTCCCCTCCCCCCCTCCGGCCTTCTGCCCTGTGTCACTGGGTTGGCTCCGGTTCCCCGCGACCCCGTATGGGACGAGCGGTTCTGAAAATGTGCGTGTGTGTCTGCGCAGGGTAAGCAGCTGGAGGTGGGATTCAAACCCGGGGCAGCTCTAGGCACTATGCCACCTGCATTGTTTCCCATCCCTCAACCTGCTCATCCAAACCCATCCCAACTCACCCAGGTGCGCGCTGCACTGTGGGCACGTGGCCACGGCCCACGAGAATCCGGGGTACCAGGTGAAGCGCGCGTCCGCGGGCCAGTGCTTGCGCACGCGCGCCGCCCTGAAGGTGACCACCTCGAAGCGGAAGCCCTGCGGGTTCTCGAAGAGCTGCACGGGCACGCGGCGCCCTCCCAGCGCCGTGACGTTGCGGTGCGACAGAGCCACGCGGCTCTCCACGAAGCTCGCGGCGGAGCCGAGCGCCACCTCGTGGCCGCACGAGCGACACAGCAGCAGGTCGCTCCGCCCGGGGGCGCCACACGGCCGACAGGGGGCAAGGAGGCACGAGAGCCACACGAGCACGCAGCCCAGCGCGGGCGCGTTCACGGAGCGGCAGGCCGCGCGCGTCATGCTAGTATGCCACGAGCGAGCGAGCCGCTCAGGAACTTAGCCGCGTTGCTGTTCCGAACGAACCTGTTAGTAGTGTTTAGCGCCGCGACGCGTCGCCGCCGGCCACCCGGGGCCCTTATTTTGCAGTACGTTCGTTCCACAAAACACACACTGTTATTTTCATTTACACAGACAGCGACCGTCCTCCATCTGCTTCGGCCGTTTCACGTCTTCCCGCGAACAACAGTTGTGTCACGGACATGCTTACAAGTCAGGCGAACCTGCCGCGGATGATTCGAGAAAACCGAGCGCGGCGCACACGTGAACGCGCACCGTGGAGCTGCTGCGCTCTCGTTCGCCTCCGCCTCTCACGGTCGGCGGTTTGCGAGGCGCTCCGAGAGCAGCTCCCCCTGCTGGCCGGAGGGCGGAACTGCAGGAAGTCCTCGTTCCTGGGGATTTTGTTTGAAAGTTTCCCACGCGCCGTGACTACATGCCACCCCTTCAGAAAGGGGATTGGAACGTAAAGCTCTGCCCGTCACACACACAAAGTTATTGGCAAAGGGCTCCATTGTCTATGTACATTGTCACTGGCATTAAGGCCATCTGTCAGGGCAGCAGGTGGCATAGTGTTTGGAGCTCCAAGGTGAAATCCCACCTCTCTCCTGCCGTAGTACCCTGGAGCAGGGTATTTACCTTAAATCACACCAGTGGGTTACCAAGCTCTATAATGCCCAAGTAAAACACTGTATGCCACTTCTTTCCTTAGTTTACTCCCAACTTCAGCCTCATCATCTGTGCTTCCAGTCAGAGTTCTGCTTTGATTTGCTCCAACAGCAGTCCGTTTCCTTGTCTCCACGGTGCCCTTAAAGTGTCCTCCAGCACCACGGTTCAAAGGTGTGTTTTTAATCTAGTTTTCTAATTTTCCCATAGTTTCCAAAAAACCTCCAACAATGTGTGAAAGCAACAATCCACAAGAGTATTAATAATTTAAAAAGTTGGACGGTGTCATTTTGGGTGCTTCTGCTGTTGAGGTACACACAGTCTTGTTTTATTGTGGATCAAAGATGGTTCTGGGTACAAGTATGGAGCAGGTTCTCCTACCTGAGGACCCATCTGAAAATCCTCCAATCACAGCGCAGTTCTGGCTGATCGACTTCTGTGATCAGCGGTTTCTTCTCCATATCAGGACCGTTCGGTTTTCCGTGTTACACGTAACTGTTAAAGCCACAACTCTTGCCGTACTCGGTGTCAATGCCTTTTGCCGTTATGCTTCGGTCTGGACCCAGGACTGCATGGTGGACGGACTCTGTGTTGCGAGATTATCGATTCTTGTATCCCATTATTATGTCTTATATCCACTTATGGACCAGAACCTGACGATCATCTGAGAACCACTGGTGATCATCTGGTTCTGGTCCATAAGTGGAGGTTCACAGAAACATTTATACTGGAGAAGCATATTAGATATTGTGCCTCGTGGGGAACTGGATCTCCAGAAGGCCTCGTATCATACTATGTACAGTACCTATTACCACGGCAACAAGCATTTGGGCAGATGAGAAAGACATGAGGGAATGTACATCAGCTTTGATGAACATTTGACAACTGAATGTGCAGCTGATATTTTTGTATAGAGGTCTTTGCAGGTCCACTTAAAAACCAGCAACAATGCAGAAGTTGTTTCAGATCTTAGGTATATTCAAAGTACACAAATTCAGCCTTATTTTTTAAATTCTACTTTCCATTAGTTACTTTTTTGGGTTTGAAATTATACAGAACCTAGGTGTAACGACAAAGGCACAGCAACCCGTCACCGTTTTTAGTGAAAATAATTCTGTTGAGTTTGAGGAATGTTATTTCTACAGAAAAAAACTTAATTCAAGCCCTTAGACAATTTGAAGTCATAGTATTCAATTAAATGTTTATATGTTCAGTGTAAACTTTACAGCAGCAATCAGTGTCTACTGTTCAATAGTTTATAAACACCCATTAAAACAAGGTATCTTTCAGGTATTTTCCAAGTTCGGGACCAAAATGTTGGGTCAGTTTTGTGTCATTCTAAATGTGCTGCTTTGCTTTGACACTTCCGTCCAGCTCATCTCTTACCAGCAGCATACAGTCCGCATTCCCCAGCTGAACTCAAATTTCAGACTGGTTCTGTGGGAAAAGCGCCACTCTGAAGGTACAGGAGCGAAGTACCTCCAGGCACAACGAGTCCACACGACACCTTTTCTCAGCTTGAACCAGTAGCGTTTTATTAAGCACACTGCAGTCACTGGAGAGTTGTTACATTTCGATTCCATGGGCCTAAAATCAAGCGAAAGCACGTTTGAAATCACAAAAAACACCACGATAAAATGCAGACTAATTCACGACAGTATCAGAGTAGCACAAAGACAGAGGGTCAATCTACGGGACCCATTTAGAGAGAAGAAAGGTGTCTTGTAGTGTGTATCATGCAGCTGGGCTGTGGGAAAACGCATTCCGATTGGTCACTGGCAGGCAGGGGGCAGGGACTAGTTCACAAAGAGCGAGCGGGTGAATTCCACAAAGTCGAAGGCCGAGGGCAGCTCCCGGCCCTTGCTGTCCATGTAGGGCTTCATGTGGGAGATGCAGTAGTCGGCCTGCTCCTTGGTCAGGTTCTGGGGAGAGACGCAGGATTAGTGATGCTGCCATCCGGGTTAGGGTGCAGCTCCAGAGTGAGAGGGTGCGGTGAAGGACCAGACCATACCTGGTAGAGTTCCTCCTTGGTCACGTAGGGCTTGTTCTCTGCGCTCAGTGCTCGGAAGGCGCTCTCGATCTCCTCGCTTGACTTGACATTCTCAGTTTCACGGCTGATCATGAAGGCCATGTACTCCTGTAGAGATACGTGGCCGTCTCTGGAAGCACAGCCAGGTACAAGGAGAAGGACAAAGGGAGAAGATGGAGAGTGAGACTTGGGCCACGTGGGAGCAGCAGGTGGCGTAGTGGTTACAGCTACTGCCGTGCTATGGAAGGAGCAAAGTTTAAGTCCCTGCATCAAGGTACTTACCCCAAGCTGAAAGAGTAAAAATTTGTGCAGATTAATACTGCAAGTCATTTTGGAGAAAAGCATCAGCTCACTTTCATTATGCTTTTAATATTATTGAATAACGCATTACATTCAAAGCTTATGCTGTAAGTCACTTTGGAGAAAAAAATAGCTAAATTAATAAATGTAAACGACTTACAGCAATTTGGCAATATCTCATACATGCAGAAAAATTTCTATCACATAGAGCATGAGACAAATATGAACAATGGCAAGTTCCACACATTAAAGCTACATTTTACAAAGAGATGAATGTAGGATCAACCAGTCAAAACTATCTTTCTAATTAATCAAACTGGGTTCAATCTTATAAGATTAAAAAAATGGATACATTTATAAAAAAAAAAAAAAAAAAAAACCCAGAAGAGACCATTTCCAAGGGTCAGTGCGCAGAGTGATGTGGGGAAACAAACAGGACCTTCTGTCTCAATCAAGAAGGTGGTCCCACCTGTTGGGGTCTACGGTGTCCAGGATGGCCTCGAACTCTGGATCAGGCTCTCCCTCCTCCACCATGGGCAGGTCGTAACCCAGGGAGCGCAGGCAGGACTTGAACTCCTGGTGGTTGAGGCGGCCTGACTTGTCCTTATCGAAATGCCTATGGCCAAAGTAAAAAGCACCACAGTGAGGGGAGTCACAGTACTTGGCAAGACTACATCATGCATCTATATGGCAAATGAAGCACCAAACACCAGCATGACACTCACTTGAACATCATGCTGAATTCTTTCAGGGCTTCTTCTGTCACACCAGTGGTGTTCCTGACAGACACAAGGACATTTATTAAAATCAAAGCAACACCTAGAACAGCAACAAGCACTGCACACATTGTGTGTGTGTCACCTGAACTGGATCTGTTGCTCCATGTGAATGTCTGTCAGAGGATGTCTGGAGACCTGAGCATGTGCGTATCTCACCTAGCCTGGATCTGCTGCTCCAGATTGTGTTGCATCCTCATGCCCAGCTGGTCGAGCTGGTCCCACTGCTGTGCCAGGCCCACGGTGCTATGCTCTGTATACTTGTTGTCCAGGATGAGGGCCTCCTCCATGGCTGCCCCCAGGTCCTCAATCTTCTTCAGCTGGCTGCGCATGGCCCGGATCTCCTGGTGCTTGCGCTGTGGACACAAGGTTACACTCTGCATCAGTATCTCCGGCCAAGTCCACCACTTGTCGTCCCAACCATATAGCCAGGTACACCATTTTAAAAACACCATGGTAAAATATTTCTCACATGTCAAATACTCTGTCAGCAGCTGGCTAACAAAAGGGTGGAAGAGCATATGATGCCCCTCAAATTTCTGCAGATTTTTTCTGGTTTGCCTCACCTTAGTCGCTTCTAACTGGGATTCCAGAGTTCCTGACTCCTCCACCATGCAAGACCTGTAGACAAAGCCACCTGTTAGAGGCAGTTATGGGTGGAGCTCACAGTGCCCACCCCTCTATGACATTAGCATAACCACATCCATGCAGCAGGATTCAGTCAAAATCATGGTGACACCAGTCCATGTGTAGCACACTGGTATTACTGTAATACAATTCTGATTGAATCCATGGCCTGGTCTATTCACACTCATTACAGAGAGTCCTCAAGATCCCTCTAGAATTAAAAAGAATTGGAGTCTTCACCTTGTAGAGTGGTGGTGCTGTCTACTGGGGTGGTCAGAGTGAGTCAGAGAAAATAAAATTAAAAATGCAACTCAAGAAAATAAAATCTACGATCAACCAACACAAAAATCATCAAGATATTGGAAGCCAAGTGCAAATGTATCAAATGAATCCTAAACACACCTTCGTCAGAAAGTCTACATGTTTCACGTTGAAATGGTCTTAATTATAGTTTGAAGTCTGTGACTGGTACAGACTTAAGACACAATGGGAATAATTAAAGTTATGAATAAAGATCAATTACATGAGGGAAATCTGATCGTCCTTGAACTCACTAGTCATTCAGCACAAATTCCTCTCCTCGACAATGCCGTAAGACTTACCTGAAGGTTTGCAGAACATAACCCATTGAAAATAAAGGATGCACTTGGCCCCCGTGACTTAGTACCACACTCAGTCCATGCTTAAAAAAAAAAAAAGCGAAGTTGTACTATGGTACCCTCATCATGCAAGGTGAGGTCCTTCATACACAGGGGTAGAAACTGCCTGCCTCTCTCTTTGCTCACCATTAGGCACTTAATTAGATTGGGCTATCAAAGTTAAAAAAAGGTTAAGATGTCTACTGAAACAAAATGAAGCATTGCACTTTCAACCCCCGATTTTGGTGCAAATAGTCACAAAAATTAAAAGGAAAAAAGTCAGAACACAATAAACCTTTTTGAATACTAGTATATGCAGCCAGGCTTGAAGTAAAACCCAGTTTTAGAAAAGCCACAGTGCAGTGGGTGTTAGTTGAGAGGGAACTGAGCACACACAGAGCCCAGATTTAGACTCGAGTGTAAGGAACAACCCGAAAGAGGAAGTAGGTCGGGGTGGGAAGAGGCAGGAAGCAGGAATATTGGGAAGGAGGTGGAGCAGGGAGAAGGCAAACGAAACCAGAAAATAAAGGAAAAAACCTTCCAGAAAGATCATCATCGACTTCGTACTGATAGACATGGATAACCCGCCGATAGGCTATGCTATTCAAAGGAAGGGGAGGGATTGCAAAGTGTGAACACCAATGGAAAGAGAAGAGGCAAAAAAGAATATAAAGAGACAAATAGGAAGGAAGATTATTAAATTAAACCCAGCATGGTAACGACTATGATGAGAAAGAAATAAAAAAGAACACACTGATGGGGAGGGATAATGTTTACACATTGATCTGAATTCTGTCACAAGCCGGCGAGTTACAAACTAGGTACACATTTAACACAAGGTCTACTAAAACCCACTTCATCGTTTATCCATTTCCATGGCAACACATACGAGTGTTCCTAGTAATAGTAAGGCACAACATTTTTGTCAAGGCTTACATTTAGGATGCTGGGGTTTCTGTAATAAACAAATGCTTGTTTTAACGTGCTACCATGCCAGCGTACTGGCTGAAAATATAACCGTGTCCATAGAAAATCTGAACACCATCATGCAATTTCTCTACCCACTTGACTTTCAAAAAGCCTTATGTGCACACCACACAAACAGAGGAGAAGAATAAAGAGGATATTAACCCATCCAGAAGATATGTCCTGATTAGAAAAGTGATCCGAGCACCAGGCAGCAGGAAAGAGGCAGTAGGGGAGGGGAGGGGAGGAAGCAGAGAGAAAAAAAAACAATAATTGTTAACACAGACTAGAGTGACAAGCATATCAGCACTGCCCGAGCCACACATTAGCATTAAGCTACAGCAACTAGCTGCATCAAACAGCCACAAACTACAAGTGTAGTAACTTATGGCTGTAGTGAAGCGTGCTCTGAAACACCTGTCGCTTGATCTACAAAGGACAATGGTTATTGAGGGAGAAAAGACATTGAAAGCTTACAACACTAAGGTTTTCTCATCTACACTGGATTGGCTGTTCTTGCACAGATTTGTTCAGTACAACGCACACTGTGTTAATTTGTACTTTAACAGGACCAGATGACCTTGTAATTTCCAGAGAATTAAAACATAGTAAGGGATGAGTTATGTTACAGACAATACAATCTTAGCCTGTCATTACTCCCCTTCCTCAGAATAAATCAGTTCTATAAAAACACAGAAGCACCTTACACTGTGGGAACTTGCATAAGAAAAACAAATTTTTACATGGAAAAATGGATTTGGGGCAGAGTATGTTAAACACAATAATCACTAGTAACAAAAAAACTCACAACACACCAAAAAAAAAAAAAAAAGGGCAAAACATACAAAAACTAAAATCTATTGCTAACAACTGATAAAGCACATGAAAATAATGAAAGAAACTGCCAGCTGTGACACTTTGTTCCTTCTTTTAAAGCACGTTATAACATCAGACTTCCAAGCAATAAAATGTTTATTTTACATTCCCTAAGAGCACTTTGACCGCCAGAAATCTTCTCTAAAGCTCATCACTTTGACCAGCCATGTTTAATAGTAAAACAGACCTAAATTAAACATGAAATGCAAAAAAAGTGGTTTGAAGTTTTCTTATATTATTATTCAATAATCACCTTACAGAAGTTCACGTTATATAAATTGTATTTCTTTGTATATGCATAAGGGGGCGCGGTGGCGCAGTGGGTTGGACCGGGTCCTGCTCTCCAGTGGGTCTGCGGTCCGAGTCCCGCTTGGGGTGCCTTGCGACGGACTGGCGTCCCGTCCTGGGTGTGTCCCCTCCCCCTCCGGCCTTACGCCCTGTGTTGCCGGGTAGGCTCCGGTTCCCCGCGACCCCGTATGGGACAAGCGGTTCAGAATATGTGTGTGTGTATATGCATACTATTACAGTCACACTAAACTAGCACAAAAGTGATTTAGTTTTAGATCTTTAATTCATCAAGTCACCATGACTCGAAAACAAGTTGATGGCAAACTATATCCACAACGAGCGATTCTATATTTCAGAACCAAGTTGACATACATAACAAGAAGTCCAAACTGTGAACGAAACTGGATCCTCTGCAGTGCTCTTTAGCGCCCCCTACCTGGTCTCTTGCAGCCACTGGTGGAAGGCGTTGGCGTGCTGGGCAAACTCCTGCCGCAGCTTGTCATTTTCCTCCTGCCTCCGCTGCTCCTTTTGCAGCTCTAGCTCTCGCTCCTTCAGGGAACCAGCAATGAAACTGGTGGGACTTCAATAGTACTTTCCAAGATCAAACCAAACGTTACAACACAATAGCACAAGTCCCATGAACATCAACCGTGTTATCAACATAGAAAAAGCAACTTCCGGCATTCTGAGATTCATCTGGCATTGCTGGTTCTACACACAAGCTTCAATGGCAGAAGAAGGGATAGTGGGAAAGGGTTTCAGTAGCTATAATTTCAGGTCGTGCTACTCACCTTGATGATCTTCTGTAGGTTCCTCCAAGTCTCCTCCAGGGCCTCCATGGTGAACCAGGTGTATGGGTTTGACACCACCTGGTAGCTCTTGATCTGGCGGTCCAGCTCGGCCAGCTGATTAAAGTCAGCTTCGGCGGAACTCAAAGAGGAACGGAAGGCTTCATGGGCCTCTCGGAGAGCCCGGATCTCCTCCAGGGAGTTGCAGCGTACGGGGTCTGTCAGGTCCTCCTCTGCATTCTCGAACCAGCTGTTGAAGGCTGAGGCCTTCTTGGCAAAGGTAAGGAAGAGATCTTCGACCTGGAAGAGAGAAGGATGGAATGTGATCATGAAGGCACATATTTTAGCCCACTCTCAATAAGGGTGATAATCCAATCACAGAAAAAGGATCAGTGCCAAGTTAATGACATATTTGTACAATGGCATCAAACAGAACAGGCATGTCTTCAGTATGACTCCAAAGGGCGCGACTTAAGTCGAAAAATGACAGAAAACAAAATAACCCCTAAAAAAATTATTTAGACCCCCTATAAACCCCTAATAAGCATTCCCCTTAAGCGTATACATTTCAATTAATGTAAAGTAAAGAGAGGGAAAAAGAAAAGAAAAAAAAAAAAAACTTTCTTCGTAGCCATGGGGGCAAATATTAAAGTCACAAATGCAACGCAATCAAGACACTGTGAATAGCTCAAACACAAGTTTGAATCGACTGGCGGCAAACGACGCTGTCACGCGGCGGAACTCGACGTTATCGGCGCCGAACAGCAGGTAAATAAGACAATACTGTATTTTTTCCTTTTTAAGCTTTTAATTGATTTTATAGATTACAATATATTATATATTTTAACATTTATTTTGATTTTACACTTTTTAATTGTTTAAGAGATTTTTTAAATTTTTAAAATATTTTCAGCTGACCAACGTAAAGTCGAAATCGACGCAACACGAAACAACGTAGGACGAGGTATTACTATATATTGTGTTCTGCCCTCACCTTTCTGAAGTGCTTTTGGGCTTCCAGGAGCTTCTTTTTACGGTCAGCAGAGTTGGACAGCAGCTGGTTCCAGCGCTTCATGAGGGCAGCGTGGCGAGCCTCAATGGCACGTGATTGCACATGCTCGGCCGCCAGCAGCTGGTCCTTCAGCGCAGTGATGTTTGTAATTCCCTCCTGCTGGAAAGCCTGCAAACCAGCATCAAATGTCTCCTGCATGGTGGGGAGAAGGAGATGTTAAATTTAATGGGACAGGACCGAGAGCAGCACAAACCATTTGACCGCCTCCATGCTAATTTCTTACATGCCAGATGGCTGAACTGTACCTGCTTAGTGAGTAGGGTCTGCACTGAGGAGAGATCGCGCCCATAGTCATCAGTCTTCAGGCTGTTCTCTTTCTCACCTGGATAAACAGAAAGTTCCAAAATCCTTTTTTTTAGCCTGACCACAAGGTTTCTGCATTTCACTGGCCTTGTGTCCAGCCCACCACCCAATTCCAGAGTACACACCAATCCAGGATTCAACCACATCGGCCTTCCAGTTGAACTGCAGGAAGGCAGAGTTCTCATCCAGTTTGGCCTTCCTCTGTGCTGCTGCCCTCTCCAGCTCTGACACTTTCCCACGCAGAGCCTTCATCTTGGCACTGATGTTGTCCACATGGTGATTGTTCTGCAGCAAGAGGAAGATCGTGTCAAGTGATGCACCCCGTCCCTCACAGGCACCACATGTCCATTCCCCCGAAAGGGAAATCACCTTGTTGATGAGCTCGTCCCCGTTGGCACATACGTCATTCACCCTGTCTCTGTGCACCGTGAAGTCTGTCTCAAAAGCCTCATGTTTCTTCAACAGGCCCTGCACCACATGGAGACACACAAGAGCTGTTAGCAGAGCAGGTGTCTTCGCTACACTGCACACCCCAGTCGCACAATCATGAACATGTCCTTGCCCTCACCTGCACCGCAGCCAGTGTGTCCCCGTAGTCCTCACTTGCCACCAGATTCAGCTTTTCATTGATCCATGCCTCCTCTTCCTCTACATTAGCCACAAACTGTTGGTACTCCAGTGACTCCTCCAATCTCTGTCCCCTGGAGAAACACACACATACACACACATGAAATTAGGCTTTTCACAGAGGGTTGCTCTTTAGCTGAAGGTTCCTCAGACTAGATCCACACAGCCAATGTTCACAGAAGGAACGACTGTTGCCAATGATGTCAAGACAACTTACCGAGCAGCAGCCAGGTCTTTCAGCTCCTTCCAGTGCTCCACAAACTGGGCCAGCCTCTGCTGGATCTCTTCCTGCCCAATGGTGTTATCATCTGACAACTTCTTCCCAGTTTCCAGCACAGACTGATGAAAGGAAGAGCGTAAGAGAAATTATCCCACACAAGCCTTGGGCCAAAGGCTTGGGACAAAGACATGAAGGTATGTATCCAAAGCTCTGAGCACCAGTCCTCACCTGTATGGCTGGCTCATGAGCTGCCAACTCAGCCTCCAGCCTTTTGTGCTTCTTCCTCAGGTTCTGCACGCCTGTAAGGTCACGTCCATAATCCTCCGAGCTGACAAGCAACTTCTTCTCTCTGTGGGGGAAGAAATTCAACCCTAAGTAAGGACTGTTAAAGGGTGAATGGAGAGTAGGGTGTAGATACAATCAACTCACTTGATCCACGACTCTTCATCATCCAGGTCTCTGAAGAACTGGTGAAGTCGGTGTGACTCATTCAGTTTGGCCCTCCGGCCTGCAGCCATGCTCTTGATCTTGCCAAAGCGTCCGTTGACAGCATCACGCTTGTCCTTTACCTGTGAGGTGTCGAATGCGTTGCTGGCCATCAGGCTGTCTGCCTGGCCGTTCAAGTCCTTTAGGCGATCCTGCAGTAACAGAGGTAATAGGTCATGAGAGGTCCACACTTCAAGGAAGCTGTATATATTTTTTGCACTCTAAATATCCTTCAGTTTTGAAGCCAACTGAACAGTTTACCTGCTTCATATTAATGTTTTTAAAATTAAATCTAAGCAAAGTCTCAGTCTTTCATAAACATTATATAATGTATCTGTCATAAAATTGTGAAGGAAACTCATAAAATGTTAGAGGAAATCTCAGATGTAAACAAGCCAGGTCCTCCCACCTCATGGGCAGAGATATCAGCCTCCAGAAGCTGGTGTTTCTTCAGAAGGTTGTTGACTGAGGCCAAGTCCTTGCCATAATCCTCAGAGGCAAGCAGAGCTTCAACCTGTAAGAGTTATCAATTACAGAATTCTAGATTCATGTGAACAAGGGTCACATAATAAAACACGAACTCATCCCAGTAAAATAAGGGACTGAATTAATCCCACTTAAAGTTACCAAGATCAAAGAATTTTAATCAGTCCCTTTAAAGGCAGAAAGAATTATTAATTTGTTTATTACCTCAGAGAGCCAAAAATCAAAGTCCTTTATTCCTGTGTTGAAGTTCTGCTGCTTGTTGGCCTCCTTCAGCTTCTGGCTCTTCTCTGCAGACTTATTCACCAGGAATTGCCACTGGTCATCGAGGGCACTGAGGCGCACCTGAGTGTCAGGTGGGATGAATAAAAATGTAAATAAAGGGCAAAAATAAGGTCCCTATGCAGGTTTTCAAAAGAAAAGAATAAAAGCACTGCTATTTGATGCACACAAGCATTTTCCATAAACAACGATTTACTTTTTAGTGGACTTCTGAGCAGATGAGTGCTTTCTATCAGTGCTGAAATGTACCAGCGTCTTCGAGACATAAGGTCTTACAAGCACTGGGTGTTCTGAAATTACCTTGACAGCATCCTCACTGCCAGCACAAGCCCCCCTGTGGATGAGCGAATTGCCCATTTCAATGACCCCACGGATGCGGTCGGCGTTGGCATGTAGCTCTGCTTCGAAGGCTTGGTGCTTCTGGTGTTTGCTCTGTGGATCGCAGAGAAGGAAGGAAAGAAGACTCAGAGCATTACCTGGAGAGATCTGTACCTTGTGTGTGTGTGTGTGTGTGTATATACAGAAAAGTGAGTACACCTATGTTTGGCAAATAAAGTTGGATTGTGCACAAATATTTTTTGTCACCAACATTAATAGAACTGGATCATGACCCATTTAACAGTTTTACAAGCAGTGCATAAAAGCAACTACAGCTAAAAAGCACAAACCAAAAACACCATGGCACAAACCATAGGACATCTCAGGCTCCTAGAGACCACCAGTGACTGACAAGCATGAGAAAAGAGAGACCTCTGGAACAGAATGTTTTGATCACCTCTAACAGCGTTTTAAATGTCATTCCACACTCGCATTTCACACAAAATGTGAGACAGCAGTGTGTTCACACTCTGATTATTGTAAACACTCTCCTTGTCTCCTCTGCAGATGTTTGTCCCCTTGCAAAATCTTCCAGAAGTATAAATCTCCAGTAATAAGCTGAATAAAAATTGAAGTTACTGAATTTAGATGTCTCTGCATAAATTCATGTATTTTATAGCAGAGAGCAGAAACTTATTTGCAGGAACACCATTAGTATTTTTTAAAAATCTGACCTAATTGCTTTAATCATCATGTTTGGATAAAGAAGTCAAAACTAAACTGTGACCTATGAGTATGCAAGGTGTGGAACTACTTTAAGACAGACAACCTAGTTATTAAGATGCGAAAAGGAACACCCAGCAACTCAAAGAAACAGAGGATCAAATGGCTTAGTTTAATAACATTAAAAACATAGCCGAGTAAAACAAAAAGTGGAACTAAACGAAAGGCGAAACCAATGAAGAAAACCAAAGCAGTACCAGTTACGCAAGGGTCAATGAAAACGGGACAGACACAAAGGGACTTAGCAAAAATGAACTGACAGACAAAGTGGACACACAACACACGTGATGGAACCCTATGCACACTAGTCAGCATCAATGTACTACACACTTACCAGCAGTTTGGAAAGCTAAAAACAGGCAGTGAGAAGAAAAAGAGTTTAAGTTTTAATGCCAGCAGGAGGCAGGAGAAAAATCACAATGCACTGTACATTAACAACAAGGGGGCAAGGGCATACAAAAGGTAACATTCTCCTGATACAAGGACAGTAAAGCTAATATAAAGCTATTACAAAGCATATTCCCCTTGACATGTCTATCTTTCATTAGAAAAATTAACATTTAGCCACCTTATAATTCTGTGTTTGTGAAATTTCTGGAACTTCATCTTGGGAAGTGAGACTACCTTTGCTTCTAAATATTGCAGCCTTTTGTCCTTGCGCTGTATTTATTTATCCATATCTGTATTTGCACTTTCACAGTGTACTGATTTTGCATCTCTACCGTTGTGACCCAGCTCAGTTCTCTTCTCTTAAATAATTTAAATTTCAGCTCTATTTCAAGCAAAAGTAGAAAATTTTAAAATCTTTTAAAATTTTTCTGGAAAAGAATAACATGACAGCAGAACCAGAAGGATGTTTGGTACCTGAATGTTAGTGGGGTCTTTGTAGGACTCGTCTGTGGCGGTCTGCAGCTTCTCGCTGATCCAGGCCTCAATCTCATCCACATCACGGCTAAACTGCTGCAGGGTCTGGGACTCACCCAGCTTGGAGCGTTTCTCAATCATCTGCGCCTTCAAGCGGCGCCACCTGCCATGTGCAGAGAAACATGTAAACAGATGGGCAGCAGGCAGGCAGGTTGTTAGCTACCTGGACCAGGAATGGCCCTTCTGGTAAATGACAGAATATATTTAACTACATCTTCAACATTTCTGTAAACTTAATGCTGCCAGATGTGTTTATAGCTTTGGTTAGGAGTGTGTGCAATTAAAAATTCAGCCACAGGGAGACACCGTCATTCACCTGTCCAACACCTCATTGCGGCGAGCAGAGATCTCAGGTTTGGCATAGTGATCCGCAGCAATCAATTGGTCTGCAAATGATTGCAGGGCTGCAATTTTCTCCTCCTAAAATAAAAGTGGAGAGAGATGCATTGAATGCACATATAATACAAAAAGATTGCATTTATGCGTGTATAACGCTCTGAAATCCTGCAAAAACAGGTTTTGTTGGATTTTGAAGATGTATAGTAAATTGTCCAAGCCCTACCCTCAAACATGCATTACCATTTAGCAACTAAAAATGTGTCCAGTAGAGTGAATAAAGAAATAATGGTAGGGTACCAGGAGGAGACAGTGTGGAAGAAAGTCATTTTCTCAGTGCAGTTATAATCAAGAAGGTTTAGCAATAACAGTAATAAGTACAAGGAACACAAGGCCCTTTTCCTTAAATGTTTAATCCCAGAAAAAATGAGAGGACAGCCTGCTGATCAATGGTAGTGTGGCTTGAAAATAGCAGTGCAGCAACAGACCTGCACATTGATTGCCTTGTCAAAGTCTTCATGCTTCTTGATCAGGGCCTCTACACTGTCCAGCGAGTCGCCCTTTTCATCAGTGGCCAAGAAGGCCTCTCGGGCTGCCATCCAGTTCTCAGCCTGCTCACAGTCACGGTTGAACAGCTGCAGGGGTTGGGGGTGAAAGAGATACATGTATACAAACACATGCCACATCAGACAGAGAACTGGCAAGGACTGAATGATGTCTAATAGACCTCTCTTTCGGTATAATGCCACAATACCCACTTTACCTGCAGTTCCAAGCACTGGTCCAGCATCATGCGGCGCTGCACCCAGGCCTTCTCCAAGTCAGCCCGTTCACGATCCAGCGCCTCCAGCTTCTCCTGAATCTCCGGGCTGGCATAGTGGCTACGTGCCAGAAGCTGCTGACCAAACTGCTCAAAAGCCTGGAATGTACCAGCACGAGCATCGATCTCTGTACGGTGCTCCTGCAATTAAAAAAAAAAAAAAAAAAAAAAAAAAAACATGGGCTGTAAAGAAACGATGTAGTACAACAACAGGTACACTGCTTTATCCTGTTTTTTCTTCTTACCACAGCAACAAATTTAAAATTACATGGACTGAGCACTCAGTCCTTTGGCTTTACCATGGAGACGGAGACACAAACCTGATGCCTCTCCAGCAGGGCCTCAGCCCCGGTGACGTCCTTAGCAAGCTCATCTGAAGACACCAGACCACGGATCCCATTGATCCAGGACATCAGGTCCCTGTGCAGCAGGGTCAATGTTACAGTGTATGTCTGAGGACATCCAGAACCCATCTACATCACATCCATCCTTCACATCACTACTATGCCTTTACTGTGCCCTAACCTGAAGTCACTGAGGAAGCGCTGCAGGTCATGTGAGCTGCCCAGCTTGCTCTTACGCTGGTCGGCCCGGCCCACCAGGCTGCTCCAGGCAGCGTTGAGCTCTGTGCACTTTTCCTGGATGTCGTCCACAGCCTCCGGGTGAGACTGGATCAGCCGCTCAGCAGTCTCTCCCAGAGAGTTCACCTGCATAAAACATTAGACCACAGCGTGCAAGATAGAATTAGATGGACTGCAATATTCACTAGTAATCTACCCCACTCAGAAACTCCGAAAGAGAAGCAATATTTTTAGCTGCATCCTTTGATTCATGTCAATCCTCTTGCTGAAAGAATGATAAAAAGATGTCATGTGAATAAGAACCTTGTCTCCAAGGGCTGCCAGGTCTCTTTCAAAGCCCTCATGTTTGCGCTGCAGTGCTTGTACACTGGCCAAATCATGGCCATAGTTGTCCGTGTTCAGGGCCTGATTCTTCTCTTCAATCCATTCCTTAGTCTCATCAGCATCCCTGTCAATGAGTACAATAGCCCAGCATCAGTGATCTCTATGGTTGTCTGTATGTTTCTGCTGTACGAGAAGAATGGGTGGGAGCCTACCTGTGGAATCTCTGCACCTCATGGGCACTGCCCAGAAGGTTGCTCCTCTCCTCAGACAGTTTCTGCAGTGACTTCCACCGCTCATTCAGTTCCTGAGACGGAGAACAGAAATATTAACTATCAACTATCACAACACACTTGCTGTTGCCCTGAAGATCAGTTTCTTGACCCTATCTCTAAGGCTAAAATCAAGATAATTACTCTGACAGATCCGCCATAAGCGACTTAACTCTTCATATGCAATGCTACAGTAAGCCTTTCTTTAACATTTCATTTGAATGAACAAACCAAAGGTACAATCAAGGTGTTAAGGATTAATACAGACATTAAAGACAAGGTACTTTAAGTACACACAAAGAGGGAGGGAGGGCAGGGTGATGACATGTAAGCTGAATATAAAATTGCTGAGTCCAAGAGAGGCGCATAATGATTTTTAAAGACTTTTTGTATTTCATGACCACTGATTTTATGGTATCTTCAGAACTAGACCAGTGGTCCTCATAGTTACACACAGGCATTTGTTCCAACAGTGCAATTACCATCTGACTGACTTAATTAGTTCCCTGTGCCAAACTATATCAACCACATAATTCATTAAATCAGGTGGTGGGAGGCATGGTTGGAACAAACATTGTGTGCACCTGGGAAGACCATGAACTGCAGCCACTGGTCCAAACCCTGGTACAGTATACACTATTTAAAAGCAAAAAATCAATTTCCAAAGCATGGCCTAACAGAAGAAATGTGCAAAACACTGATGAACTGAACAAAGGAAGTATACGGGACATTGCCTTGACCTGGAGACACCATGAGGCACCACAAAAAGAATAAGACAAGATAGAAATGTGACAAGTATGACAAACCGTTACAAAAGGATTACTCTCAAAACACAGATCACAGCAGCAGGGAATGGAAAAGGGTAGTGGTGGTTAGGGGAGGAGACTCTTACCTTGATGGTATTAAAGTTAGCCACTGCTTGTACAGTCAAGCGTATAGACTGGATCAAAACAAGATAAAAGTAGAAAGAAGAGGGGGAAAAAATACCACAACCAGTCAAAAGATGGCACCATGTTAGTTTGGAAAAGCAGGTTCTAGAAAAATCCACTGAAGGCAGAGTGAGCATGATTATGCATAACTATGAGACTCCTAATTATTATATTATTACACCACATGCACTGAGAAGTTCAAACCAATTCAATCATTATGAAAATTTATTAGATATCAAGTAAGCATTACATTTTTATAAATGTATGTAGTAACTAACTGGTAGTGGCCCTTGCGGCAAACATTTCAAACAGTGAGCCCTGGCCTGTGTCAATACCAGCCAGTTTAAGAAGAATAAGTGCTGAGTAATAAGAAAAAATGTTAAAGGATTTCCTACTTTCCACAGTCTCTGTTTCCAAACATAATACTCTCTCAGTAATTGCTACATAAAGAGGGAACACTCTAGATCTGACCTGGGTGATGTTCATTGGTGAATTGTTAATTATTGTTATCTTTATATCTATTCTTAAGTATTGACACACTATATAAGGGGGATAATTCATACGGGACAATTCCACCAGGTCTTTCAGTTTATATGATCATACATTCAAACAGGGTCAAATGGTAAGCATAAGGTAAAACACTATTACTGTTTGACACTAAAGATTCAATACCCCAGGTTGAAAGGCACTGTTTATAAGCTGCTTTGCTATGCAGATGACTGTTTGAATTATGCCTGCTTTACCTTCCATGGGGAGGCAGTCTTTGAATCTGTATCATCCTGAAAAATGTCAAAATGACAAAAGAAGGTCATTATTTAACAACTGTATCTTACACATCATGAAAGGCATATGCACTCTGATGAATGTTTGCATAAGAAATTAACATCAGGAGTGAGAGAGCATCTCACCTTTCCAGTTCCAGGAGCGGAACCTAATAATTCCTGATGCTGTGTCAACAGCACAAAGCAAGAGAAAGATGAAGACAAGAGAGACAGAGAAGGAGATGATAAACTTTAAGAGTAGAACAATCATTTTGCCTTTCATCATTTCATTTGACAAAGAAACAATCCCAAAGCACCGTCCAAAGCAGCTTTGTTTTCAAAATATTAAAAACTATGCAGATTTTCTTTTGCATGAAGACATTATCAGTAATTTGATGTCTTTGAGGATTCCTGTTCTTCTCTTCCCATTCCCCCTATCTGGCCACCTCCCCACTCACCTGGGCCTGCAGGGCAGGTGCCTCCTCAGCCATCAGTCCCTCTGACTCCAGCTCAGATGCCACCTTGTTGATTTCTCGTAGACGTGACTCGTTGGCCTTCAGGTCCTACCCCAAGCAATCAAACACACAAGGGGTCAGGGCACCCTCCAAAAGGTACAAAAAAATCAGTTATCATACAAAAACACAACAAAACATTTTAAAGAAATAATTGTGTCCACTTATTTACATCTCGCTTACTTAACTGGTGCTCTTGATTGCAGTGATGTACAAACTGAATGTGGCAAAGACTTTGCATGAAAAGATGACATCAAGCAACTCCCCTCCTTTCCTAAAAGATACAAACAAGCCCCACAACCATTACCTTCTGGAAGTCATCAAATTTCTTCTGCAGCACCTCCACTTGCTCCAGGTCGGAGCCCAACTCCTCGTTGGTGAGTGCGCCCTCCTTCTCAGTGATCCACTGCTGCAGCTCATTGGCCTCACGGAACAGCATGAACTTCTTGCAACTCTTCTCCAGCATGTCTTTCCGCTTCTCTCCCAGCTCCAGCAGGGCACCATATCTAAGATGAATGGAAGAAATGGGCCAGTGGAGGTCATTTACTAGTTTACCTCTCTATGTGAGGTTGATTGGATGGTCCTGACTATTTCTCAGGGCATAGATAAGACCTCTTTTTTTAAAAAAATTAAAAAAAAAAAAAAGTCAATGCTCATTGAAAAACCACAGATGTCACAGCTGCAAATGATTATGGCATGTCACACTAAAGCACACAGAAGGAAAAGTGCACATAACTATACTGATTCATTTACATTCAAATCCTAATGTAGGATATTTATTAAGCTGTTTTTACACTTGTTGGATGGTGAAGATTTGATTTAAACATCTGGTCTGATTCCATACCCAGTAAGAGAATGCTGAGACAGTGGCCTTGGGTCGTGTTTCACATGAACAAGCATGTAGTCTACTACAAGTGAGAAAGCAAACTGTAGTACTGGAATTTAAACACACACACACACACACACACACACACACACACACACACACACACACACACACACACACTTTCTGAACCACTTGTCCCATACGGGGCCGTGGGGAACCGGAGCCTACCCGGCAACACAGGGCATAAGGCCAGAGGGGGAGGGGACACACCCAGGACAGGACGCCAGTCCGTCACAAGGCACCGCAAGCGGGACTCGAACCCCAGACCCACCAGAGAGCAGGACCTGGTCCAACCCACTGCACCCCCCTGGAATTTAAATATTAACCAATAAAATTAGCTTTACCAAAAAAACTGCTCATAATCAGACCCTGCTCTCTATTTTCCTGTGGTATATGACTTTGTTTGCTTCTTCTTCCAGCCTTTTGAAAAAACTTAAGGCAATGCATATTATTTAATCCAAAAAAAATCAAGTGTAAAAACAGCAACAGAACATCAAAAACACTCAAATCTTTTTACAAAGCAAAAACATGTTGCATGATTTTATACTTCCTGTTTGAACTGTGCAACTTTTTTTTTAATGAACAGAGAACCACAACACAAAGCGCATGGCCTATCAACGACAGCAGCTTTCAGCAGAAACATCCATGGGCTAATGGAAGTAATGGGGGAAAAATGAAGGGATTTGGGGAGGTAGGGGAGGGTCTTTACAAACCAGGGGCCACTGTTAGCCAATCATATGAAAGAGATCCCTCCCAGGTCCACCTTATCCCTTCACAGCAAGTTCTGTGCATTGATTATGATGAGAAACATTTACTGGGGCAGTCAGTTGCTCCATTTCTGAAGCTCACAAAAGGTCACAATTAAAACTGCACACAGGATTTTCAATGACAAAAACACCTTCTATCCCAGAAGTGAATAGAAGAGGAGCAGAGAGAACAGACAAAGTCTTGGTAGGAAGCAGGAACCCAGAAATAAAAATAAGTAGCAGGGATGAAAGACAGGGTGGAACAATGGCAATAATGTCCCGGCTGTTGTGTCACACACACAGCATAGAGTGAGAGATGGGAGGGTGTATACAAATCCTACTCACAGTTCCTCCACCTGCTTCATGCGCACAGATACACTGCAAGCCTCCTTGGTGACCAGAGACCTGTGCAGGCAGCGCAACAGGCATGCAGGAATTAGCGGTTAAGGAGGAGAAGAGCAACATAGTGAGGTTGAGAGAGCAAGAGAGAGAGAGAGCGAGAGGTGTGAACTGCATTAGTGAGAGGTACAGCACAAAGTAGTTTTTCTTCCACTGATTCCAAGCAGAGGAGTAGTAGAGAAGAGAGTTAGCAGTGTCCAGATGAAGAGCTGCCCACATGGAACAGAAGGAGTTTGATTGGTTTCAAGTGAATCACCTCTTGTGAATTTAAACCTTGTAACTGTAACATATTCAAATAACATGGCTTCCACTAACATTCTGATCTTTAAAGTAGAGCCACGTAAGAGTAACCTTGATTTACACTGTTTAGCTTGTGGTTTTTTGAGTAAGATGGTATTTTTAACTTCCACACTGGCTCCATACCAGTTTTTACTACCACAGAAAATACCACATTATGACACCCTAATGGAAATCAAGAAGAAATAACGTTGTCCTATTAAAATCCACAGCTTGACCCTCCTTTACTCTGGGAGCTTTGGGTTATCACAGTAGTTATCGTTCTCCTCATTCAAAGCCATCAAAATGCCAACTGATCAAAGAAAGTAAAGATGAATGAGCTGAAAAAGATAATTTCTCAAAACTGATGTTTTTCCCCACAACGAGGAGCATCCTGCAGTTAAGTGCCTTGTTGGTTGACCTTTTTTAAAATATAATGTGGTGCTTTTATGATCTTTCATACCAACAGTAAATTTCCACAATGGAAATTTTCTAACTTGTAGAAGGCTTCAGAAGCTGAAGCTGAGCTAATCTTTGAATACAGTGGAGACCAAGCAACAAGGTGCCTCAAGCCATTTCTACTTGCTTCCTGTGAACAAATAAAGGATTTTTTTCCAGTACAGTTGTCTCTCTGTCTCTCTCACACAGTTTCCTATCCAGTAGGGCAGGTGGAGAGAGACCCTTACTGGTTCTCAATCTGCTCCTGCCGTAGCACAATGCTGCCCTGCTCTTCCAGGAGGTTCTCCCGGGATGAGGACTGCGTTGGGTCCAGCTTCTTCACATAGGCAGCTGGCACAAAGCCCTGGCGGTCATTCACCTCCACTTTCCACCAGTCCTGCAGGACCAGGGAGACAGAACACCAGGCCAAAGGTCAGTGACCCCATGGATCATGGTAGTCTGTCTGCTGAGGTTACCCAGACCTCAAACAGAGGAGAGCTGCTATGTCATTTGTAAGATGCTGATAAGCGAGGTCAAGCTTCTGTCAGCTGGGGTACCTTGTTGGTGCTGTTGAGCAGTGTGAGAATGTCTCCCTTCTTCATGGTAACCTCACGGGGGCTCTTTTCCTGGTAGTCATACAGGGCTAGCACCAGCTCCTTGCCTGTCTCATCATCTGTGGGGGCCACTTGTTGCTGTGCGAATTGAACACAGAGACAGTGGTGTTGGAAAAGGCCACAGACAAATTTGAGACACTTCAGACATTTTCAAAATTAGTTATTTAGTGTAACTTTACTGTACTTAATGAGGTTTATATACCTTATTAGGCAAGAATATCTGCAAAAACCTAGACTACAGCTCACAGCAGCAATATTAGATGAGAAAAAAAACCCTTGCAGACACCCACCCTGCAGGACTGTGCCTGCTCTTTCAGGGACTCGATGGTGCTACCATAGGCACTCAGGTCCGACATCAATGCCTCATGCTTTTTCAGCAGGGCCTGCAAAGACAAAAAAGGAGTGTGTTCACCTCACTGCTAAAACAACAGTTTCAGATAGCCTTCATCTCCCACAATCATTCTGCCAGTGAATCAAAAATGCAGGCCTCATCCAACCTTCCTCCACACCCTGGCCCCTCACCTCAGCAGAGTCTTCATCTTTGCCATAATCTGTGCTCCCCACGATGGGCTCTTTTTCGTGCATCCAAGATTCAGCCTCGTTGGCATCAGCAAAGTACTGCTGAGCCTGCAGGGAGTCCTCTAGGTCCTGGCGCCGTTGAGAGGCCTTACCCTTAAGCGCCTCCCAGCGGCTACTCAGCTCGCTCAGCTTGATCTTCACGTCGTCTCCAGCAAAGTGGCCTGGTGAAAGAGACTCAGAGCATCACCCTTCTTAACACAGTGTAAAGAACAAAGGGTGACAGTCAATTGTATAGGTACATGGGGAACACTAATGAAAATTGGAGATGCTGGTGCATACCCTCCTCCACCATGGCCTGGCCCTTCTGGGAAACCGCTTTAATCCGAGGCTCATGTCCAGCAATCTCAGCCTGCAGTGCCTGGTGTTTCTTTAGCAAGTTTTGAACACCGATGAGGTCCTTCCCTAAAAAGGATAAAAGTAAAATATTCTGAATAAATAATTTTAAAATACTGTCACATAACACAGTGCAAAAGAATGTATAGCTTTCTTCTCTGGAATGCAAGACTGTTCAAATAGAGAACCTGCAGAAACAACAACGCAACAACGTTTCACCACACTGACCCCTGTTGGTGGAAGCAGCAATGGGCTCCTTTTCACGGATCCATGTCTCCTCATCCTCCACATCACGGAAGAGCTGCTGTAGGCGCAGGGAATCAGCCAGCTTCTGCTTGCGTGCCGCCATAGGCTCCTTCAGTGCCTCGTATCGGGCCACCAGTGCTTCCTGCTTCCTGCGGATGTTGTCAGCATCAAAGTGGCCTGCCTCCTGGAACTGGCGGGCCTGGATAGTGATGCCGTCAATGCGGTCCTGGGAATTTTGGGGGGGAGCTTCAGCTCAGGGCCATTTGCTCACAGACAAAATGTCCAGTAAAACACATAACCCACTCTCTGATGAGATTGTAGGCTGGAGGTATTATACATAAATAGAGAATATATATGTGTGTTACTAGAAGTTAAACAAGCCAATATTCTCACAATTTCATTAAAAACACTTCAGACTCAGACTCTAGCTATAACCTTAGTGTAGTGAGTACACAGCCTATAGGCCAGCAGCACAAAGCTGATAAAATCAGGCACCTGATGGGCAGCCACATCAGCCTCCAGCAAGGCATGCTTCTTCTGCAGGTTCTGCACACCAGTCAGGTCCTTCCCATAGTCATCGGAAGCCAGGTGGCCCTCCACCTCATACAGCCACAACTCAATGTCCTCCACATTGCGGTTGAACTGCTGCTGCTGGTTAGCTTCACGAAGCTTGATTCCTTGAAAGATGATACATTTCAGGTTAAACTGACAGGTAAACCATACCCTCTTCTTCTGGAAGACCGATTTTGTCACACCCCCTTCCCCATTACCTTTAATCTCTATAATTTTTTTTTTCTATATTGCCACAGTTCAGAATTCTTTCCTTACTAACTCCATAGACCTCAAGCACTTCTCCACCTGGAAGGAGACTTTTAGTCCTGACTATATGGTGTTCCTGTATATTGCACACCCCTCATGACTGCCATGCCTTCTCAGTGGTGTTCACCTTTCAGCTCTGTGGCCTCCAGCAGTTTCTTCCACAGGGCACTGACTTCACCCATGCGTGCAGACACCTCACCAGAAGCATAGTGGTTTGCATCAATCAGTTCTTGCCCAGACTTGTGTAGTGCATCGACACGGCTCTGGTTGGCCGAGAGCTCTGCCTCAAAGGCCTGGTGCTTTTGCACTTTGCCCTGCAGGTTCGAAGGGTCCTGTGGAAAGTGTGGAGAAGTTCTGTGACCCAAAATCTTTCTCTAGGGATGCCCATCGACCAGCCATCAAGTCTTGAATCCAAAGAAGACATAGTAAAAGATTTATTTAAAGCCCAGCACCAGCCTGACCTTGTAGGCCTCATCAGTAGCTGTCTTCATCTTCTCGTTGATCCAGCTTTTGAGCTCGTCAGAATCACGGAAAAACTGCTGCAGGTGGAAGGAGTCTTCTAGGGCAGCACGTCGGGACTGAGCACGCTCATGCAGGGCATTCCGACGGCTCAGCAACTGTGCGGAGAAGGAAGGAAGGAATGGGAAAGGTGTGCACTTCTTCAAACACTCCAGTTTCAGTAGTGCACAGAAGGTAAATAGCTATACACTGTTAGTGAAGTACAGTAACTTTATATTCATTTAAATGATTTTAAACTGCTTACAATTACTTTAGACTCCCACATGAATATGCACTATGCATGCAGACTGCTTTACTTATGCGTGTGTTCTGAGTGTAAATGGTTAAATGGACACAAAAGGGCAAGAATGAGAAAACTTTTGTCCTGCACTTACTGCATCTCTGCGGGTGGCCACATCTTCCTTGGCATAGTGGTTGTTCTGAATGAGCTTGGTGGCAAATTCATCCAAGGCCTTGGAAATTAAATGAATCAGTAAATAACCAGTCCTATCAAATACAAATCATCTGGGAAAGATGCATGAAGAAAAAAGGGCTGTTCTCACTGTAATTTTCTCCTCCTGGGCACTGAGAGACTTCTCAAAGTCCTCATGTTTCTTCAGCAATGCCTCCACACTGTCCAGTGAGTCACCCAGGTCCTCATTCAGGAGGAAGGCCTGAAGAAGACACACACGCCTCACATGAAACACTGCTGTCAGGAGGATGCAGCACCATGTTATTGCCTGTAATTCTGTGGTGTAAATAGCAATGGTGCTAGATCGATCCCTTTCTTATCTAAAATTAAAGGAACACAAACCAGGTATAGATTTAGCCTTTAGAATAATAGCTGGTGAACACATAGTTGGCATGGTACTGCTGTGTCTGAAATAAGACCCACCTCCTGCTTACTCATCCAATTGTCCACCTGCTCTGTGTCCCTGTAGAAGAGCTGCAGATCCATGCACTGTTCATACTGCTGCCTGCGCAGCTCCCACAGTTCCAACAAGGACTCCCTCTCATCAGACAGGGTGCCCAGCTGCAGGCAGAAATGGTGGATGATGAGGCATCATTGATATGTTTAAGGGTTATAATTTACTTACACACACACACACAACGTGTACGATGTATTTGGTTCTCCTGTTCCTTTCATTCAACCAACAGGTAGCAGGGTACAACTATGTGACACACGGGTACCTTCTCCTTCACTTCTTCAGAGGCATAGTGTCCTGTGTTCAGTAGCGCCTGTCCAGCCTCATCCGTGCTCTTGAAGCTGTCCTCATGGGCATCGATCTCCCCCTGGACAAAACCAAGAACAGTCAGTACATGCTGTCCCCGCAACTGCAACTTCTGAAAGATCACACTGCTCTGACAGCAACAACACTGACATTAAAATCCAATTAAGAATGGCTGTTCACTCTCACCTTGTGTTCCTGGTGTCGGTCCAAAAGGGCTTCAGCACCAGCAACATCGTTGGCCAGCTCATCTGCATTGATCAGGGCCTTCATCTCCGTCACCCAGCTGGTCAGGTCACGGAAATCTGCTGTAAAGCGCTGTAACCTGCAGGAAATACAGGGCAGCATCCTCAGCCTTCTACTCTTGGCGCACACTGAGGTCCACCATGTCTCTTACCAACAGCGTAAGTCATATGTGATATCTAGTATTTGTCACCCTCCTACACCCACCTGTAAGAGTCATTAAGTCGGGCATGGCGCTCAGCAGCCAGAGTGCGGATCTGCTCCCAGTTAGTGATAAGCTCATCCCTCTTCAGGTGAATCTGGGAGGCATTCTGAGGGTGGGTCTGCTGGAGACGCTCTGCCTCTGTGCCAAGGGTGTTCACCTGGTGGAACAGAGAGGGGTAGGAGGAGGAGCTGAAACCTGTCACATCAACACTCACATTTCTCAACATGGTATTCCTTTGGTCCAGTCACAGCTGGAGATAATCAAGTGACAAAGAGATTAAGAGCTAGAAGAGTACAGCTGCTTTACCTTAACTAGGTAGTTAAAATTGCTTTAGCATAACTTCACTGTATCACTGAATAAAAGCAACCCATAAGTTCAATTAATTGAATCACAACTGATCAAAGTAGAAGAAAATAAACGCACCAGGTTTGGACTAATAGGTTACTAAGCAAGCTTTTTTAATAACCTCATCCTGAGCAACCTCCTGGCAGTAGTTTCACTCAGGCCCTTTAAAGCAGGCTCACCATGGTCACCAAAGGGTCAGAGTCAGCGGCATGCCCACCTTATCCTCCAAGGCAGCCAGGTCTCTCTCCAAGCCCTCATGCTTGCGCAACAATGCCTGTACACTGGCCAGGTCTCGTCCAAAATCATCAGAAGCCATCAGCTGCTCCTTCTCTTTAATCCAGCTGATTGTCTCATCCACATCCCTGTAGGATCAGGTACAGGTCATCACAACATCCTAGTCTGGCTATCCTAACTTATCACAGATGGTCATAATGACACTACACTATCTTAATGATAGACTAATATTAATGTGTCATATCTTGCAGCATCCAACTGGAAACCATTCTTCCAGCTGGGGACGTATAATGGTTTTAGGGAAGGAGCTATACTTGTTATGAGCAGAGAAGAGTACTCAGTACTGATGGCAGCTGCAAGGATCTGTACCTGTTGAACCGTTGCACTTCAGCCGCCCCAAACAGCTTTCCCTGTCGCTGTTGCGCCAGGCCCTTGAGCCGCTGCCAAGCAGCGTTGACTTCATCTTGCTTGCGTGTGATCAGCTCTGCCTCTGGGTGCGTCTCCTGCACCAGCTTGGCCGCAAGCTGATTTACATCGTTCACGCGTTCTTCATGAGCTGCCAGGTCCGTCTGAAACTCCTCAAACTTCTTCTGAAGCACCTCCACGTGCTCTAGATCCTGGCCCAGCTCTTCTGAGGTCACAATGGCCTCCTGAATAAACAGACACACACACCTGTGTGAGCAAACATTAACAGCAGTAAAGAAAATAACTTCTCTATGCAAAGAATGACTGGCATCTGCTTTACACACAGCATGTGTATTTGTGATAAGGTCACACATGCATACACAGAAAAATAATCACCACACCACTGGCCATTGCACACATAAGCGCACCAACCTTGTCACTGATCCAGTCTAGGGCATCCTCGCACTCCCTCAAGTATTGCACCAGCTTCTGTGCCTGCAGGAGCCGCACACCTTTCTCCTGGGTCCTCTGCAGCAGCAGCTCCCACAGCCGGTGCAACTCCTCCAACCGGGTCTAAGGAAGGTGAGCAAAAGAGAGTGAGTTAAGGACATATTCTATCAATTGTGCCACATGTTGTTTACTTTCTATCAGCGAACCAGGACACATAATATTCACAGCAAACAAAAAGTAGTTCACATGCAATAAACGAAAGGCACTTGTCTAAATAAAAAGAAATATTCAAAGATGTTCACACCCAGGACCTACTTGAACACATTTAGCAATACTGATTCTTTACTACATTTACAACTCTTTACTAAGGGACAGCTGGTAGCATAGTGGTTAGAACAACTGCCTTCGGACCCAAAGGTCGCAGATTCAAGCCTCACCTCCAGCTGTCGTTCCCTTGAACAAGGTACTTACCCTGAATTGCTCCAGTAAAAATTATCCAGCTGTATAAATAGGTAAATAATTGTAACCTATATAATTGTAAGTCACTTTAGAGAAAAGTGTCAGCTAAATAAATAAATGTAAATCACAAAGGGCGTGAAGGCCTTAAATAACCAGCCTAGTCACCTCATATGTGTACATAGTCAGCACTTAAACACCTTAAAAAAGAATGCAGTATAGAGCTTTTTCAATGGACTTAAATGCACGAGACTTGAATGTCTCAATAATGCAAACACTTACCCGAATGGTCTCTGAGGAAAAGTGACTTTCAGTGATCATCTGGTTGCCTGTCTCATCCAATTTGATGATGGCTCCAGCATTGGCTTGCACCTCTGCCTCAAAAGCTTGGTGCTTCTGGAGTTTGCCCTGCAAGAGGAAGAATTATCAAAACTTCTGTACTAATTACAACCCACTCAGAAGAGCAGTTCATTTTCTTCATAACTGGTCTCCAAAGACTGCACTTATTCATATATAGGAAACAATACAGCAACTTCTCAGCAATCAGTCATTACAGAGAATACTAAGTTGAAATGCCTAAATCTAGATGTTTAGTGCTAGTATTAAAGACAGAAAATGAATATATTTCAGTTCAATTTCTTTATTACAGAGCTATTGCCAACATATTGTCTCAGATTACCCGACAATAGATAATGCAAAATTACACAGTACTGGGGATGAACCATTAAAAAAACAGTCAACTCAGAGTTAAGAAAAAGCCAGTGAGAAAACCAATGGTCGAAACAAAATGCTAAAGGAAGTTTTATACGGAAGGGAAAAACATGGGGGGTGTAAGGCTCCTGACTCCTGTGCCTCCTGGATATGCCGAAGTTACACCATTAATGACAATGTTAGTTTAGTATCCTGTGAGTAGTCTCTGGAGTGGTCAGATGGTCATTTGTATGTTCGTTATCTTGGTAACACTGCACTTAATGTGATTTTTAGAAGTATATCCAGTCATATGGATCTAGCACTTCTTACTCATTTTTAGTGTCTCCATCTTATGTTTAATAAGAGACCATAAATTACTATGCCCATTCCTAAATTAATATTCTGCAGCCAAGCACTGGAGGGCCACAATCCACAATATTCAGCGTTGTCCCAGTAAATCCTTGTTTCTACGCTGATTCACTAAGGTAATGTATCAGTAAGTAAAAGCAGGCGATTCAACACTTTGATGGACTAAAAGCCCAGATATACTGTAGTAAGCTGATGCAACCTCTGACCTGAAGGTTTGTTGGGTCTTTGTAGTTCTCATCAGATGCAATCTGAAGCTTCTCCTGGATCCACTTCTCTAGCTCTTCAGCATCACGTCGGAAGAACTGGAAGCGGTAGGAGTCCTCAAGCTTCTGCCGGCGCAGAGCCGACAACTCCTTAAACCGCCTGTAGCGGTCCAGAACCTGCTGCCTGCGGTCCTGGATGTCATCTGCTGTTTCCAGCACTTTGATCCCAGTAGCATCCATTCTCTAACCAAGGACACAGACACGACAATGATGACAGATACTGAGATGGAATTTGGGAGGAATGAGGAGGGAACAGGAAACCCCAAGACATAATAAACTCAAATTCTGAAAAATACTTATGACCTTTATTTTGACTAAAAATACTACTCTAGGATAAAGTAGTGGCAGAAAACATGTTTCCTTTTTTAAAGCTTCATTATTTTAAAAAAGTCATTTTCCCACAAAACCATCATTTAACTCCATATAAACCATGCAAAACACTCATCACCAGCAGTTGTTCATACAGACAAGAATTTCTAAAGTCTTTGAGAGCTGATGTCCACCTTAAAAGCAGTGAAGCACACTGATGCAAACTGAAGATCACTTTAAAGAAACAGCTAACAGTCAACAGTTTCTATCTCCTAAGGAGAAGAAATGGGGGGGGGGTGGCCTGTAGAGGAGGCTATAGTGTAAGTGTTGTTCCACACTCATCTCTCAGTAATCCCAGATAGACTCTTCTCTCCAACTCAGGCCCCATGAAATATCACAGTCACCAACAAATGACCAAAGAATGGATCTTCAACATGCACAATCAATGTCATAACATAGTGGGTAGGATCCTGACCTAGTCCTCAGCACCATAACTGAATGGCTATGGCAGATATCAACAATAAACAGCGCTGCCACAAGGGGGACTAAGGATGATAGTGACACCAAGGAAGAGAGTGCTGACTACAAAACAGATGCCTCACGCATAGTTATTAAGGCAATGCCCCATTGACTATAAAGTGCATCAGTAATAGCTTAGAGGACGAGGTTGAATTTGGCTAATGAGAAAATCTCATGAGCCAGGCAGCTGACAGCATAAGAGTTAGCAATGCTGCATCCAGACATGAAGGCAGCAGATTCTGATTCCACCTACAACTGTAGCAGCCAGGGTATTTTAAATTGCTCCAGTAAAATTGGCCAGCTGTATTAATGGATAAGTTGCAGTTTACTTAACATTAAAAGCAGCTTTGGAGAAATCTGCCAGCAAAATGTGAAGAAATGTTGTTTACCACATTTAGCTCACTCACATGTTAATATGCTACATTAAGAACTACAAACTATACAATAAACCGCAACAAAAATTCCATGCATGTATTTCTGCTGGTGAACCTTAACCTTCTTAATTTAATGAGAAACATAGCTAACACTGTTTTAGTAAAACAGCAAGAACTCATGCTAAGAGAATTAGATAGTGGGATGCAAGAAAAAAAAAGTCTGAGGGTTAATTCCATTTTTACACATCAAAAAGATTAGATATATAGAAAAAAATCTAATCATGTGGACCAGACTACCCTTACATATAATATTCATAAGACAGTAAAAAAAAAGATACATTTTATAAACTTATGACAGAGATGACAGTTATTTTAATTTACATTTTCAGCCACATGCAAAATAAGTGAATACAAAAAAAAAAAAAAAAAAAAAAATCTCTTGTCACCACAACCTTAACAAGACAGAAAAACACATGACCACAGTCTTAAGGGTATTTTATAAAATAAAATTAAAAAAAAATGCAGCAGGGTAGAGAAACTGGGGCCACAACTTCTTCCAGTGACATTGCCAGGGCTGGATGAATCGACCCCTTTGTCCAGACAAGCAGAAGAGCATAACAGAGACCCTAGTGCTGCTTTATCAAACCAGTATCAGCTGACAGCTGCAACATTCCAGCCAAACCGCAGGCTCTGCCTCCAGACAACGCAGTCTGGGAAGAGAAGAAACACTCCCTAAAAATGGCCATAAAGCCCTACCCACTCTACTCTTGCAATCAAAAAAAAAAAAAAAAAAAAAAAACACCCTCTGTAATACTACTGAAAGAGAACAAAAAGCAAAAACAAAAGAACTAAAGTCAAATGTTATTTTAAAGGAAAGGTTTATAAAGAAATGAATAAATGTAAAGAACAGATGTAAAGCTGCCTACTATTCATAAAAAGGCATGAAAAAATTAAAAAGCCAATAGAAACAGACAATTGGATATGAAATCTAGTAGCTATACTATTACACTCAGAAACTCCCTCTATTGAACCTACCCAACCAATTACTCCTCTTCTGTCACTGTCCTAGTTCTGATTGTAAAAAGGCCAGGCCAAATGCCCTCATTCTATTCTGCCCCTTGTTGGGTGGGGTCCCAGAGGTGATGGGATGTAGCAGCTCAAGTATTAAGTGGCTGCCTTCCTGGAGGATTAAACCACTCTGGTGAGGGACCAAATCCACAGATTAAACCCTGAGATCCATCTCTGCAGTTAAACACAAGATGAGTGAATCGTTCAGGTCTATGAATCACTAGGGTGAAACGTTTGACTGCAGGACAGGCCTTAACCCTGGGGACATTCCTGAAGTACAGACATTGAGGGAGAAAAAATGTTGCAACACTTCAAATGACTTCAAACAATTTACAAGCAGAAACCAAAGGTTTGTCCATTGACTCAATCTGGAGTTCAGAGTTCACTCCTGCTGTCATTTTATACTGAGCTTCAAAACCTAAGAGTGGGTAAACAACACCCTTACCCAGTACACTCAGCAAGCTCTGGAATGTTCCCCGCCTCAGTCCCTCCCTCTTTCTCCATCTTGCTCATTCATTCATTTGCTCACTAGCTCAGCTGAGGAACACACTCAGAGCTGATACGGGCATTCCAGCCATGACATGATGCAACATGCCGCCAGCAGGTTCTTCACTTCACAGTAACCCCCTCACTCACAGGCCTACCCACAAACACCTGCTAGCTTACCATGAAGAGAAGCCTGCTGAAAGGGACCGGATTTAGAATTAAGAGTGGTAAAGAAAGTAATTCTGTAATCTGCGAAGGAGTTTGCACTAAAGTCCAACATTAACACTGACTGCCTCATCCCGTATCTGTATGCGTACTGATCTTAAGAAATACATAACTTCTGCCATGCCTTTTCATGACCAAGTATGGACATCATAAGACTGAGATTTTACTCCTCGTATGATAAAATTGGTCAAAAATTAGGCTGTCTAGTGACCCATGAAGTGTGTTCAACCCAGCAGACAGTTCAGGGATACTTGGGTGCATAAGTCTGAGGCAGAGAACACAGCCACATTGGAGTGACACTGATGAAGAAGAGATAAGTGGTTTTCTCTTTTTCAAGGTTGTCTAATGAGAACAATGTCCTAGCGCAAACTAGGTCACTTACAACTGCTTTTTATAGAGAACTGTAACATGGTAACACTAACAAATGACCACAAAAAATATGTCTGTAGCTGCAAGCAAATAGGTCACTCACAGTGCATTCCTTGAAGATGCAAGTTCAGCAGACCGCGGCAGGTGCTAAACTACTGACCTCCGGGTGCCTTTCAAGGCCATTTCTTTCATACCTCATACCCCTTTTCTTCCCATGCTCCATGCCACAGATTCCCTGAGATAAGCTGTGATATTTATAACCTGCCTAGCTGCAATGCCACTGTGATTAAATCACAGTAGAAGTATGCCATGTGGGTGGCTCACGCTTTTCGTTGGTGGGATGGTTCATGGCTAGGCACTGTGAAGTGGGCCGTGTGGGTGGCTCGTGCAGAGGCTGCAGGGTGGTGAGTGGGAGATATGATGAAGTGGGTCACTATGAACTAAACCCCTGCTGGTTCTCTGTCTGCCTGGGATGAGAGAGTGTGTAGGCCTAAACCTTCAAATTTCAGTTGGAGTCCATGTTCAATATTATTTGGCACAAAATAGGAGTTCAGATCTCAATTCATTGGCTGCATCGCTGTTCAAGGGCAAATCAAATGTAGCTTATAAAAATGTTTATTTAATCTCTGCTTTATTTCTGATTCAATAGGACTTGCAACAGAATATAGAATCAATGACAGTTTAAACTGCGTTGTTTCTATGCGGGGGGGGGGGGCACAGTGGTGCAGTGGGCTTGGCCGGGTCCCGATCTCTGATGGGTCTGGGATTTGAGTCCTGATTGGGGTGCTTTGCGACAGACTGGCATCGCATCTGGAGTGCGTCCTCTCCACCTCCAGCCTTGCGCCCCGTGTTTCCAGGTTAGGCTCCAGTTCGCCGTGACCCACTCGGGAAAAGCTGTTTCAGACTGTGTGTGTTTTTATGCATGTATAAATTTTTATGCATGCATAAATGACTGGAATATCATTTTTCTTGAGAAACTCAGCTTTCTGAATGACAGCAGTAGGTGCTGCCCTGTGCCAAGACATTTGAAAATTTGTGGGGGCTTAACTTTAGCCAGAGATTCTTTAATTTAACCTTGTATGGTTAAAGATTTTTGATATTGCACTTTGGTAATGCTTACAGAATGGTCAAATTTGGAATAATCAACCTTTCCATTTAATTTAATTTACTTTAATTTAATACAAACAATTAAATTTGTGATTTACAGCACAGATCTTGTTTAAATTTGGGTCCAAGTCTCAGTTGTGTGCCCTGCAGTCTGAGTCCAGGTCTAAGACCTGGAAAAGGGCAAAAATTGCCATTTTTTGTGGAACAGAACCTCATCAGAACACGATGCAGATAGTGGGAGGGTGCTCAGTAACTTCCGTACCTTCAGCACTTGCAGTGGGATGGGTAAATATTAAGGAAGAAATGCTCCTACAGACCCTCCATAAAATCAGGGGAGAAAGATGTGAAGTCTTTAGACCTACAAAACACTATGGCTGATAGCCCTCGGGATAAAATATGAACTCATCACCTTAGCTAACTGATCACCTTGGAGACCACAGATAAGAGACAACATTCAATCAATTCTGTTCCAAAATAAAAATGCATCTTTTCCAAGGGTTTTACCATAACCTAAAAGCAATGGATATTGACACTTGGTTTTGTTAGAAAAAGGGTTGGGCAGTTACTGCAATGAACTGCTTTGAACAGAGGACCCCTTCTGCATGCAGACTGTAGATGAATACATTCAACAGTCATGCAACATGCAAGAAATTACCCACAGAAGCAAAACCTACCACTTAATTACAGATATTCAATCAATCCCAATCACCACACAGTAAATCAAGAGAACATTACTGCAATGTCTTTTAAAATGAATGCAACACACTAGCAGACGTAGAACGAAAAGAGCAAGGAGTCACACTGAGAATACACACACACGCTGCCTGCGCCAGAGACAGACGCAGTGCCCCTGCAATGGCGTGGCCCACTAGGGGAGGAGGCCAAACCGCAGCAGAGCTGCAGCCCAGCCCATGCGCCTCCTGCTCTATACAAACTGGGCTGCAGGACCCCTGCTGTAAGCAAGCATTCCTAATCATCCCCCTTTCTCCATTACTGTAAGTACTGCAAATGTGCACGCACGCACACGCACACACACAAACACAAACTCATGCTCTAAAGCAACACTGTACCTTTGGTCTAAGTTTACGAAATGAAGACATGGTGCCAGTGGGCAGGTGCTGGATATGGAATGCAGATACATTTTAAAGTGTTAACAGTGGAAAAAGTAATTTTAAAAAATCAAAAATACATATATGCTGAACTGTCAAAAACAGAATTTTTGCACTTATTTTCAGAAACTTGCAGTATGGTTATTCTCTTTAACATGAGCTCTTGAAAGATGCTGGTGAAAATGGTGGTGTCAAACACCATGATAAAAAGCACTCTATAAACAAGTCTGTAAGGCAATACCCTATTGCAAGGGGTCACATACTTGAGTTACATGAAACAGAACACATATACACAGACACACACTAACTCAAACAAGCACAGCAAAACCAGAAGGGTGACACACAGTGAGCACAGGGCCTAAACAGATGGAAAAATAACATAGGCAGAGGAAAGAAATCTATTCAAACCAGCACAGCAAAAGACAAGTTTGAAACAAAGGAGTCATGTGTCTGAACTGTAAATGTGTAAAAATTACAAAGATTTTTTTAGTGGCATGTCTTGTTTATTCTCCTGAACCCCACTACATTTTATATATGCCGACGTATTCTTCTGGTCAATACCAAAGTGTTTCCTCTGCAGTGTATGTTTCATACTACAAACAAGACGTGGTATAGCGGAGAGAACCTTCTATATCGCACAATCAGCATCCTGACGATGCAAGAAAACTCACCAAATGATTGTTTCTGATGACCCCTGGGGTCTTATTTCTTTCACCCTCAAACTTGTTTGCTCCAAATGATTGCTATGCTCTACTGATTGCTTATTAAAGAACAGTCACAATTACACTACACAAAATAAATCTAGCTGTCTAGGATTAACTGGTTCTAGAGCCTTAGGGAAACATAATTCAGTAACATTTAAGATGTTCTGGCCCTGTGCAATCTAAAAGGTTCTCTGACCCATGCTATTTAACATACAACCAAGGAACCCCACCCATTGCGCTCTATAAGGTCATGTATATATTGGGTCAACTGTTGAGAAGCACAGAGAAAAAGAGAGGGAGAAAATCTGATTTTATTAGATCACATCTCATGGCTCCATATGACCTAGAGCATACTTAGACAAAATACTTAATGTAGACAATATAACCTTTCAAACTGGGATGGGGACAATCCACATGAGAATGAACACACTTTCCTCGGTACCTATCATGTGCTGGGTTTAAAGGAAGGACTGGGAGAAACTCCTTGCTGCTACACTGAAATGATGCATTACCAGGAAACAGATGTAAATCAAGTAAAGAAATCATAGGCACAGTCAACATTTGGCTACCCTGGGATTACTATATCCAACACACCTGAGACTTAGGAGACTCACAGCAATAGAGGACGGTAGGAATGAATAGTTTCTGATTTCCAAAGTTTTATGTCTTAACAACAAACCCTAAATTCAGCCATCTCTTAAACAGCATCTTGGCCTGAAGAAATCAACCCCACCAGAGGGGCCCTCTGTATGTTACATAAGTGCAATGGGGCAGGTTTCTTTGTGCCTCGGCCACCCCCCTCCCATCAATTCAGCCATCACAGCTCTTCCTTTGGCCACTTCTGGGAGAACACGTGAATTCATTCATTCATCATTCATTCATTGGGCCTGCAGGTGGAATAGTGATTAGGACTGTTGACCTTGCAGCTGAAGAATCTGTATCTAAATCCCTATTCCTGCTTCAGCACCCTGATCAAGACACATTATAAATTAATACAGTAAAAACACCTGCCTTACACATTATGGGGTAAACGACAGTTTTTTTTAACAACCGCGTAAGTCATCTTGGACAAAGAAAGAGTCAGATAATCATAAGGTTAGCGAATCAAGACCTGAGTCTAGTGGAGGCTCAAGAGCTGGAGGTCCTCGGGCTCGACTGATCAGACATCTCAATCTCCCCCCCCTTTTGTTATTTTTTCCACTGCGCTTCTCTCACCATTTCTTCTCATCTCCGCTTTCCTCCTCTGACCGCCTCCGAGCACCGCGTCCCGAATACAAAGCATCGCCGCCATTTCCCACCTAGCCTAGGACAACAGTACCGCCGACCGACCCCAGGCAGGAACGGGTTTAAAACGCACCCAAACCTCAGTCGCCCATTTGCAAAAAATCAGGACCCCGGATCTGCGATTATCAGTTAATCCCCTAGGAAGGGGACTGCTGTGGCCGTTATAACCAGCCGGTTAGGTCGTCAGAATCGACCCTGTTGTTCCCAGGGAGGGGCGGCTCCTCCTCCACGACACACAGACACGTAAAAACTGATTTATCTACAGCAACAACAACACGACGTTCACCTTGCTTGGAAGGTATTTGAAGAGGTGAAGGGTGTAAAAAAACCGAAAAAACCCAAATGAAAGAGTCGACGATTATGACTGATACAGATTTTCCCCCGGCGACCTCACGTCAGTCTCCGACAAACCTATTTTCTCAACAAACTGACAAACAAATTTCCAACTAAAAGTAGAACCATTCAATTATTAGAAGTGGTTATGAAATATTTCTGACAGAAACTGTGTATTTTTATTTCTTTTTAGACCCCCCCCCCTTACCTGATTCTCCAGTCTCCTCACTGCAAAAGCAACACGACCGACTGCTCTCCGCCTCCTCTCCTCTCCTCTCCTCCTCCCCCGACTGCAGCAGATCAGCCGAGATGCCGGCACGCATGCGCGCCCCGCCCAGCCGAGCCAGCCAAGCCCAGCCCCTCGAGTCGCGGTGACGTCATATCAGCCGCAGCGCGCACCCGAGCGCGTCCGAAATGGTCCGACGGGTGTCCGTGAGCGATGAGAGAGCGTAGCAGATAAGATTTTTTTAAAAGATAACCCCATTGTGCAGCAATACACATCCCAAACAGTAGTTTATTTAAACTGTACCTGTCATGCAAAGCGTCATCTATAAAGCAAACATATAAACAAAGATTTACTGATGCCATGGCATGGTGAACAACAACAGCTCTGCAAATTTATTTAGATAAGACTTATGATTTTACTTACTAAGATGTATTTAGCACAGGGTCTCCAGACTCTAATGAATGTCTCCAGACTCTAATGAATGTTAGTTTTTTGTAATTTGTATTAATTTATCCAAATCTCTCACCACTGTTTACTGAAGTCAAAGCACTGCATGTTGGTTAAAATATGTGATTCTGTTCACCTACATTGTGATGCCCTGGGTCACATGGCTTGTGTTAAGCAACAGGGTCCGTTGATCATCTGCATTAAGATATGCCAACCAACAGAGTCCAGCACTGATTATCTATATTAAAAGATACCCTGGTATCACAACTTACACCACTGATCATCCCCATCATAACATGGTGACTACCTGGTACAGTGCTGATCATCTGCATTTGGGGATCACATCAAGCAACAATTCCTCAGCTGCAGTCTCAGCATGGTAAATTTGATTTTGAAATTTAATATGACACTTTCCATACTTCCTCACTGTGCAATTTTGTTTTAAATTTTACAAAGCCAATAAAATGACAGGTTGCAGCAGAATATGACTTCCACTCTTTGGTTTTACTATTACATATTAAAACAATTCATCATCATCGGCTGGTAACACAGAAGACTGTCCTTTACGTTCCACCCTAAGGTGGATGGTCAATTTTTATATCCAGCACTTAAATACAAGTGTAGCTCAGCCTAACTTTACTCAAAAAAAAAAAATAAAAGCAAAATCTTAAATCAAATTTCTCCATGGCCAGTGCAATAAATTCTCAAAACTATAAAAGATGGACATGTCTATTGCAGAGTATTTTTTCATAATAACTATATTACATAGGAAAAGGACAAAACAATGTACATTCCATCAAGTAAGAAGAAACAGTATAAAACAATCTTGTGTTTCATGATATCTGGATTGATTTTTTTTAAAATAAAACTATTTAGAGTTAATGGCATGTCACAAATCCTTAATATGCAATGCAAACATATTTCAAACTAGACATCCTCTTGGTTCATGTTATTCCAGACCCAAACTGCAGTCCCCTTCATCAGTTTCTGAAAGTGTTGATTAAAAATTTTTTTTAATCTTAAGACTACTGCATGTAAAATTCAAAAATTCATTTCCCCCCCCACAAGCACATGCTGACTCACATTACATTTCACACAAGAGAACATATTTTCAAGATGTCACATGCTTGTCAAATGCACCCACTTAAAAAACAAAGCATGAGAGCTCTAACAAGCACAGGATTCCATGCACCAGTTGAGTGCATTTGTCTTCTGGATGCAAATTCCCTGCCATAGCAGACAAGTAGCTAAGCAAAGCCATTGTGTCACTTCTGCAGCTGAGATGAGTCCTCTGTTATGGGTCCTTTTCTGTTGTTCCTTCACGAGCTCAAGACCTCCAGAAGGATGAGCTGAGTTGACCTTTGGGTGGAGGGATCTCCCTGCGCCTCAAAGAGTCCTAAAAGAAAAAATAAGGGCCCGAGTATAACCGCTGCTATGAGAACTTACGATTGTACCCATTCTAACATGTTGTACATTTGTGTGTCCTCTAATCCCTACATTCCCCACACCACTGCGAAGGCAGGTGTACAGCTTCAGCATTAAAAGCAGAAACAAACCATCACTTCAGTCACAGAAGAGAGGCAGGTGGTCTTGCATCTCACCTCCAGAAACTGCTTCAGTCTCATCACAGCTCCCATCTGCCCTGTGGTGGACACAGCCTCAATCCTGACAGGGCAGATGGAGTTGTACAGCAGTCAGAATAAACTGACTATTCACAGTAAGATAAAATGTAAGAATTAAGGTACGCAGACATTTGTTCCAGAGCTTAAATGCACCAAGAAAGGATTACATTTATACATTAGCAAAGGATTACTTGACATATCCAGTTTGTGTGTGTCCCAAATATCCTAATGTGTGCAAGTGAGCGTGCTACATTGTTCTGATGTATAAATGTGTGAATGATCACAGGGAGTACAATATATCATTAGCATTTCCCCTTGAATAAAGTTATCAGCTAAATACTAGTTAATAATCATACATTTCTTGGGAGAAAAAGCTCCGAAGTGTAATCCTTTACACGTTTAAATTTTTCCTAGTAGGAACCTTAGCTTGATCTTTATGGGCACTTATACATGGAGGCCTAAAGCAAGCCTGAGCATGGCACTGAACAAAATAAACCTGAAATAAAGTTAAATCAACTTGGGATTAGAAATTCAGCAGCTAATTAACATAAAACTGAAAATTATGAAAACTAATGAGGTACCTGTGAAAGTAGTCTTCCTTGATGAGGAAAATGAGCTTCCAAAACTGGCCTTGGTACTGCTTCATCAAAGCATGACCACACACCTGAAAGGGAGGAGGCAGTGACCAAACACACCACAAAATTCTGTCATTCCAGCCTTGGCGGGGGGAAGTGCCTTCTCAGTCACTGATATTGAACCCACCTCCAGGAAGTCAAAGAGCAGGGTGGCCGTGACATCTGCCAGAGGCTCCATGTTGAGCATTTGCGCCAGCCAACGCCAACCATTGCTGAGGCCATGAGGATTTGCCTATAAGAGAGAGGTAGAAAAACAGCCACAAACCATTAGAAATATAGGATCAAACTGAACTGTGAGGCAGGCTAAAGCAGTTGCAGTTGGGAGCAGTCAGACCAAAAAGACTCCATAAAAGTCCAGACAGAGGCAGGACAAGAGAAAGCTTGTCTTGATCCCTCAGGTCTTGCAATGTGGTGTCTTCAGCTTCTATTAGACTGTGATCCTGCTTTCTTGTATTGTTAGTTCTCTTGCTGTTATATTCCTATTAGTTACATTTTGGCTAAGTATGGGAAAGAAGAATTACAAGGAGCCACGAACCTTCCCCACCCGATTACTCCATTGATCTGGCACATAACAAACCCCTATTATAGCCAACTTTCAAGCAAATTTGAAGAGAGTTACCATAACCCACCCCTTTCTTGTTGCTGTGGGGCCATCGGAGCTGTATGATGGCAGCGTAGAGGCGGATCATCCCTGACATCCTTTTCAAGAAACTGTCCTGGGCCTCTACTCCAGATTCTTCCACACGGTATCCCAGAATCCTGAGAGACAAAGGCCATTTTCCCCCACATGCATGACAGAAATCCATTTTCTGAAACCACTCACCCCAGCAATCCTATACATTATGGCAACATGTAAATAATCTCTTTCCAAGAAAAAAAAAAAATTTCTCCTGCGTCCTTACCTGTGGTAGTCCTCCATAGAAGTTCCATCTTTCATGGCTGGGTAGTAAGGAACAGAGTATGGGCACTTCTTGTGCAGATGGGCCAAGATGAGATCTCCTACCTTGGGGTGCAGTTCCCACACCCCAGAGGCCACCACAGCAATGGGGAACGCTGCCTCGTGATGTGAGGCAACCTCCTCTTCGCCTTGTTTCTGAGGACAAAACCACATTTCAGCGACTCTACTATCAAGACAGACTTTTACAGAGGTATGAAATGCCACAAAGTGAACTTACCACAAACTTCTCTGCCAGTTTGTAACCAACAAAATCCAACCCCTTTGGATGCTGGGATGCTGAGACAGACCTGCCCGCTGACTGAACAGATCTCCCAGACAACAGCTTGTCAATCTTGTCGAAGATCTCTTTCAGCTTGGAACCTACAATATGAACACTTTATCTAGAGTACTGGTCAAAAGTCTTTCAGTTAAAACTGCATCTGACTGTCCAGGATAACCAAACTCACCTGAGATACTGGATATCTGGCTAACGGGGATGGTAGCTGCCTTCTGAAGTTCCATTTTCAGCTTTTTAGTCTTTGGAACACCAAGTGGGAAAGATTAACTCAACGTTCTCTGTACGCAAAAATCTTACGACAACGGGGGCAGACATCTTTAGCTCTGAGCTCACCTGGGGATCCTTCGCATTACTAAGTTCTTCAATTGCCTGTGCGCATTGTTCAGCTGAGTTCTGGAGCTCCTTGTACCATTTGAGGGTGATGCTCTCTGCTTTCGTCTGCAGCCCTGAAAAATGTTATTGGATGATTACATTTAAAATTTGTTCATTTAACAGACACATACGATTTGACGTACAACTCTTGAGTAAACAGAAGTGCATCAACAACAGATGAAGAGCTTTAGACACAGACACTGGATTATCGGCACACAGCTTGTTTGTCCAATACCATTTTGCTAGTTCACATGTCTCAAATAGCTGCCTATAGAAGTAAAATTCAAACAGAATCACAGCAGACAGTGTTTGGACTCTTAGACCTCGAGAGAGAAATGGGTCTAAAATATGGCCTTTGAGACTCCCAAGTGCTGGGAGGGATTCAGCAGCACTGAGAGACAGAGGGAACACATGTCACCACTTCAGGGCCAAAACTGACCTTCTGTGTACCACATCAATGACAAAGGCAACTTCTCAGAATTTCTCCACATATGTGCTATATCTAGCAGTGTAAGTTACCTTGGTGAATAAGGTATGTGGGCTGGTAACTCTACATAGTATCCATTGTAAGTCGCTTTGGAGAAAAGCGTCTGCTAAGTGAATAAATGTAAATGTAAATGTGCTTGTCCCCCAAGCTCCTCACCTTGTTTCCTTGCTTTTTCTTTGGTGGAAATGGCTGCACTCTTTTTCTGCTCTTCCTGTTGTGCCTGGAGCTGTTCCTGCTGCCTGCGTTGTGCCTCCTCTTCGTCCTGCTTCCTCCTCCTCTCCTGTACCTGGGTGGCTTCGGTCTGCATGTCCTGGATAAGCATCCTCATATCCTGCAGCACACGCTCTGCCACAGCCATATCCTCCACGCTGGGGAACTCACCCTACCATGGAGGTATGAGTAACGCAGGCAGAGATCAGCATGGCTCAACATGCCATTTGTGAAGACTTCAAGTACTCATGACTGAAACATTTATTTGCTTATAAATTTTATTTCCAGAATCTGGTTTGTAGCTTTCAGAAGCACCATGAGGCTGACCTCAGCTGTAGTGCGCACCACCTCTGACACCTGCGAGCACAGCTGGTTGCCCCGGATGCAGTAAGAGACCAGGTCTAGGCCAGGAGTGGCCTGGCTGGATGTCGAAGGCTCTAGAAGCTGGTTGAGCTGTAGAACCTCCTCCTGGATGGCGTTGAGATTGCGCAGCCTCTCTCGGCCCTCTGCCTGCCGCTGCCGCTCAAGTTCTGCCTCCCGCTGGCGCTGTTGCTCTGCCTCCCGCAAACGCAGATTGAGGATCTGGTGAAGAAGACAGCAAGAATTTCATCAAAAACTAATAAAATGCCAAGAATAATTTACAAAAAAAGCATGGTGACACAAAGTTGCCTGCAAGAAACCCACAAACAACAAGAAACAAACCTTCATCCTGTGTCTGTGCTCCTCTTTCAGTTTTTCCTGGCGCCCGATACTTTCCTGTGTTCTGATGAGGGAGAAATCACAAAAATCATGCCACCCCCATCACACAAACCATGGAAAGAATCATTTGTAAAGTGTGCTGTCCAGGGACCTTCAACAGAACCTACTCTCTCTCCATCATATCTCTCAGACTCTGGTCCTCCTGTCTCTGCTTAAGCTCCATGAACTCCTCAAACCGCTTCAGCTGCTCCGACTCCCGGCTGGCCACCGCTGCCACCATCTTCTCGTTCAGCTCCTGCCTCAAATTTAGCTCCACCTGCATGGGGTACAAGACAGCAGCTACTTATTTGGCTTCCGAATCTTGCTGAATGCAGTTCCAGTTCAACCAAAGACAAAGATGCTCCAGATGCAAATTAAGCACAAAACTAAGGTTGCTTCTGCAAGTGCGGAATTTTCTTGGCAACACTTTCAGTATTCATAAGCTTCTCCCACGGCTCACGTTACAACAAGGGCCATTAATGGTTCCTCTCTTTTCTGCTGCACACCATGCCAAAACTGGTCTCCGGTCCACAGCCGCAAACGTGGGTTTATAATCAGTTTTTACAAAACAAGATGCTTTATTGCTATGCTCCTTCAACTCAAGCAAACTCAGCTTTCTTAAAGACCCTGGTTACTGGAAATATTGATTTGTTATGTTACTTTTATTTTTATGTCTGCAATGTGGAGTAAGAAGAAATGGGACACTGAAACAGAAATATCTAGCAAACTGATAATTATTTTGAAAGAGTGAGACACTTCAGTTTTTTTTTTAAAAAAAAAAAAAAAAAAAAAAAGACACCGGTACAAAGGGAACAGTGGGGGAGGGCCCACATGGCTGACCTTGGCCTTGGCGCGGTGCTGCTCCTCGCAGATGCAGATGCACCCAGCCATCTGGGTTGCCCTGGGAGACAGCAGGGAGATCGTAGGGGGCGGACTTCGGCTTGGGGCAAGACTGTGCTCCAGTTCCTCAGCACTGGTCTTTTGCTGGAGACCAGGGAGAGATGGACGACGACTATTTTTCATTACTTCCTTTACAGACTTTTAACGTATTTTACAAGGGACAGCTGGTAGCATAGTGGTTAGAGTTGCTGCCTTTGGAGCCAAAGGTCATGGGTTTCATCCCCATTTCCAGCTTAATACCCTTTAACAATGTATTTACCCTAAATTGCTCGAGTAAAAAAAAAGACTACCCAGCTGTATAAATGCGTAAATAATGGGACGTAGAATAACACTGCAAGTCGCTTTAAAGAAAAATGTCAGCTAAATGAATCAAAGAAAAGGTGTATATTACATTTGACAAAGTATTAGTTGTAAGTCATTTTGAAAAAGAGCACTTAACTGGAAAAGGCTTTTTTTTTTTTTAATTAAAAAAATGACAAGTCACCTGTTCTTCATCCTCAGGAGCAGGGGGCAGTGGTGGGGAAGTGAGGCATGACAGGGGGCTGGATGGTGTGGAAGTAGAGATGACAGGGCCATCCGCCATATCGGGGCTGGGGTCACGAGGAGAGGAACCGAGCGAGCAAGGCTTCAACAAGGAGTGCGGACTGAGCCTTTTTAAGATCCTCCCAGACATGGGAGAAAGGCTGGGTGGTGTGTTAAACCCTGACACAATGTCCTGGGGAGAAGAAAAATTATTAACAAGGTACGGTGCACAAAGCACATGCATACATATACACACACACTATTAACAGTTGAATTTCAGAGGCACTTACATGACAAATATTGATCTGTAGTCGAAAAGCCATATGCTATGAGTTACGCCAAGTGTGAGGGTTGATCACAAAAGCTAATCAAGGTGTTCGGTAAGGGATCTGCTAAAAATCTTTATTATAAGACTCACATAAAACCAAAATTAAAGTACAGCACTTGTTTTGTGGCACAGATAGCTTCGTAAGATGTAATTTTCCCAGAAATCAGTGAACTGACAGCAACAATCCACAATAACCAAAAAAAAAAAAAAAAAAAAAGATACATGCACACTAAAATTTAGAAATGCGTCACAGCAGGTTTTTCAGACTTTTTTTTTTTCCCCAAAGCAAAAAATGTTAAGCCACGTACAGCAATTTACCAATTTTTACAGCAGGGTAATTTTACCACAGCACTTTAGGATAAGTATCTTGTCAAGGGTACTACAGCTGGAGGTGGGATTCGAACCTGCAACTTCAGGTTCAAAGGGAGCAGGTCTAACCACAACACACTACCAGCTGGACAATTCGTTACTTAGAGAACTTATGATAACTTTAGTCAGTTTGACATCACAAGAATGCAGTGTTTAAACATCTCACATGCTAGAGTGTCTGAAAAAAGCTACACATTTTTGCACTGAAGAAATAACTTAACTGGAGTGTCAGTGTATTGATTGATGGGATGTGCGAGTACTCTGCACCCAGTAGCAGTGAGGGTAAATCGAGGATAAATCAAGGGTAAATGGAAGGAAAGCCCAACACAGGGTTGGTAAATAAACTGTAATCCCAGCACACAATCATGATCATGATGATGATTCAAACGCTCCCAGCAGCTACCGGCGACGTGTACGACCACCGTGACCATCGCTGCTTATATCAAAAATAGCGTCTTAAAGCACATTTAAGTCCGTACAGGTCGTTTTTATAAGTTCTTGACATGTTTAAGTGCAAATCTCGTCCCACAAATTTTTACCTCACAATTCTGAACCATGTCTGAATTGTACTTCAGTCTTCCTTTCGTCGAGTTCTTTAACGCTTCCAAAGTGTCCCAACGCTGACTTTGAGCAGGCATCTTTAACCTGGAAAAAATACCTTTACATGGGAACAAACAAAGTACGTTTACACGACAAGGGAACAAACATAAGTTTGTTTAACTGCAGTCCGAAACCAAAATAAACGCCTAGTTTCTACTAATGAAGTGCAACAACCAAAAATGTCCGGCAGAGACTTCCGCTGCCGAATGAAGCACAAATCTAGCGGTAAGGAGTTACTGCAAACAGAGTCCGACGTTGACTTCCGCTTTCGAGAAACCTTCATCTACACCCATTCCCAATCCGAGTGATTATAATTTAATAAGAAAATCTGATTCAGGGTCAGCCATTGCGATTATTATTTATTTAAATTGCTTTAATGCCACCAGTTAAATTGCATAAAGATTACAATACACAATGCTTTAAATTCCTTGAGAGAAATATGATTAAATGATATATAATTAAATTTTTTGCACCGCTAAAGACCCCTCTGTCAAACTCCTGAAGTTTGCAGACGACACCACACTCGTTGGCCTCATCCGGGATGGTGACGAGTCTGCTTACAGACAGGAGGTCCAAGAGCTGGCTGTCTGGTCAGTCATAACAACCTGGAGCTGAACACGCTCAAAACAGTGGAGATGATTGTGGACTTTAGGAGAAACACCTCAGCATTATCCCCACTCACCATCATGAACAGCACTGTGGCAACAGTGGAGTCATTCAGGTTCCTGCACACTACCATCTCACAGGACCTGAAGTGGGAGTTCCACATAGACTCCATTGTGAAGAAGGCCCAGCAGAGGTTGTACTTCCTTCGCCAGCTGAGGAAGTTCAACCTGCCACAGGAGCTACTGATGCAATTCTACTCTGCAGTCATCGAGTCTCTCCTCTGCGCTTCTATAACTGTCTAATTCGGCTCAGCTACGAAACCAGACATCAGAAGACTACAGCAGTTAGTTCGGACTGCTGGAAGAATCATTGGCACCCCCCCCCCCCCCCCCCCAGCTCTCCAAGAACTGCACTCGTCCAGAGTCTGTAAAAGGGCTAGCAAAATCATTCTAGACCCCTCACATCCAGGCCACTTCCTCTTCGAACCTTTGCCATCTGGCCGGAGCTACAGAGCACTGAGCACCAGGACAGCCAGGCACAAGAAAAGTTTCTTTCCTCAGGCCATCTACCTCATGAACAGCTAAATCCCTCCCCTAGAGAATAAACCAGTGCAATACACGCTATTAATATTTATAATATCTATTTATCACATCATATCTCACATTCCCTTGCATTTGTATAGCACATACCTGTATATACATGTGTCTAGTGACTATTTTTTTGTATATGGTGTACTTTATATTTTTATCCTTTATTCACATATTCTATCTTTTCATCTGTCTTGTCACTGTCATTCTGTCTGTGCTGTGGAAGTTTCTGTCACCAAGACAAATTCCTTGTATGTGTGAACATACTTGGCAATAAAGCTCATTCTCATTCTGATTGTTTCTACTGCAGGTGAATCTGACCTGTAAGATATACTTTTGGCAGGGGGTTTATGATGGAAGACATGGCTTTAGAACCTAAATAAAATTGGTTTATTGTAATATTCAAAACTATAAAATAAGTTTCTTTGAATAAATCCCGAAAAAATGGAGAACAATGAAAGATGAGCAGGAAAGGTTGTATGGCTATGGATTTTGTTTTATAGTCATTTAAAATACATATATAAAACAATTTTTTAAAAATTATATATCCTCACAAACATAAACACACAAGTTGTTATACTCTCAGACATGTGACTGCAATGTTTTACAAAGTTTCACTCACTCACTCTCAAGGTTCCTCCGAGTTTTATGGAGGACAAATGTTTGAATGTGTAAGAACACAAATGATTCCCATTGGTCAAAAATGAGATAGCTGATTTTTAAAATGAGTGTAACAAGTGAAATTTGCATCAGATCATATTTCGCAAAGACAAGTTATTTACACATCTTAAAAAGTACAAACATCCTTTAATGTACGTTGCTCTGTGACGTTCAGGAGAGGGTTTTCCTAAGAGAAAGGCGGCCTATTCGCTTAGATCAGTTGAGATCAGGGACCAGAGATGGAGGTCCTACGGAGCTGGTGAGAACAGAATGACCAAAGACATTGGCGTAGGAGTCCTTGAGGAACTGAATGTAATTTTGAAGGCTTCGGTTGGTGCTGTCCGACTGCTCCAGTCGGTCCTTCGTGTCCTGTATCTTAACCTGCAGTCGACGCTCAGCCTGGGTAGGGAGGGGGTCACACAACAGCAAATGGGGGCGTTTAATCAATTTGAAGGAAGTTCACCGCACACCTCCTAAAAACAACAATTCCACACAGATCTTATAAATAGTCTGATTCAATACAAAGTATTTCGTTGAATAGGTATTGTGTTCCATACTTAAAAAAGTGTTAATTTCTGCATTTGACATCTTGGTGAAAGATCGGTCCTTCAAATTCCATTTAAGGCGTTAGAGAGCACTGTCTGCCAGAACGACCAGATACAAGAACCGCTTTCTCCCCTCAGGCCATCACTCTCATGAACAGTTAACATTCCCCTATAGGTCTCCTGTCAGTGCAACATTATCCAACCAGTTTTTGTAATTTAATTATTTTCTTTTTTTGTATTTATACTACTATTCATACTTCCGTATTTGTATACTCCGGGGGTGTGGTGGCGCAGTGGGTTTGGCTGGGTCCCGCTCTCTGGTGGGTCTGGGGTTCAATTCCTGCTTGGGGTGCCTTGCGATGGACTGATGTCCTGTCCTGGGTGTGTGCCCTCCCCCTCCAGCCTTACGCCCTGTGTTTCCGGGTTAGGCTCCGGCTTGCCACGACCCCGCTAGGGACAAGCGGTTCAGACAGTGTGTGTGTGTGTGTGTGTGTGTGTGTGTGTGTGTGTGTGTGTGTGTGTGTGTGTACTCTGTAAATATCTTATTTATTCTGTAATTCTGTGTCATCTGTTTGTCTGTAAATACTGGAGGGACCTAGAAGCACAACAAATTCCTTATGGGCATCAGCATACTTGGCCAGTAAAACTCATTCTGATTCTGATAAATGTCTTGCACAACTGCTTGTAATATTATGTTTAAACAAAGGCAATTAATGTAAGAAAAACAAAACTAAAAAAAAACGGTAAAACTAGAATTTATTCCCTGACCACTTGAAAAGCTGATTAAGGGTTTGTTTGAAAGAAAAAGGTCTACTGCCACCTCCTGCCAGTACTCGAGAGCTTGGAAAATGCATCAATTCAGAATTTCTGCTGACCTCTTCTTTGCTGCGGCGAAGTTGGGTGAGCTCCGATTTTGTGAGGCTCAGCTGCGTTTCCAGATCCAGAACCCTGGAGTGAGAAGAGCGCTCCCTGGAGACAGCGCGTTCCAGGCTCTGATCCACCTGCAAACACAGCGAGTCCAGGGAGGGAGCGAGAAATTCAATCTGCCTACCGCCCACCAAGGGACACGCAGCTGCCTTAAAAGCCCTCGGTGTAACTAAAGGATTCTGTGTACCTGACGCCTGGCGTCACCAAGTGCGGCCTCCACCTGCCGGGCCAGACCTTCGCACTCCTGGGACTTTTCCTGCAGCCGCAGCTGGTTGGTATGGATCGTGTCCTCCCGCTTGGCAAGGACCTGGAGTAGCTCCCTGTTCTCCGAATTTGCCTCCTCCAACTTCCTGTTGCGGTCATGGGGGGGAAAACTCAGTGACGAACGAGGTAAAACAACCATTCCCTTACAGGAAAACAAGAAGACTTTCTGACTTTTCCAGATTCTCCACTGTGTGCTTCAGCTGCTTGTTCTCCTCCCCCAGTAGCAAGTTCTTCTCTCGCAAGGCCTCAGCTCGGCTACCTTGGTGTTCTACCTGCGAAGAGCGCGAACCGAACATTCACATGTCGGAGCCTGACGATGATTAAAAAGTCCTTTTCCAAGGGCACAGTAATCATTGTCATCATGCAGTATGAGCATGTTACTAACAACCACGGGTGGGTGGCGAAAGGCATCCCACTGCCAGACGCTCGAACCTTGAGGCGGAGCTCCGCGAGGGCGCCGCTCTGCTCGGCGCTCCGCCTCTCATGGGCATGCACCTGCTCCTCCGCCTCGCGCAGCTGCAGCTCGGAGCGCTTCAGCATCCTGGGCAGCGGCTCCAGCGCCGACAGGCGATCCAACAAGTGCTTCCGCAGCACCCCCATCTCCTGCTCCAGCTCTGCCCGCGCTGCCTGAGCCTCCTTCTCTGCCAGCTCTGCCTTCACACAGTACTCATCCGCCTCCATACGCACCTTCTGCAGCTACAAAGCGCAAACAGCACTTTAACAAAGGGTCCCCACAATGTACCCTTGGTAATTCATAAGTAAAACCTTTATAAATGTATATTGTTTATATTAACTACTCTCTTTGGCCTGCAACTGTCATTCATTCCATCAGTGTGGGTGGCTTCGTTTGTTCCTTATAAACTGCTGTTGCCTACCAGGTGTTTGTGAGACAGGTAAATGTAAGTACCTGGCCCTTGTAATTGTCCAGCAGGGACTCGTACCGATTCACAGAGGCTTTCAGTTGCTGTGTTTCAGACTGGGACAATGTGAGCTTCTCCTCCATAGAAGACAGACTGGCCTTGAAAGGAGTATGAGAGAAAAGAGAACATAAAAATAAACATCAGCCACAGATGATACCAATTTAATAAAGAATCTATAATAGTTGTTAAAGTGAAGGAATGCCACGTAAACTAGGATTTTCCATTCCATTTTGTATTTCACAGCCAGCAAAGAGCAGATGATTCCACTACTGAAGCACAGCTTATGACACCGGGACTTTTTACAAAAGAGATGTGTTAAGAGACCCTTCTTGAATGTCCAAAGGGATTCAGCACTCCTGAGGGAGAAAGGGAGCTCATTCCACTACATTGGCTCAAATTCAGCTGAACAGCAGTTTCAGCCCAGACCGCATTGCAGACAAACAATGACATCATGATAAACAGTACAGGACCGCGCAGGACCCAAACTCACCATGAGCCTCTGGTTCTCCAGCTTTACAGAGGTGCCATCAGAAGTGAGGCGGTGCAGCCTGTCCATGATCCCCTCCCTCTCAACTCGGGCCTTTTCCTCAACACCATGAAGCTGATCTCGTAGGTCAGAGAGCTGGCTGTGCAGGACACACTGGGGTTACTGTCAGCCAGCGCGTGGCAGAACAAGGACACAAATACTACGAGAAGCAGATTAATATACAGATGAACAGAAGCCAGAAAAATGAGATTTCAATGACTCTTGAAGCTCGAAGTAACAAAACACATCAAGAAAATAAATACACTTAGAATGGTGCCTAAATACATAGCAATCGTTGTGCGTCACTTTGGAGAAAAATCACAAATGTGCTTTGTCAGCTGTATTTGCAGACATGCAGGTACTTTTGGAAACCCTTTCATGATGGAATATCACCTTGTTTGTGTGTTTCACAAATGTGCAAAAGAAATCAACCAATTAACAGCATGAACTTTACTACATAGAGTTCACTAAGTTGTATGATTAACAACAAAATACAAAAAGCCAAATGGCGATAACGTGCAACACTTTGCGTGGAAAAGCTGAGTCAAATCGCCTCTCCGTTTCCATGGCAACCCCTGCCCATTCCACTGATGGCTCGGTCGGCCACCCACTTGTTGAGAACTGTGATCTCCGTCTCCAGGCGGCTCTTCTCCTTCACTTCCCGGGCGTGACGACTACGCCAGCTCTCCGCTGCCGCCAGGGCGTCTGCCAGCTGGGTCTCCTGCATTGCGACACACAGACATGTGACTCAGTGCCCAGCAGCATCATGCACTATCCGCCAATAATCCGGCCAACCTGCAGCAGGGTTGTTAATATAAAAACAAATAACTAACTGTACGTTTTTAATACAAAAGCTGTAGTAATGCACCATTAAATTATCATTTTATTTCAGTTCCTTTGAAAATGTGACTTTATTATTATCAAATACAGCAATACATAGAGAGTCACATGACTGCATCCAAATCTCTCCCGTTGATGTAACACACTATTTGTATTGTTCTTTGAGATGTAGTTCACTTTGGAGAAAAGCATCTGCTAAATTAATAAATGTAAACAGAATTAAAACATACTACTGCTCTACTGAATTTTCAGTAAGAAGCTCATTCTATAAACCCATCTGGCTGCATATTGTCATAAAATAACACATGTATAAAAGTTCCTGGGCCATAGGAGGACACTCCCTTTGCTTCCCACCTTCTCCAGCAGCTGAGCCGTGAGCTGACCCGCTGTGTCCTCGCTGCGCTCTGCCCGCTGCTTATGCACCTGTGTCGCCCGCTTCAGTGCCTCCCTGTCTGCATCGCCCCGCTGCTGCAGCTCCTTCAGCTGCTCCTGCAGCCGCTCCGCCTCCTCCTGTTGCGCCCTCACTGTGCGTTCCAGGTCCTAGCCAGGGGAGCACAGGAGAGCAGAAGGTGACGATGCAGCAACAATGGACAATACGAGGGAAAATCAACTATATATGCATTTACTTTTTGCCCATTTTTCCAATTCCAGTTTTCTCCATCCCTGAGAGGAAGCCGACAGTGGACATTGTGTGCTCCTCTGATTCACATCCCAGCCAGTGAGATTCCTCAGCTGCACCAAAGATCACGTGCTGAGGAGGCACGAGACACAGGACTGCGCGTTTTCATAGCGGCCAACCTGAGGGCAGACACACCCTGGCCAGGACACACATAGGCTGAGCTCAAGAAGAGCGCTTTTCACTGACTGAGAAAGCTTGCACGGCTGAAAAGGACACAACATGCATCGTGGGCCAACAGTGAATGCAAGCAGGAAGGGAAACGGCTACCTGAATCTGGACAGACAGTCGACCGTTTTCCGCTTCTTTTGTGCGCAGCTGACCCTGGAGGAGGGCCCGGGTGGTCTCCAAAGCTTTGGACAGCTCCCCTGTGCTCCTCACATTCTCCTGAACACACATGTCTAGTGAGACTCAAATAATCAAGGAACACGAGTAAATGGCCGAGTGGACGAGTGCAGAGCACGTACCTTCTCAGACTCCAGAGAAGTCGTGAAATGCTCGAGCTCTTTCTCCTTCTCTTTTAGTTTTGCTACTAGAAGCTGAAAAGAAAGAGAAAGCAGAAGATCCTTGTATTAAGCATCTGATATCATTAATCCATCCATCCTTCCATCTTTAATAACAGCTTATCCGAGCAGGGTCGTGGTGGCCCAGAGTTTATCCTGGAAGCATAGGGTATAAGTCAGGGTACACTGTATAATGAATGCCAGTCTATCACAGGGCAATCTTGCGCGCACACACACACACACACACACACACACACACACACACACACACACACACACACACACACACAACGGGTAATAAACAGAGTCCATTCAACCTGAAACATGTCTTTGTACTATGGGAGGAAACCAGAGCACCAGGACGAAACCCACACAAAAAAACAGATGGTGAGAACATGCAAACACAACAGACTGAGCTGGATTCAAACCCACGCCGCAGCACATTCCGGGAAAGAAAGGAAGAAGAGAGATGGTCTGGAGAAAGAAAAGTAAATTTGAGGAAGAAATGAAACCAAGAAGCACCTGAAACACAAACCCACCATATTCTCCGCCTCCGTATCTGCCAGTTTTCTCAGTATCATCTCCATCTTCTCTGACAGCCTTATGGCATCTGTCTGATTGGCCAAAAAAAGATACAATATTCATTATTATATTCATATTTATTCATTTAGCTGATGCTTTTCTCCAAAGTGACTTACAATGTTAACTTACTTACAATTATTTACCCATTTATACAGCTGGGTAATTTTACTGGAGCAATTTAGGGTAAGTGCCTCGCTCAAGGGTACTACAGCTGCAGGTGAGATTCAAACCCACAACCCGTGAATCCAAAGGCAGCAGCTTTAACCAGTACACTACCGCCTGCCCCCTAGTTAAAGTATTTCACTACTGCGTCACCGAATTCTTGCCGTATCATTTATGTGAAAATGTAGTTATCCCCTTTATCCAAATGGTTTCAGTGGAGTACATCTTTCCTCCTGGAATCTGAACCAACAAGATTTTGATCAAAATTCCGCGCTCTCACTTCTCGGCCGTGGTGTTCCCTCAGGAGTTGCCTCAGGGAGCGGTTGGTGCCCTCGAACGCGTCCAACTTTTCCATCAGCCGCTTCTTCCGCCTGTCGAGTTCGGCAGCGTCCGACCGGGTCAGCTGTTGGTCCTGCAAGGGGCAGAGGGCAGGCGCAGCGAGAAGGTCACCCGCTTCGTCATCCTGCCTTCGCGGTGAGACCGCAGCAGCGAGTGACAAGTGTGAAAACATGACACTGGCTGCGAGGCAAGAATAATAAAACTGCCATGAGTCAAATCAGCCTCCTGACAGTCAGCTGTTCATTCTTTTTTTCATTTTTGTCCACTGTAGAGGACAACATTTTTAAGTGCCTCTCCCAAACTGTACCTGGTACATTAATGACTCCTAATGCCTCTCGAAGAAAATATTCTATACTTTTAAATGTTACCGCACTGTTAGGGGTGGGGCTTGGGCACCTTTGTAGAAATTGTACAATTATATTGAGAAACATTTTCGTTTCTGGGTCTCTGGAACGTAATTTTGAAAATGGAACCAACCAAAAGATTCCAGGTTCTGGCATCAAGAAGAGCTCGATTAATGCAGATCAAAAGCAAGGTACTTTACCATGACTTGGTTCACTTCAAACGTCTAACTCCACACGGGAGGAGAACTGAAGACTGTCCATGCAGCGTGTTTATTATTTAACACTCCTCAGCCCAACTGGCCCCGCGCGGCACCCCCATCCACTCACAATCCGCATCCGGGACATCATCTCCTGCAGGGCTGACAACTGCTGAGTAGCTGCTGCTCCATCCACCTCCACCTCCACCAGCTTTCTCAGGAGAGCCTCCTTCTCCTGCTGCGCGGGGTCTGCTTCTAGCCTACAAACACAGATGACCCAACTCAGAAGCCCACAAAGCATCCTGGGAGAATTCTATCTTCTCGCCATCATAAGCCTCCACCATTCGCGGGGAGACGGACAGGAAGTGCGGTGCCAGCTCCAACCTGCTGAGGTCGGTCTCCTCGCGCATCTTCTCGAGGGACTGCCGCAGGAGGGCGTTCTCTCGCTCCGTGACCTCCAGCTCTTTGGTGACCTCCTCCAACTTCTCCTCCTGCTTCTCGATAACACGTTTCGAGGCGCTCAGCTGCTCCGAGCGGCGCTCCAGCAACTGCTCCTTCCTCCGGAGCTCCGCCTCCAAACACACAGCCCAGATAAACACATTGAGTGCGAAAGGAGGGACCTTTTCTTCATCGAATTATGGAGGGTGCACCTCCTCATGGGTATGACCAGACTGACTGTGGACAGTTACCAACTTCTCTTCCTTCTTGGGAACCAACCTCATTCTTGAGGGATCCAACTTCGGCCATCAGGCTGTCAATCTTCCTCTCGTACTGATTAATGCGGCCATGCAGCAGCTCTTCCTCATCGGTGGAGAGGTCTCCCGAGCGCAGAAGAGGACGGGAAGAGTCAGGCTCCGGCACCGATGTCATTTCCAGCCGATGTGTTGGACTCTGAAGGAAATGCAAACACGTTCGGTGACCACGGGCATCATTATAAAAGCGAAAAAAAAAAAAAAAAAATCCCAGAAGGCACATCAGACCTGGACAAAATCAAGCCAGTGGTTAACTAAGCGCAATTTCCCTCTGGGATTAAGAAAAATGTCCTTAATCAATTAATTAACTAACTAACAAGCCAAAACTCAACATGAGTTTGTCAGAGACCTCCCACTTGTAGGAAATGTCACGTATAGAGGCTTTGCCAGGGGGGATCCAGGGGGCCTTCGTCTTCATCCTGGTGGTGGTACAAAGGCTCCCGGCCTCCTTTCTCATCCTGCTGTCCTTCATCTTCATCTGCCAAAGAGACCTGAGTTCACTTTTCAGAAGTCCAGCAAAAGCCGATGTCTAATTCACTGTATTTTTAATGGTACCTAGAACACGGAAAGGTAATAATCCCATATTGTTGCCATCACGTTTGCATTTTTTGTTTTTGGTTTGTTTTGGCTTTTTAAATTTTTTTTTTTTGCCATCCTTTCAGCTGTGAACGACTGCCGACCTGGGGTGTTTTCGTGAACGAGGCCTGGCCACTCTTCTCCACGTGAACGTGCACGGGCGTAGACTCTGGAACGTGAACGTGCAGAGGCGGCGAGGAGGAGGAGTGCGCTGGGCTCGCCTTCCTCTGTTGGGAAAACACAGTGCAGTCCTGTAAGAGTCCATGTCGAACCGTTTAAGAACAACAACAAAATCACTTACAAGCAACAGCAAACCTGGTCAATTTCAGCCATTGGCAAAATAATGAATATTTTTGCCTGTTGACAACACACGACACCACAAGAATAAGGAGTTTGAGAGATGTCACTGCAAGCAAATCACAGCAGCATGTGAAAAATAAAATCACATTTATTTGTATTTATTCATTGTTAAGTGTTAATAGAATAATAGCAGATTATTGTTTATTGTAATTATTTACATTTTAGGAATTGCCTCACAGTGAAACGGAAGTAGTTGTCAAAATACACTAAAGTGAGTTTAAAACACTGACGTGCAGTAATAATCGTGCAACCGCATGTTGCAAAGTTCATGTAATAATGTATGAAATTTAAAATCAAAACTACATTTTTCAAAACACAGTACGAACGCAAATTATATTAAACTTCTTAATTTATTTGGAATAAAAGCCGTGCATTAAGAGCATAGCAGCGAAAAAAACAAATTACACGCAATTTACAATTTTATATCTTTTCTTACCATATGAAAAATCAAAAACGATCTGCCAGTTACCGTGTTTTACTAGGGTAACTAACTGTCGAGTTCCTCTCATTCTCCAGAGCAACTCCGGCAGCGCTCCACTTCCGGTTAGCGTTTTCCTTGCATTTGATTGGTCAATTTAAAATCTCTTTAAGACCTCCGCTGTATTGTGATTGGTGGAAACCTTTGAGAGGGGCGGTCTTTTCCATATTTCTATAGGCAGCGTTTGGGGGCGTAACTGACGGATTGCTATGGCAACGGGCCAAAACAGTGCTAGCACCGTTCGAGCTCCTATTAAGACTGCAGAAAGAATTTGCTTATAATAAACGAAACAGTTTCAGCGATTCTGCTAACTCTGAGGTTTATTTTGTCTTCTTGTGAGGGGTACTTATTAAAAATAGATTTTTAATGCTAGTTTATACTATTATTGCCTTTGTCCAAGGTAGCTCACACTAAGTTTTGTGTATCAGCTACTTACAGTAAAAATCACCCAACTGTTTAAATGGGTAAATGAGTGTATCAGCTCAGAGTAAGTAGCTGATCAAAGGTGCCACAGAACCACAAGGACAAAGTTTCTACATCCCACAAGTTTCTTTCAGTCACAGGGTGTGGCCTGGCTCCTCTTCCTATGAATGGAGATTAATTCACACAGGAGATCAAGACACAGGAATTTTTGTTTTATTGCACATTTATACATCTCTATTTATTTTTTTAAAGAATCACATTCTTAAGCATGTACAATGTACAAAGACTGTTCAGACCAAATGTATACTTCTGCTACACTGCAACCCACATGAAACGCATTTGACTTTGTAGGTGCCACTAAACTGTGCATGCTTACTACGCCAAAGATAATTCAAGAGAATGGACATCTTTTTTATAACCGTTTCATGCTGGAGTTCCAAATCCTGCTCCTGAAGAGAGATGTATATGCAGGTTTGACTAACCAGTCAGTTCACAGCCTCATGTTTGAAGCCTAAAAAAAAAACAAAACGGAAAATGTTCTCTGGAAACAGGTCTGCTTACAAATCTGATATACCTCAGATGTTGAAAGGGATTACTTTAATCGCTTGCTTATTTCTCCCCTCACCACCCTGCAGAGGAAGTCTCTTAGTAAAATGTCTAATAGTTTTGCAATCGAGTTATATTACTGTGCAAATACTTCAGTAAACACCTGCATACAATGAGCTGTCCATCATTTAACAACCTTTGGATACATTCAGCTGTTACAGATCTTCCTGCAACACAGAAGATTTCCAGAATACCTCTGTACAGACCAAACTCCCAGTAGCCATCTAGAACCTCCAGGAACAAAGAGCTGCATAGTAAGTGAAACAGTACAATAAAACAGAATATCCCCCCTCCCCGATACAGTGTTAAAACCAAAGTACCACAATTATCCAAAATCAGAGATGGGTAATGATGTAGGCTGGTTTTGTTAAACTGAAAACCGATTGAGAACACACACTTCCATGAAGCATAACTGATTCAATCAAGTCATTAGAGGCATCCGAGAGAGCAAAGATGGTTTTGCAAAGCCCTGGTCTAAACTCCCGTAAAACGGAAGAGTCGGCCACTAAGATCCACGGATTCGCTTTTGCGGAACACAAGCAGGTCCTCCTAATTGCCGTATGTTCTGATTCTAAAAACAGTCATTGGCCTAGCAAGCTGTCACCTTGAAAGTCAGTTTCAGCAATTTCTCTGAGCGAAGTGCACGGTAAGTGCTGCCAGACCAGCCCCGTCATTTCCTGCACCGGTAGCTGCATCACATTTTGCCCTCGTGAAGCTGGATAGCTTTGTCCATGCGCCCGTACCAGGTCTTCACCTTTGTGTTCTCCATCATGTCCTCAAAGGCCTGGAGGCCCTCCATCACTCTCAGGACGCCATACACAGCCTGAGGAAAAAGGACACATATCAGAGACTAAGACTTAGAACATGAGATGGCATGGGGGATGTTCGGTGGAAAAACTCTTTACAAGTGTGCAGCACCCATTGGCTCTGACGTTTAATTTGGGTTTACAGTTAATCAAGAAGATGGCAAACCCTGCACAAGAAACGATTCGGCAGGTGCACATTAACGTGTCCAACAGGTATCCCGGATCCCTTACTAGATCTGCCAAGTTGGGCTGATTGCCACCCATGAACTTTCTCTTTTTGCCAATGGCCGACACCCACTGGTTCACGGCTTTGTACAAGTCCTGCCGAACATCATCTTGCAAGTTGTGCCTGAGAAGAGAAACATCCCGGAGCTGAACGAAACGCTGACGAGAGACGTCGACATTCTGCTGTTAGTAAATGCATCTAAACATGAGCAATAAGAGCAGCGAGCAGGCCTCCAAAAATGGACTTTTCTTCAAAAAATAAGTTTACAGGAGTGAAATGTACTGTTTCTGCTTTAACATCACAGAACAAAAATATTAAAGATGCACCAAAACATCCACATACACAAAGGCTTAACACACAACAAACACTGCAACACAAGACCATAAAAACTGCCAAAGCTGCATTCAAAATGGTAAAAAAAACACTTGATCCGCTCAGATCTACTCACATTTTAAACAGCTTAGAAAGGCACCTACCTGCTTTTCAGCCTCTTTGAGATGAAGTACATAGCAACCGCCCCCATGTACTTGGCAAATACACCTTCCAAAGACCCAAATTTGCCCTCACGCACTATGTAGTCGAAGGAGGCCAGGGCTTCGCTGGGGGTGCGGTAAACGTTGGGGGAGATCAAATGCACCAGCCAGTCATCTGCCCACTGACGCCACTTCATCTCCTCCCTGAGGCACGAAGAGAAGGAAGATGGGTGCTTTAAAACACGGATAAAAATAGCGCAATTTCCAAAATAACATAGTTCCGCATGACCGATACAAACTAGGGGGGAAAAAAGGCCATTTGTGACCTTTTATAGTCACAACAAAATGAGGCCAAATGTGACCTACTTCTGGGAGTCTTTCTCTGGGTACAACTTCTTAGATTCAGACTCAGTCAGCATCAGCCAGTACTTGTTGCTGTACTCAACCACCTCCTTCCCCTTCTCGTTCTTGGATCGAAGCTCTGGGTAACAGATAATAATCTGAGGAACTGTCTTTTCCCTACAGAGAGAGCAGGATTATATTTAAAAAATAAAAAAAATAAAAAAAGGGGGGGCAAATGGTCACCAATTCTTAAAAGGTTGCTTTATCAATATAACATTAATAAAGGAAATGAAGATACATCATCCATCAATATTATGTTTGTTCACAGTACTTGCAGTCTTGCTTTGAAGACCCCTTGCGATGTAATATAAAGTTCACACCAAAGACGTTTTTTTCGATACTCATCTAGATATTTAACCCAGTATTTTCCGAAGACGGTTACATTTCAGAATATTCTACTAACATCTCATTACGAGCGTTCAGGGCTCTGCATCCCTCTGTTGTGCTTAATAAATAAAAACTGCTGTCCATCACCCTGAGGTTCAAATGCAAAAAAAAAAAAAAAAAAAAAAATACTCCCCGAGTTTCCTCACCTGCTGATCATGTAAGTCTTCAAAGCGCTGATTATTACAGAAGAGTCATTGATTTGCTGGCAAATACAGAGAAATAAATCAATCGCCTTTCACCTTCTACGACGTGCCAATGAAGGAAGTAATACGTTTTACTGCAAAGGCATCTGCTTACCACGGTCCCGTTGAGCACCACGATGGGCACTTTCCTGTACTCGGACCACTTGATCTCCTGCCGCATGACGGGGTTCACCTCCACGATCTCATAGGGGAGGCCATGGTAGTCGAGGAAAGCTCGCACCTTGCTGCAGAACGGGCAGGTTTTGTACTGGTACAGAGTTAACTTGAGCTCGCTGGTCTGATCCTAAAGGGGGCCAAGTAAACATGTGACCCACAGACCCCGTGGGAACTTGACACGCTCCCAAAAACTACTAGTTATTACGTCACTCTTACCACCATTAACTTTTTAGATAGCAGATTTAGGGACAGCTCAGATGCTAGCGTCGTGTCTAGACCCAAAGGTCGCAGGTTCGAATCTCACCTCCAGTTGTACCCTTGAGCAAGGTACTTACACTTATTCACTTAGCAGATGCTTTTCTCCAAAGCGACTTCCAACGAACTCTACGTAGTGTTATCAGCCCACACGCCTTATTCACCGCGGTTACTTACACTGCTAGATACACTACTTACACTGGGTCACTCCTCCATACATCAGTGGAACACACACTCTCTGTGACACTCACACAATCAAATCAATGTCGGTGTCAATTTTTTAGCCATGATTTATGCGGCAGGGCGCTCTCACTGTATCTCTCACTCTGCACCAACTCGGAGTAAGCGCTTCGACTGCAGCAGAGTGGGATTCGAACCAACAACCTTACACAAGGTGACTGCTCCTGCTGCACGTCATCATCATGGCATGGGATGGGTTCCCAACCCACAATGCTTAGCAAAGACAACGGGCTGGCAGGCCAGTCTCGGTCACATCTTTAAGATGATCTTACATCGGACCTCTGCTCCGCCAGGTGCCTCTGGAAGGAGCCTCTGAGGGTGTAGATGAGGCCCAGTCCGCCGCCCAGGAGGAAGGCGCACCCCACGGCTCTGCTCCCGCCGCCGCGCAAAGGCAGACCGCTCCAGAGTCTCGGACGGAACCCCGGGCCGCCGGTTCCGTAAGCCCTGCCCGGGCCGTGCAGGTGTGCTCTCGGAACCAGATTCGAGAAGCTCCCCGGCCTGCAACGGTACAGCGGGAGAGAAAGCCGACTCAACCGGGCCAGCGCTCTCACACTGGCGGCCGCCATCTTTGTTTTACATAAATGGACCCACAATGCATCTGGTGACGCAAGAGCTGTAGGAACGTGTCGCACGCGATTGGCTTAAAAAGCGCGTCATCTTGTTCGTTGGTAAGTTTCATGTCGACTTAACCACCTATTTGGCGCACAGCGCCATCTATCGCTAGAGAGTGTAAAAGGAGGAGAGGAGCTGGTCAGGGCTTCAGTCCAGTTACAATCATGTGAATAGTGGGTTATAATTTTTATTTATTATGGAAAATGTTTCATGATAAAAAGCCTTCACACCTTTTTATATGTTTAAATATTTATCCCCTAAAATACTGTGCAACACTCATTAATGAAGGGATTTTTTTTTGGACAGATTTCCACCACACCATTTAAAATTCAGAAAATATATTTGAAAAGAAGATAATTTATCTGATGCTTTTCTCTAGAGAGATTTAATGTGTAAAGCTACATATTTACCCATTCATGCAGTTGGGTATGGAGCAATGTAAAGCAAGCACCTCATTTAGGATTACTGGAACAGGAGATTCGAACCTACAACCACTACGCTACCTGCTGCCCTGGGACTCCAAAACTCCAAGATTTCAAGAGTTTAACAGACGATTTGTTACGTTAAGGGACTGAATTCAGAGCTGGATCCTTAATTGTGACATAAGTGCCTCTTATCTGTAAACTTTACATTATTCTGATACACTTATATTCATACCTCAGTAATGTATTTATTTAAAACAGTTAAAATTATTTTACACCAGTTAAAATTACAATATATTTTAAACTCATTCGAACAAGTATCCTTTATTTACCTTCCTAGATTTCAGGTTTGACATCAAAAAGGTGGCTGTTTTACAACTTGTATTGTTATGTATTATGTGTAAACACAGAAAGCTTCATGTAGTCACTGTCACAAAGGAATAACAAACCCGTGACATATTTCCCAAAGGCCTGAAGTAGAAACAACATTAAAAACATCTCATAACCAAATCCACATACAAGGTAACCCTAAAATATTAAGCTCTTCATTACCTTTGTGTGAAAGAAAATTACTTTCTCTGCACAAGAACCCTTTAAGACCCCATCCTATAAAGTTCCGACAGATAGGATTTTTTTAAAAAAGTGAATAAAAAGGTGGCAAAAAAGTACTTTACCTTCCCCAACACTAAAAGTCTGTCAGACAAATAAAGAATTTATTCTCTATGCAATATACAATAAAATTAGCTTCCCTTAGCACAATTAACTAAGAAATACAGAGAAACAAAAGACAATTAAGGTTTGTGCTACAATAATATGTTTGCAGTTTGTTTCAGATTCCTGATATGTAAGACATAGAACTACTGTAATTACATCTAAATGAACCAGAATAGGATTTATTTCATATGTATAATTTCAACCTCAAAAAAGCAGTTTTGATATACAAACAAATCTAAAAATACAATTTATTTCTAGTTCAATGGAAATTCTGACAACACCTGTGCTTAATATTGTTTTAAAATAATCTCTACACCCTTGCAATAGCTGGAACGGAATACCTCTGAGCTTTGCTGGCTTTTTAAAAATATAATAAAAATGACCAAGCACATTTACTATGGCTTTTTATAATTGTGTTATAATACGGAGAAACCTATTCCATAGATGCACACACACTAGCAGGTGTTCCTGGCGCAATTCAGGGTGAAAGGAGGGCGAGCGACTCCCATGAACACGGGGGCATAAACCACAATCCAGCCCAAGGCCAAGGGCTTCGGTGGTTCGGTCCAGACCCGCCCCACACGTGTCGGGCAGCCTCAAGCACTGAGATTCCAAGGACCAAGAGAAAGTGCTGCTAGGAAAGTAAGTCCATAATTATGGTGTCTAAGTCACAAGAAGACCTTCAGAAAAGGAAAGATCAGTTTTTTTACTCTATGTTCTTGTAAAGAAGAAACAATTAAGGTCTCGCACACAAAAAATTCACACGAAAACAAAGACCGAAAACATGTGCAAAACATAGACAGAAAAATAGAAAGCGAAAAGAAATAAATTAAAAAGAAATTCAACCAATCCTTTAAACGTCTTTTCCCACTGTCCCATAAAAAAAGATTCCTGCTGGATGCTGGGAAGAGAAGCAGACCGGTTTCGAATCTCACACCCGGTATTGTAAAAGCATGGTTGACGATCTCGCACACTGGAAACCAAAACCAAGGGCTCTTTTTCTTCCAGCTGTCACTTCTGAGAGCACTGCAAGCTCATTTTGTAGTGTCCATGGGTTCCTCTCTGAAGTTCCTACAGTACTCCATCACCTTGCTGAAAACAAAAACAGAAATGAGGGATGGGGGATGGGGGATGGGGGGAAATGAGCAGGAGCCCAGGAGTCTTCGCTGGAAAAGACAATCGTTGAGTATTAAAGCAGTCTGGTGGATCTGAATCAGAAAGCGGCAGCTGTGTAATACCGTGCCATGTCCTTGGTCTCCGCCTGCGACGTGTCCATCTCGAGGACCCCCTGCAGTAAGGCCATTCCTCCTTCTCTGATCAGTAACGGGCAGTATTTATCCGCTGAGCATGGAGGTAATTGAAAGGAGGAGCATGATGAATGAGTGACACTGCCCATGTGGGCTTCTTTACTTTAAAAATGACTGTGAAAGCAGACTAAACTACTGTCTGAGCAACGGATGTTGGCTGTAGCAGTGATTCCCCAGGAGATACTCACGGTATACAAAGACAAGGTTGTACAGAGCCCATGTGGCCCAGTACTGACTGACGGGAGCAATGCTCTGGGGTAGCAGACGCAGGATTGGCTCAAAAGACCTAGAAAGAAGATGTTACACAGGTAAGAAAAGATACTGCTCTCGCTGTTCAGACTTAGGCCTCCCTGTGTGTGCATCTTACCAGCAAGTAGTGCAGCGGTTAGAGTTGTTGCCCTGCAATTCAAAGACCCAGGTTCAAATCCCTGCTCCTTTCTGAGTACCACTGATGGAAGTACAAACTCTGAATCAATACATACAGTACAGTATGTGCCCCACTGTATAATGGGTAGATCATTGGAAGAAGCCTCACAGCATAAGCTGCTTTGGAGGGAGGTGTCAGATAAATGAATAAATGTGCACTGACTCCTTCTAATACAAATAGTTAAGTTGTGAATTCTCAAAATATGGACATTTCCAGTTTATTTTTTTTTAATTTATTTATATATTTTTAATTGTACTTTCTTCACTTGTAGATTTTCTAACTGCCATCTGTATTTACAGAGACAGCCAGTAGTAATGTGCACACAAAAAGAAGAGAGGCCACCGCGATGCGGCTCACTTCTACCGTGTTTACCGCTCGTGTCTGGTGACGGTGATCAATAATAAGATGAGGAACCTTGCACAGACTTATGGGATGAGTTCGACAACAATGAGCATTAAATAGGAGTCTGTGGAAACAATATACTTTATTTTTATTTTTAGTCATTTTGAATTAGTTTTAAGTTCAATGTAGCTCAAAGTTAACAAAATACAAGCACAAAGTACTTGTTATAATACAGATATCTGAGATTTTCAGAGGACTCAACCAGGAAATAAACTGAGGGAGACGTGTTTTTCATAAACTCTTTAAAGTACAAGCGACTTTGGATTTACAAACAAACTGAGTTACGAACACATTTCTGGGCCCATTGTGTTTTTAGGCTAAGGAACTTGTTTAATGTCTCTCAACTTCTTTAATTCAGCTTCAGCCTCCTTCCTTTCACTGACCTGTATCAGTTCTACATACTCTACCTGTCGTCCTCTTGCAGTTCACTGTTTGTATCTGTCCTTCCCACCTGTAGTTGATGTTCCTGCGCGAGTTGACATCCCAGCTTCGGATGGCTGCTCTCATCCTGTCCATGACCTCATCCCGGCACGATTCCTCCACGGTCCAGACTTCGGGTCCATCGAACATGATGTGGGACAGGACTCCACATGCATTATAGGACACCTCAATGCCGTCCGCCTTGCTGTCCAGCAGGTTACTGCGCACACAGAGACAGACATTTACTACAGTTATTACACTGTTAACCGTTAAAAGCCTTTGGATTTGTCACTTGAAAAATGAATGTATAAATCCCAAGAAAAGCACTGCTGTTGTAATCTTGAGTAAGACATGAAATCTGATTGGTTGCACATAAAATCAAGCTTCATTAAGAGGTAAAATTACAAACTATGCATCTTGCATGTGTTATAAGCAATTACTAACAATAAAACAATTTTAAAAATTAAAGGACATGCAAATTCAGCCACATTGGACAGCAGTCACTGCTACCAAGGGAATGGTCTCATGCAGGTTGGACCAGAGAGAGAGGACAGCAGGGACACAGCTGGATGACCACCATGTTTCACCTGAACACTGTGATGAACTGCGGTGTGAGCAGCTGCGGTCTCAGTGCCTTCACCTCGGCCACGTTACCCAGCAACCCCAGCATGTTGCGGTGCAGCTCCTGCTTGTCTGGGAACGTCTGATTGGCGGGAAAAAGACACATGAGGTGTAGTGTCATTGAGAGACAAAAGAATATAAGAAACTACTTATAACAAATTAATTAACAGCAAATTATTTTACTCATGGTGTGGAAACCAAATTCTGTCACAACAAAACACTCTGGCATTAAAAATCTGGCTGAAACATATGAAACAACGAACAATCTAATTCCACGTCTCTGTTTTGCAATTTAAAGTGAAAAGTGGAACTGAAGGGGCAGTGAAACAGTGAATTACACCAAATGCGACTTGTTTCATTTCACATCTTTCTTTGTCGATCTCATCTGGGGAGAGACGGGGGGGCTCTGATGTGAGACTCGCCTCCAGACATTGAAGAAAAAGGCTCATGCCCTTGGAGTCGAGGAACATCTCGCAGTTATCGGGCGTCTCGTCCGTGATGTTCCACAGAGCACTCCACGAGAACTCCATCACCTGGTCACACTGTCAGCAAGACACAGGAGACACCAGGTTGTTCAGGCTCGAGAAGGATACCGTTAGTTTACGAAACACGGTATTTGTTGCGGGTTAAGCCTCACCATCTTGTCCTGCAACTTCTTCTGTATCAAATTCAACATTGTCTGAGAAGAGCAGAAAGGAGGAGGGTCAATTGCAGGAAAAAGCCTTGCAGTCAGAGGGTAATGGTCAGTTAGGTGGTTTCCTGTACCGTGACAAAGCCCATCTTTCCCACGGCCTCCTTGTGGTCGTTGTCCACCTGGCAGACCAGAGCGTTGCAGAGGTGCACGGCGATTCGTTGGATGGACTCATCTTGCCATGCGGGCTCCAGGATGCGCAAGAGTAGCTGGTTGACCCGCAAGTACTGGAACTCCAGCTCCTCGGGGATGGAGAAGTTGCACAGTGTCAGGCAGCAGTTCCTCTGGACCTGAATGATGGAGGACAAGAAGCTGGAGTCATGACACTATGAGAGCACTGTTCTGTGAGAAAGACTGAGACACACCACAATATGGAACCTTATACCCACACTCAGTTGAGTTCCGTTACTCTACAGCCGTTTGTATAATGACATTTTTGTATCTTGTTTTACAGCACTGTACTTTTTATTTTAATGCAGCTTAAAGTTAAAATATTCAACTGCAAAGTTTAGCTTTTCAAAGAACTTATCTTTTTTGTTATAGCTGTATGAGACTTTTACAGATCCAAACCTGGAAGTAAACTGAGGCAAGTTTGTATTATTAACCTTTTAGTGAATGTGGGTTAGCGGTTAAAATAACTTTGGAGTTACGAAAAAGTTCAATTATTAACAGTGTACCTAAAAGTAGAAAGATCTTCCTAAATCACGAAAAGAGAAATGATTACGAAACAGGTAAGTGTGGTTGACACACAGGAGTCACAGCCTCAGTTAGAATATGCGTAAGAACTGGAAGTTCCTCCTCGGTTTTTCACAACTTAAAGATATACTCCTTTATCATTTTTTTAATCCATCAACTCACATCTTTCTAACTGCCTTTAATCCTAACTAATCCATGTACATTTTCTTCTCCGCACAAAAGTGTGCAGAATCATAATCGTTGTGTTATATCAGTACTGGGGGGTTCTTGCTCCTTCTACCCACCGTGACCTCCTGGTACTCCTCCATGCCGTTCAGCACCACCTGGATGACCTCCCGTCGCAGCCTCACACTCTGATTGGTGCGGTACTCTGTGTTGGTGAGGTAGAACAGCGCTGCGCTGCCCGTCACCTGAATGTTCTTGTTGTATTTGTGAAACTTCAAGGCTGCGATCACCAGCTGGAAAAAAACACGGGAGGCATTGATTTTGTACCTGTGCACCATGAGTTGCTGTGGGGCCAGCAGAACCAGCTCTGGCCAGGTAAAGCCAGGTGAGGTAACAGCAGTTCAGGTACGGCATTGCCAGGTGAGTGCCCACCTGCAGTGCCCGGATCAACTGGCTGCAGTGCTGGATCCTGGCGATGTCGAAGAGATGGTTGATGGCCCTGTGGGCGACCTCAGGGCGCAACTCTGTGTAGGCCTCAATGGCATTCAGGATCTGGTCCTCGTTCCTCGTACCCGTGACCTGAGCAAGGAGGCAGGCAGGCCCGACAAAGAGGGAATTTAACCAAAGTAAGTCAAAACAGCTACAACAATCAGGATTGAAAAGATGTAAAATTTCTATTAAATTTTTTTCAATTTTTTTTTTTATTTCTTACAGCTGTAGCTATCCAGGAACTTCACCAACGAATAAAATAAACTTTTAGTTGATGTAACTTGGAGGGTAGAGGTAAGCTACGGGCAGAACAAATTACAAACAGCTACACCAGACACACACAGTATACTGAACTACACCTAAGGCATGGGCACCAATTTTATAACACCTCAAACATCATATCATTTTACAAAGGAACTTTTACACCTGCACCACTGAGAGTATCCTGACAGGAAGCATCACAGCCTGGTTTGGGAACAGCACCCAGCAGGACAGAGGGGCTCCACAGAGGGTGGTGCGTTCAGCTGAACGTACCATCCGAATGGAGCTCCCTGACCTGCAGTCTATTGACAGCAAGCGATGCTGGAACAAGGCCAGGAAAATATCGAAAGACTTCAGCCGTCCGAGCAACGGACTCTTCTCTCTGTTGCGGTCAGGGAAGCGTTTCCGCTCTCTAAAGGCCAACACAGAGAGGATGAAGAGGAGCTTCTTCCCTCGGGCTATTCGGGCCCTCAACCAATACAACACCAAGGACTAAAAACCAGTCACCTCCAGGAACCACTCCACCTCTGCTATTCCATTTCATATATACAAACTCAAACTGAACTACCTGCGTGATCTTGCACATTACATTGCCCTGTTGCACACCAGATTGCACTACATCTTATGCCGCACAAATTTTTATAATTCATTGCACATCTGTTTATAGATATTTATATATTTTGCTCTTACATATGCATAAATAGATTGTTTTTTTTTTCAGATTTTAGCACCTGTTATTTATCCTTTTAGATTGTTATGTCGGACAGCTGTAAAAAGCATTTCACTGCACATCGTACTGTGTATGGTTGTGTATGTGACAAATAAAATTTGAATTTGAATTTACTGCTGAGCAATAATTTGTAGACTGTCCCTTTTTATCATGTGACCGTAATGACGACTGCTGTACCTCTAAATCAAAACATCCTCATCTGCCTCTTCCATTTCACCTACAATTTTATGCAACCAGGCACAAAAAACAAGGTAAACTAACAAGGTGGACACCTTGTATGCTGGAATATGAGTCAGGTTGCAGAGCGAGGTGTCGTACAGCCCCAGAAACTGCAGTGGCCTCTTCAGGTCCCGGAATGGGAAGATGCTGCTGTCTGAGGGCTCGATGCTGCCAGAAGAGAGAAAAAGAAGAAGACTGGACAGTGTGTATACTCCGGTCACAGACTTAACACTGTGAAATCGGTTGAGACCTTCAAGGAGGACGCTCACCTGGAGCGGCTTAGGGCTTCCTCGTAGGGTGGCACGATGCAGTCGTCCACAATCACATTACACGAGATGTCCAGAGAGACCAGGTGGCTCAAGTCCTGCACGATGCCTGTCAGGGTATTTCTCGAGAGCTTGAAACTGAAGCTGCGCTGGTTTTCGCGGGAGATGTCCAAGTGTCTGTGGGGTAAAAACAAATGGACACTGGTAAAATGGTGAAAAGTGGTGATGGTGAAATGGACATGGATAAAAAATGGGAGTGAAAGCTGGGTTTCTCCGCAGCAAAAGCAGAACACAACCCCACACAAGTGAGTGGAACACTCCAAGACATGAACAACAGATTTAGGATCATGTGGGAAATAATTTTTTTGTAATGCAAATTAAAACAAATCCGTCTTTGAAAATCAAGAGAAAATTAAGGGCAAAAAAAAAATCACGCTATAAAATATAATTCCAGAGGATTACTCTTCCCCCCAGTGCCTTGGTCTGGGAGGTTATTTCAGATCAGTAAATCAGCAAACTGCCTTCTTTGTTTACTTGTTCTCCGCTTTCTTTTTATTGTCATTTGTGTCACCCATATGTAGAGGACAACAGGTGGCATAGTAGTTAGAGCTTTTATCTTGCACTCAAAGTACCCAGGTTCAACAGCTGCCATACCCTTGAGCAAGGTACTTGCCTTAAAAATAGCTCCAGTAAAAATTACACAGCTGTAGAGTAAACAGATAAGTAGGCTAACACTCTAAGTCACTTTGGGGAAAATCATGAGGTCACTTTGTTGAGAAGAACACTATAAAAATAACTTGAATAAAACAATTTAAAATGTTCACCTGGACAAACTACACCCAAACTCAACACCCACACCAGTATCCCAGCATGCCCTTGTGCCGCCTCTCTTTACCGGAGGTTGCTCAGCTTCACAATGGTGTGGATGTGCTCCTCTGACAGCTCCACGTTGTACAGCACCAGGGAGGCCAGTGTATCCTTCCACTGCAGCAGGAACTTTGCTCTGGGGATCCGGATACCAGACAGGTCCAGAGAGACCAGGGTGGGGAGAGGATGCAGCAGGGCCTCCACGTCCACGGGGAGCGCCAGGCCGCCCAGGTTGAGCAGCCGCAGCCGGTCAAACCCCTGGAATGTGAAGTCTGGCTCTGCTCGTCTGGATGGGTTCCCCTGGTCGTCCAGGGCCTGGGTGTTCAAGCCCCTCCGGCGGAATATATTGCTGCAGCCATAGAGGCTGAGGGAGACCAAGGTGTGTCGGAAGTGGGTCAGTGTCTTCAGGCTGCCTGATGTCAGCTTGTTGCAGTAGATCAGGTGGAGCTCAATCAGATCCTGACGTCCGAGGGGGTAACAGACAGACGGCAGAGGAACTGAGTACAACTGGCTCTGCTGTACCTGGCAAGTTCAGGCAGTCACCGTGACAGGACTTGACAGATCCGAAAACGGTCTAAAATTTCCATTACACTGGCACCTCGTGTTAAGAATCGTCAAATAAGATTTCAAAGATAAGAAAAGGTGGGCATGTTTGTAAGTTACATGTTCTTAATTTTTCCATCTTCTAAAATTTTGGTCTCAACGTGGCCTGTCATTACCCTCCGAGCCAACAGATGGCAGTAAAGAGCAACACAAACAGAACAGGAGTGTGGGGACCCCAATGTTGAATTCACGTGAACACGGGGGACGCTGGACATGTTTATGGAATGAGTCCATCACGTTTTTGTGTATCGCAGTTCACAGAAAGTATGGGAGGAATTTTTAGAAAATAGCTAAACGATGAAAATTCAGTTTCATTTAAATTGTTTGTATATGTGAAAAATCGTAACTCAACCATTTCGTAACACGAGAAGCCGGCGTATTTGGAACTTGGGGTAACCAATATCAAGAGAATCATCAAAAGGGAATGTCGAGAACATTCTGGAACTTTTCTTCATGGGATTTAGACTTACACTAGACTTAGACTCATTGGGATTTAGAGCATCAGATAGACCACCCTTAAAATAAAGAACTGTTCACCGCTATTATGGAAACTTGTATTAGTACTTGTTACTATTTGACAGCTTCACCCCTTGTCAGATGACACAAAGACAGATGAGACCAGGTGAGATAAAGTGAGAACAGGTGAACCCAGGTGAGACCTGAGAAGTGCTTCAGAAGTGACACCTGCTTTGCGATGGCTTCCAGGTCCCTGTCACGCACCACGTCGTTCCTGAGCTGCACCCGCTTGAGCCTCGTGCTGTAGGGGTCCGAGAAAAGCGTGAAGAAGCCGTCATGCTTTTGGAAAGTGCTGTCTGTAAGGACCAGCTCCACGTACCTGAGACAGGAGGCGGGAGAGAAGTTGTCAGTGACTCCAAGGGGTTACAGGTGAACATGAAGTCAGTTCTGCAGGTGCCGTTCAGACAGTAAAGGAGAAAAGTGACATGTCAAATGTTTTCACAAGAACTGTCACGATACTTAGTTCAAGGGCAGCAGCTGTCATAGATGTTAGAGCAGAGCCAAGCCTTATAACTTTAACCATCAAGGTCCTTACCCTGAATTGTCACAGTAAGGATACAGTGCTGTACAAATGGAGAAATCGTTAGGTAATCAACTGTTAAATCAGTATAAAGTTAACATTCTTAGAAGCCTTTTACGATTATTTATTCATTTATCTGACCCTTTTCTCCAGTGACTTACATTAACATTCTTTTTTTATTTAGAACATGCTTTTCTTCAAAGCTACAAGCACCCCAAAGATCTTTGACACATTAGGTTTGTAACACAAAGCTACTTACAGTGATTTAGTAGTATATACAGCTGGGTGTTTGTGACGGACTGGCGTCCCGTCCTGGGTGTGCCCCCTTCCCCCTCTGGCCTTACGCCCTGTGTTGCCGGGTAGGCTCCGGTTCCCCGTGACCCCGTAAGGGACAAGCGGTTCTGAAAATGTGTGTGTGTGTGTGTACAGCTGGGTGACTTTTACTGTATCCATTCAGGGTAAGTACCTTGCTTAAGGGTACCCTATGAGGAGCAGGGATTTGAACCCAGGACATCTGAAAGTAAGTCACCCTATTGATCATAACAATAGCAACAACAATAATAATGACGATGGTCATGGTGGTGGTGATGATGATGATGATTATTATTATTAGGCATCTGGAATAGTGAAGCAGCAAGGGGGGGGAGTAACGAACGCCAAGGACCCACGTGTTGAGCAGCCTGTCGCAGATCTCGCTGGGCAGAAAGACCCCCCCGCTGAGGCTCAAGCTGCCCTCGGCGCTCGTGCGACACATGGTGCCCCCCAGGTTGCGGAGGCAGCGCGCGGTGCAGATCTCCGCCAGGGACTCGGGCCGGTCCCCAGCCTGGGCGGGGCCCGTTTCCATGGAGACTGAGCGACACCGAACCGGGGAGAGGTTCGGGGGAGGTGGGGGGGGAGGGGAGAGAGGGGAGGGGTTGGGGGACCCTCACGCGCACATCGGGGGACACCGGAACCTGTGTGATGTCAAAAAAAAAAAAAAAAGTGGAGACAGCGAGCGAGTTACCTTCGATACACGGCGCGCGCGCGCACGCTCACACAGAAATGACGGCGATGCAAAACGGACGAGTTCGTAACTACAGTCACAGTGTACCAAGCTGTCAGAGTAAAGAAAAAAATACTAAGGACTGACACACACATACAACGAAGCGAAGTGTGAGAAAAAGAGAAAGTGCGCGGTGTGTGAGAGTGTGAGCGGCAGGCAGCGCGAGCGCCGGAGTCGGGACGTGTGACCTGGCCGGCTCGTCACGTAGGAACACACCCGCTAGTATTAAGCTAAATCATGTAGTGAGTAAGTTGTAAGGGCTGTATCGGACGCTGGCTGCTTAAAACTGTTCCCCTGAATGTAAAATTAATTACAATTAATTAATTGCAATTCCCAGGAGGACACCGCACACACAGACAGATCTGACGAGCGCTGTGTCAGTCCGTCACTCCGCGCGCCGCGGGTCCCTGCGGCGGTGTTGTGTGTCGTGTGTGAAGCTCGTGTCAGCGCTGTTCTCTCACACACGGTGTCAGACACACTCCTACCCGAAGGCCCGCAGCGCTCCCTCCTCCTCCTGGCGCTCAATAAATGTGCGATTATTCACTTCTTTCCGCTCTTTCTCGCCCTTTTTCTCCGCTGTCAACACAAGTCTAAGCACTTCCGGCAGGCGCGCGCGACAGGTCAGACTTCTTCCTGTGTGTGTGTGTGTGTGTGTGTGTGTGTGTGTGTGTGTGTGTGTGTGTGCGCAGAACACAGTAGGCTACTTTGCTGGAAACACATTTACAGCACAAGTCGGAGTGCATCTATACACTAGTACACAGTACATTTACAGCACATTTACAGTACATTTACAATAGTACTTCCAGTACATGTACATTTGAGCACACTGTACATTTACAGTGCATTTACATTACTACACACAGTACATGTTCAACACACACTGTACAATTACAGTAAATTTACACTAGTACACACAGTACATTTACGCTATATTACACACTGTACATTTACAGTAAATTTACACTATAATACAGGCAGTAGATGTACATTTGAACACACACTATACATTTACAGTGCATTTACACTATAGTACACACAGTAGTTACAGTAAATTTACACTAGTACACACACTACATTTACAGTACATTTACACTATAATACACACAGTAGATGTACATCTGAACACACACTGTACATTTACAGTGCATTTACACTATAGTACACACAGTACATGTACATGTTTCAACACACACTGTACAGCTACAGTAAATTTACACTAGTACACACAGTACATTTACACTATAATACACACAGTAGATGTACATTTGAACACACACTGTACATTTACAGTGCATTTACACTATAGTAAATCCAGTACATGTACATTCGAACAGCAAAGTTTTAGCTGACCGTCAGGTCCGACATGTCCTTCTTCTCACACCTTTTCTCTCTCTTACTTTGGCCATGAGAGCAGCCTCCAGCACACATAAATCATCTGTTCTTGTTGCTTCTGGGAGCACTTGTGCATCAGCTGTGAACACGAAACTGAAAGTAAACGCCGGCACTGTATTAAAGGTGCTTGGCTGCACTTGTTGTATGTATGCAGTTGCTACCAGCTTTATTGCCTGTGGCAGCTTCCTGCTGACCAGTCCCTTATCCTTGCCCAGAGCAATGCGTCTGGAGTGTGTCCTGCTCTGCAACAAACACCAAGTCGATCAGTTACAGTATCACCGCACACCTCCAGGTGTTGAATGCAATGCACGATCAAAATCTGCACATGTGCGTGGCAGCACTGGGTGAGTCCAGTTCACTGGAACTTCAAAAATAGTCAATAATCTAGAGATTGTATTTTGTTGACTTTTTTTTCTCCAACACAACTTGCAGTGTTAAGCACACACACACATTGACTGAAACCACTTGTCCTGAGCAACTTACAATTAATCACCCATTTATATAGCTGGGTAGTTTCACTGGAGCAATTCAGGGTAAGTACCTTGCTCAAGAGTACTACAGTAGGAGATGAGACTTGAACCTGCAACCTTTGCATCCAAAGGCAACAGCCCTAACCATTACTCTCCCAGCTGTTCCAAAGCATGTTGTAACATTAAGATACCAACAATTATTAACCCATTTTTATAGCTGGGTAACTTTTGCTAGAGCAATTAAGGGTACTAGAGCTAGAGAGAGGACTTAAACTTGCAACCTTTGGGTCCACAGGCAGCAGGTGAGGTTTAATATAAAGTCCTGCATTCTAAGGCCCTACTATCACTTACATTACATTTAGCTGACACTTTTCTCCAAAGCAACTTACAATTATTTACACAGCTGGGCAATTTTAGAGGAGCAATTTAGAGTAAGTACCTTGAGTCAAGGGTACTACAGCCAGAGGTGGGATTTGAACCTACAACATTTGGGTGCAAAATTAAAGTGAGCACCTGAAACCACTACACTACCAGCTTTACAGTAAAAAGGTCATAAAGGTCATAAAGTATAGGATACAGTAAGAATATAGCAAGCACAGAGTCACGGTAATGATTTAATGGCGAGGGAGCGTGGGAAAGAAAAGAAACAAGTGAACATGACATGTAGGTTTAGTCCTTTATAATTATGGAGCCTTGAAAAAGTGGAAAAGATTCCACGATATCGTGGGAAATTATTATAGTGAGATTACAGTTAATATAAAATACGAAGCAGCTTTTTGACACAGTTATGGGCTTATGTAATATTACGAATAATAATTTTTCCTGCGAGTGAAGACGGTGGAACGCCAGGTCCTAGAAGGTGGCTGTTTCCCCATCGGAGCGTTTTCCGTGCCACCCAGTGTTCCGGTTTCTTTACGGCAGGCTTTGGAAGGGGGCGGAGTGTTTCCCGTCAGACTGTTTTTCGTGCCACACGCGGTTCCTGCTGTTGGATACCAGGAGCTGAACTGAAGGGAGGGGGGGGTTGGTTCGAGTCGGACTGTTTTCCGTGCCACGCGCGGGTCCTGCTGTTGGACCAGGAGCCGCCATGTCGAGCTCTTACAGGAGCCGGTGAGTTTCGCGTCTCCTCGTTTTTAAAAATATCCTCCTCGCTGGCGGCGGTTCCGCGCGCTTTCTTCTTCAGCCGAGGCGAGCAGCGCGCCGGCGCGCGCCGTCCGACCGCTCGTGAGCACGTCAAGTGACAAGTCAAGTGTGGCGCGTGCGGGTCGCTAATGCTACGCTGCTGTAGTGCAGTCCGAGTGAAATAAAATAATTAATAATAGTCCGCTAAAAACGTGAAACTAGTCCGGCTTGATATGAATTATGCGAGGACGGCGGGATGGACCGAGTGTCACCGGAAAAAAAAACTATATTTAATAAAATGCGAATAGACAGGAGCAGGAATATTTGTCCGTTATACAAACCAAGACAGTCTGCAGGACTGTATGATTCGTTCAGTATTTATTAATGTTATTGTTGTTGTGAGCATAATTTATTGTCCCCATGGTATGCAATGGTGGTAAAATCCTATCATCCTCAGCACAGAATGGACAGTCACAGTCATGTGAGGAGCTCCATCAGTGTCTCTGCTGGAGGAGAATGAACAGGGAGCGTTTCCCCACAAGAAAGAGACTCTTGTCTTGAGTTGAGTCGAGTCGAGTCCAGGCTGCAGTGAAGAGAACCTCTGTGTGCAAATGAGCCATCATTTCTCCTGGAATCCTGTCACTGCAGCCAACTGTTTCACATTCCGTCATTCATGGTTCTCCACATTCTTCCTTGCTCCTCCACGTTTCTCCAGCACTCTTCTATGTTCCTCCATCGGTGTTTCTTCAGTCTTCTCCCATGTTCCTCACAGTAACATTTATTCACTTGGCGAACGCTTTCGTCCAAAGCGACTTACAACGGATACTATGTAGCGTTACTAGCCCACATACGTTATTCACCAAGGTGACTGCATTGCTAGATACACTACTTACAAGGGGTTACTCATCCATGCATCAGTGAAACACACTCACTCCATGACACTCGCACACCATGGGGGAACCTGAACAGCATGTCTTTGGACTGTGGGAGGAAACCAGAGCACCCAGAGAACATGCAAACTCCACACAGACTGAGCGGGGATCGAACCCACCTTCTCTCACACCACCCAGGCACTGTGAGACAGCAGCGCTACTCGCTGTGCCACCCCGTTGTCCTCCTGTGTTCTTCCCTGTTCCTTCAGTGTTCTCCCATGCTCCTCCTTGTTCCTTTATTGTTCTCCCATGCTTCTCATTGTTCCTTCATTGTTCTCCCATGTTCCTACTTGTCTGCAGCATTTCTTGTGACATTATGGACTTCTGTCCGTCCCTTCTTGCTGGTGTGTGGGTCACTGGATGCACCGATAATGAGACAGTATTTTAATCTTCCTAGACCCTTTCCACAAATTTTGCCTCGTAGAGTCATGTTACAATTATTAGTCTTTGCCAGGGTGACTTGCAGTGTTTGATACTTTCTTTACAGAGATTTACCCATGTGATATGGAGGAGGATAATTTGTACTCTATCAATTCAGGGGGAAGTGCCCTGATTATGGAAGTCACAGCAGATTTGAATCAGCAGCCTTCAGATTTGCATGGCGACAGCTCTAAACCGCTACGCCACCTGCTGTCACGTCTCCTCACACCTGTCGCCTCATGTCCACGCATTTAATCGAAATCTTTCGTTCTTGTTTTGAGAAATGTAGGCAAGCAGCTCGTGGAAAACAAGTGGTGAGACCCTGCTTGTGCATTGTTATGGCCAAAGTGTTTTTTTGAGTTTCCCTTGCAATATTTTGTGTGGAAAAAAATGTACTTTGTAGCACTTTTGATCTTTACTGTCTTCACGCAGGATTCAAGAGTTCAATGTAGCCTTGAGCGAAGAGAAGATTAACTTGAAATCTCTTCGAGAGCTCTGCTTTGGCGGTGAGCAGCCGCCGTTATTGAGCAGCCCGGTTGTTCTTCGAACCCTTCGATGTTAGGATGTCAGACCAGTCATGTCGGAATAGATTCAATCGTTTGAAAGCTTGTTGTCTCTCCCTCTGAAACAGGAATCCCTTTTGAAGGAGGAATCCGGGCTCTGTGCTGGAAGGTGAGTTTCCTTCCTTTGCTCAGTCCTCAATAAAGGCTGTTCGCTTGAACTGCTTCACTCGTCACATGGTTTTTAATTTCAGTAGATGGTGTCATTCTTATATTTTTCTTATTATTTTGCTGATCTCTGTCTAAGGAGGGGGGTGCGGTGGCACAGCGGGTTTGGCCGGGTCCTGCTCTCTCGTGGGTCTGGGGTTCGAGTCCCGCTTGGGGTGCCTTGTGACGGACTGGCCTCCCATCCTGGGTGTGTCCCTTCCCGCTCCAGCCTTATGCCCTGTGTTGCCAGGTTAGGCTCTGGCTCGCCGTGACCCTGCTTGGGACAAGTGGTTTCAGCAAATGTCTCTGTCTAAGGAGACATATAATGTTAGATAATCAGTTTTTCACTGATTTACCAAATGAATACAGCAGGGTATTCTTACCATTTCAGTTCACAGTAAGTGCCTTGATCCAAGGCTCTACAGCAGGAAATGAGGTTTGAACCTGAGTTCCTGGAGTGTGTGGCAACAGTTCTAAGCACTACCAGCTACACATCACTTACTAATTCATCATGATTTATTATGCAGTGATTTACCCAGTTATACAGCAGGGTATTCTTACTGTGTCAATTCAAGGTAAGTACCCTGATCAAGGGTACTACAGCAGGGTGGGTATTTGGAATGGGAATATTCAAAAAGGTAACGTGCCCAACCACTATGCCAGTGCTGCCCCATTGCTGGAAATGGCTGTTTTGTGTATTAATGCCCTTATATTTAATAACATTGTCATCTTGTGCTCATTTTAAAGAAGTGCAGAACAGCTGTTCGAATGTGTCCGCCATAACATCTCGGACGTTGTGACGGGATTTTCGCGTCAAACTGTTGACGTGTGCTCTCTGTGCAAAGACTGTAAATAAACAATCTGAGTGGGAGATATGAATTGCTTAAAGGGGAAGGGAGGTGTTTGGAACTCACCCTTTTGTAACCTGAGGCTCCTGGTTGAAGAAGCTGGCGGGCGGATGTGCTCTAACAGCTTTCTCCTGCTTCCAGATTCTGCTGAACTACCTTCCGCTGGAGAGGTCACTATGGGACTCCTTCCTGAAGAAACAGCGGTGAGAGTCTCCCGCTTGCGGGGCTGTTTGGCCCACCCGGGCGTGGATATTGATCGGCAAGCATCAACCCGTTAGCGATCCATCTGCTCAGAGAAGCCAGCACCGTTCTCTCCTCATGATCTGTACGGTCTGTTTTGGTTAGAGATTTGAAACGGGAAGCTTTGGAGGCCGCTCTTCATCTCCTAGTGCCTGTAATTGACGTGCCTCCCCGTGTTTTACAGAGGGTTAGTCCACGTGAATGATGTAAAAGGCCAAAATTGGCCACTCCTGGTTTTGGCTGGCCGAAACACTCCAGAATAATCTGCGTTGACGGAACATACAGGGGGTAGACGAAATAACGAAAACACCACTTGATATAGAAGTTTAAGTTGGCAGTAACCAAACCACAATCACAAATACAGCTGCAAAGGCGTGACATATTAAATTGTGTGCCAACTGGCAGTGTGTGTCCAAAATGAAAGAGCTCTGATAATAGTCACTTTGATGTCAGTTCTCAAAGCAACACGAGGCAGCAAAAAGAGTTCCAAAGATGTCAAGTAGTGTGTGCCTGAATTGCAGGTGCATCGGTCACAAAAACTGCAGAATTATTTAATGTGTCTCTGTGAACAGTCTCAGAAATAATGACAGCAGATGCCAAAAATTGACAAATTGCACCAGAAAAGGGGAACGGTGGTCTCAAGTCAGCAGTCACTGACAGGGATAGACTGACCCTTCACAGCATAGTTGCTAAATGCCCCAAAAGTTCAGCCTCAAAAATGACCACAGCATTGAAAGAGCAGCTCTGTGATCCAGCCTCTACAAAACTGTACACTTAGTTTTGTACAGTTTCACACACACACATTTTCTGAACCGCTTGTCCCATACAGTTTCATAAAGGTCCAAATTATGGCAGGGCTACAATCAGAAACCGCTTGTATCCAAGACCAGTGCACAAAACCTGGACCCCTGAAGAATAGAAAAAATAATGTGGTCTGATGAGTCATCTTTCACCCTGTTTCATACATCCAGACAGGTTTACGTTTTAAGAATACCAAAGAATGCCTTCAATTCAAAATTTATATTGCCAACTGTTAAACATGGTGGCGGATCCGTAATGATATGGGCATCCGTCTTATGGGAGTTATGGGCCCAAGTGCAAATGCTGTTTCCTTATGATGTTCCCATATTGCTGCATGATAATGTCCCCACACACATTGCTAAACAAATTCGGCAGTGGTTTTATGAACACAAGAATGAAGTCAAATGTCTTCCATGACCCACTCAATTACCAAGTCTGTGTGTTCAGGGCTTGACACCATTGTTCTTTTTCCCCTAGACTATTCATTCATGCCTCCATTGCTGTTTGCTCCAAAAAAGTCACGTGCAGTCAGTCACCCCATAACTGAGTAAGCAGAAAGATACTGAGCGAGCGACACGTTTCAAATTATGAGGCCGTGTTTGATAATGTGATTTTGCCAATGAGGATTTCCACAGGATGCTGCTGTAGTCACCGAACCCAGATTTATTTTCAGGGGCAGGCCCTTGTAGTCATTCTATGAACAAATTTCTTGCACAAAACTAAGGTGCGGTTTGGAGTCCTGAGCTTCGCTTCTACGAATATTGTCTAATATGAACTAAATTGAGCTGCATAGCTGAATAGGGGTAAACCTTTGCCTTTTATTACATGACTCTAGAGCTTTTTTTAAAAAAGAAAAAAAAAAAAATCAAATTGGGGGTTTCGATGCATCTTGCTGCACTTATTGTGGCCAGTTGTGAGGCAGCCACAGGGCAGGAATAAGGCACAAGACAGCAGGACTTTAAACCAAAAGCGTGTCTTATTATAAATGAAAAAGAACAGAGAGAAAAACAGGCAACATTCTCATCCTGTTTTTCCCAAATTCTGCTCTTCCCTGTCTTCAGGCCAGCTGCATTTCTAAGTCCCCCTTGTTGTGCTTGAGTGGCTGCAGCTGGCTGTCATGATTCAGTTAGTACAGGTGTGGGTCCCAGGGAGCTGTCCATCACGATGCTTCTGCCTCCTGGCCTGGGTTGGAGCACCCACCAGCTCACAATATTATTCATCTGAATCGGGGGTTTCCACCCCAAACACTCTCCATTGGGAGTAATTCCTTCCAGGTGAACCCGCAATGTTGCCAGCATTTTGCTTCTCCTGTTTAAATGTTACTGTTGCGTGTTATTTGGTTATGTAACAATCATAAGGAACGCATCGGTGAGTGTGTACGAATTGAGCAATGTAGGGGAGGTCCAGGCGTCCTTCCTTACGCCATCCATGGCTGTTTCCTTCAGGGAGGTGTACGCCCAGTTCCTCAGGGAGATGATCATCCAGCCCGGCATTGCCAAGGCCAACCTCGGCTTCTCCCGAGAAGACGTCACGTTGGAGGACCATGTGAGTCGCGCCCCTTTTCTCACCCAATCCTCGTTCCTCACACAGATGGCGGGGCAGGGCGTGCAGACTTCTCAGGCCTCCTCTGCAGGGGTTTGCCGTCTCTTGAGGTGAACTACTCTCACCTCCCTCTCTGTCTGCCTTTGCAGCCTTTGAATCCAAACCCAGACAGCAGGTGGAACAACTACTTCAAGGACAACGAGGTGCTCTTGCAGATCGATAAAGACGTCAGGTATGGCTCTGCACTCCTCTGGGTAGCGACTTTCACGACCCTCAGAGTGTAAGGGTTGATGGAATTGCTTTTTTCCAGACAATTCAAGGTTCTCTGGAGTCTCAATAAAGAGGCACAATAAAAGGTTTAAATGGTTCATTACTATCTGCATGTATGTCCCTTCACTGTCTTTTATACTCCCAAAACTCTCTTATCTACTTGTACCCATAACAAAGACTGTCCAAGGTCTCCTTCCAGTAAGTGGAACTTACCAGTGTCAGAGCTTCTAGAAATTTCAACAGCAGGCTGTTACAGGTATATGCACACCAAAGAGAAGGTGTACAAGTAAGATATAATTGGGTAAATTAATAAAATACATAAATGAATAGTATATGGTGATTAATATAACAGAGTAACACAACAAATTTTTTTTTTTTAAATTCTTGGTTATGTCAGCTTTTGCATTGATTTTGATTAAAGTTTATACTGATGACAAAAATACCACCAAAGTATCAGTTTTCTTGAAAGTACCAGAACATTCTAGAAAGCATCGGATCCTAAAAGCTACTGGAATATTCGGTGCTTGGAACCTAGTGCCAAAATTTGCTAATTTCAAGAATGTGGAATATTTTTCTCAAAATTGGCATATAGTACAAACTGATGCCAAAAATGATTACTCTAACAAAACTGAATGGAAAATGAAAAAATTATACATAACATTTTTGTTACATCGTGTGATTCAAGAAAAATTGGCAGTACATCATAATACTATGAAAAACAGTAAATAACAGAGTAAATAATGGTGGAAAGAAGTACAGACGGTCCCCGATTTACGACGGTTCGACTGAGGGTTTTTTAGACTTTACGATGGCGAGCTGGCGATAGACATTCAGTAGAGACCGTACTTCAAATTTAGTGTTTTAATTTTTTCCCGGGCAAGCGATATGTGGTGCAAGCAATACTCTCTCACGATGCTGGGCAGCGCCAGTGATCCGCATCTCCCAGTCTGTCACACAGAGGTGTGTATTGGTGTATTAAATGCATTTTCGACTTATGATGGGTTTTGGGGAACGTAACTACAACGTAAATCGGGGACCACCTGTATACCCTAACATTCTGGCTCTATGGGGTGCTCTAACTGACGTCCTGACGTTCTCTCCTCCAGGCGTCTGTACCCTGACATGGCCTTCTTCCAGAGGGCCACAGAGTACCCGTGCCTGCTCATCCTGGACCCCCAGAACGAGTACGAGACACTGAGGCGGCGTGTGGAGCAGACCACCCTCAAGGCGCAGACCGTGGACAGGAACCGCAGCGGCGTCACAAACGTGATTATACTTTTAATGCTGTGTATGGACACTATGGGAGTACGGAGGGTTTACCAGGCAGGGTCTGCATGCCCACCGTTGTAGGGGTGTTCTAAGAATGTTGTTGGGACACCATTGCAGGTGAGCTCCCCAGGGAAAGCCCAGAATCTCTACCCATCCAATGAGTTTGAGGTACTGCCGCCAGGCAGCGAGGCCCACTGGGAGGTTGTGGAACGCATTCTCTTTGTGTACGCCAAGCTGAACCCGGGCATCGCCTACGTGCAGGGCATGAATGAGATTGTGGGACCCATCTACTACACCTTCGCCACGGACCCCAACTGCCAGTGGAAAGGTGAGCTACACGCAGAAGAGTTCCTTTAATGGTCCCGCTGTCCCACTGTGCTGGTTCTGCTTTCTGTGGACAAGCGTGTCCCTCTGTCTGCTCTCCTCTGGTTTCTGTTCTTTTCCTCTTCCTGCTCTAGTGCCCTCAGAGCTGCTGAATCCCTCCCAGCATCTAAGAAGGGTCGCAGGCCCATCTCCTTCAAACCCACTTCTCTCCCAATCTCCTGACTGCTCCATGAACTTGTACGACACAATCTGTGGTGACCACCTCTGTAGACTCAATTTTCTGTGCAGCTGGGTCAGTCTCAATGGTGGCACCATGATGATTTCGCTGAAGTTCTGCTGACATTGTTTTTGGCCCTGTGATGTCTTTGAAAACGATAAGAAAGTTGAAATAAAACTATTTGAGGTTTTTGGCAAGATGTCACACTGATAAGAATCCAACTCAGCATCTAGATGAGACCTCATGGAAGAGTCAAACTTCATTTAAACTTCATCTGTAACTATAGCAGACACGTTAACAAATTAACAAAGGTGATGAGAAATGCGTGTCCAGGCACCAGAATTTCACTTAAATATTATTGTTTGTGGTGGATTGAGGTTTTCCATTTATGTAATTATATCTTTATAATATTATATAATATATTTAAATAATACTTTAATAAATTATTTATTTTTATAAGATGTATGTCGCTTTGGAGAAAAGCATCTGCTAAATGAATAAATGTAAATGCACATCTTTAAAAAGGTTTTTATTTTGGCTCTTCTGAGGGGGGTGGAAAAATATTTGATTATAGATATTTAAATAATTTAAAAATGTTATTTTTATTGTAAAAAAAATTGTATTTTAAACACAGCCCGTTAGTAGTGTAGTGCTTAGAGCTGCTGCCTTTGTACCCAAAAGGTATAGGTTCAAATCTCACCTCCAGCTGTAGTACCCTTGAACAAGGTACTTACGCTAAATTGCTCGAGTAAAATGTCCAGCTGTGTAATTGTGTAAATAATAAGCAGCTTAAAATTGTAAGTCACTTTGGAGAAAAGTGTCAGATACATGTAAGTTAAATTTTTTCTGAAGAATATGAAGGGTCATAATAGAAATACTTGCAAAATACTGAGAATGGTGTTGAAGATTGGTAGCTTGTTTAAAGGTAAGTAGCTGAAATCACAACTGATGCTCTTTATCACCGGTCCATGAGACTCACCCAGCTGCTGATGTAACATTCGCCCAGAATAAAGATGGTGATGGGATGGCGTGTGACCGTGTTGAGAAGCGCGTGTCTGTGTCTACAGCTCTTCATCTGCTAACTGAATGAGTGCAGATGTAACTGCTGTGTGGTCGTCTTCGCAGATCTCCATCGTGCGCTGGCTGCTCTCGCTGGGCCCGCCGCCCTAATCTTGTCACAAGTTCAGCATCTGGGGCCCTGCGAGATAATTCACTATCGTAGACCTGTCCCAGCGGCCATGTCTCCTGTCTCTGGCCCATCGTGTCGCTCCGACGCTTTCTTCTCGTTTGCGTTCCGTTTCTCGTTTTAATGCGGCGACAGGCTTCCTCGAGTGAAGCACATGGATGTGGGTGATCCACGGTGTCGGGACGACGTGCACTTATTGTTAGTTTCTCCTCCCTGTCTCTCAGAGCATGCCGAGGCAGACACCTTTTTCTGCTTTACCAACCTTATGTCGGAGAACAGGGACAACTTCATCAAGAGCCTGGACGACTCGCAGTGCGGCATCACCTGCAAGATGGAGAGCGTCTACTCCACCCTCAAGGAGAAGGACGTGGAGCTCTACCTCAAACTGGTGAGCCGCTCGGCCTGGAAGAGGCGTGCAACTCGTCCGCCTCGTCACTTTGTTATACTCATATCTGTGGCAACCGACTCTGAATTATAGACCATGATTTGTCTCCCCTGATCGTTGAGGAGGGCTGAACAGGAATGTTCTGAGTGTCTGTAAGCAAAGTGGACGTTTGATCGACAGGTCACTTGAAGCCCCTTGAATTTGTCCCTTCAGCAGGAGCAGAACATCAAGCCGCAATACTTCACCTTCCGCTGGCTCACCCTGCTCCTCTCCCAGGAGTTCCTGCTCCCGGATGTCATCCGCATCTGGGACACGCTTTTCTCCGATAAGGACCGCTTTGAATTCCTCATCCTCGTGTGCTGCGCCATGCTGATGTAGGCTTCCCCACTACCGCTCATTACAGTCCACGCCCTGAATTGATACAATAAAAAAAATTACCCAGCTATATAAATGGGGGGATCGATGTAAGTAGCTTAACATCACAAGTTGTTTTGGAAGAAAAGTGTCATGTAATTTATTATTTAGTTTGTTTTTCTCCAAGGTGACTTACACTAACACTGTCAGGTTTGTACACTAAGCTGCTTAAACTGATTTACCCATTTATCACATAACTAGCGGGCACCTGGCAGTATAGTGGTTAGAGCTGCTGCCTTTGGTCTCAGGTTTCAATCAACTTCAGCTGAAGTATCCCTTGAGCAAGGTACTTACCCTAAATTGCTCCAGTAAAATTACCCAGCTGTATAAATGCGTAAATAATTCTAAGTAGCTTAAGCTTGTGATTGGACGCTTTGGAGAAATCATCATTTAAATTAATATATGTAAATGTAAGTAACCAATTAGAAATCCTTGCCATGCAGTGCTCTCCTGTAGGGGGCACCAGAGGGTGCATTCTGATTTCAGCTAGTGACCTTACCTTACTTTTCCATGTGCGTTTGTCCCAGTGATGCCATAATGGATGTGATGTCAGTTTTTTCCTCTGTGCTTTCAGTCTAATTCGGGACCAGTTGCTGGCTGGAGACTTCACGGTCAACATGAGGCTGTTACAGGTAAAGAACGCACTAATTTCCTCCCGGTGTCAGAGTGGTGAATTGTACTGTCTCTGCTTGGTGTCATGACCCGGACCTCTCTGACTCCGCAGGATTACCCCATCTCCGACGTCCACAGAATCTTGCAGAAAGCCAAAGAACTGCAGGATGAATCCTAACTGCCGGGCCTCTTCCCTCCCAGCCCTCCCTTCTGCTCCCACTGCACTCTGGGAAGCCTTAACCGTGGCGCACATCGGCAGTGGCAGCAGCATCACAGCAGACCCTAAATACGAAGACCCCCCGCCTTGTGATACCTGCGTCCTGCTGCCGTGCATTATGGGACAAATGCTTCCATAGGCTTCCCCTCTGCACAAGCCCCTCCCACAAACGGTATCCTGTTTTCTAGTGTTTGTTTCAAATCGAAGACTTGAAAACCAGAAAAAGCAAAACTAATACATAATTAGCAATTCCTACAACAATATTTGTGAATGCATACAAAAGTGAGAACAAATAACACTCCGAGACTGTTATTTTTGAGTAAGGAATTCAGTCTTCTTGGCATTTACTTTTATGTTTTGAAGTATTCATTTTTAATGTTTTCTTTTTTAAAACCGGTTATTGAGTGAAGAACTTAATTATATTTTTTAGCAAATATAAGCATTAAGTGGAGAAGAAAAGGCATTAAGAGGCTGGAATCCTGCCAGCAGCTGGACAGGTGTACCCCTGGGGGTGTGTACACCTTCAGATAGCAGGATGAATGTCTTTACCGTGGTCCCTCTTTGCGGAAGGGGAACCTGCGCAAAACACTCTTCTTGACATCATCCTAGTTTTATTCGTTGACTGTTTGCTCGTTTTGTCTTACGTTGTGTGTACATGCCATGTGGCACCATGTATATGTGAGGCCCTTATGTTTTTGGTGTGGGTGTTTACGCCATGTACGATCAAGTGTCTTTTGGACACCTTGTGTCCTTTGAACTTTGACCTCTGGATCGTGACTCAGACAGGGTTCAGCTCTTAGTACGCGGGTTCAGGGTTCAGCCGGACAAATGCGGCACCCACATGACTAGTGTTAACTGCCCTCACGCTCTCTGCCCCCCCCCATCTTCTCTGACATCAAAGTGTGTGTGTTGGTTGTGTTGTTCACCAGGGCTCTACTCGAGGACCCAAAATTCTGCACCTTTGTGATCCTGCTACAGGCTTTTATTATTCTCACACGTTCATCATACAGGAACATTAGCAGTGCTGCTTATTAATCTTTAATCAATAGCATTAAGCTGAAGTGTGTGTTGTCCACAGGTGTTCTACAGCTGAAATACTACTCTAGAGTTATTTGCAGGGACGGTGAGGATTGGTGGAGTGTGGAATGTGTCGAACACGTTAGTTACTGATGTACCAGAAGGTGTGGAAGAGGGTAAATTTTGCTCCAAGTTTGCTCCCTGAGCTCAGCTTCTCCCCAAAGACCTCCACACCAGCACCGGGATGCCTGGCTGGCTGTATGGATGTGGGAACATCAGGGTTGAGCGGAGGACCAGTGATGGAATGGATCATTTCTGTCAAACCCCATCACACGCAGTTAAGGAACTGTCAGTGCCAGACTTCTCCCAGCTGCTGAAATGTTTGTTCTGTTGGTCCTCTCCCTTGATGATGTTTTAAACATGTGGGTGTGGGGGACTCTGCTTCCCCTGCTGGTTCCCTCGTTTTAGTGCTAGAAAGAAGGAGATGTGACCACGGTTCTCACGGTCGTAAGCTGCAGGAGAAGTCGTCCCTGTCTCTCAGCTCCTGTGGCTCCATCGTCCTGCAAGGCCATGGGGAACCGCGCCTTCGTGCATTCTTATGGACGAATGAACATGCATGACCGCAGCTCCACCTGTGTTCGCCGTACTTTATCATCATCAGTTATAAGCTGGTTGTGCCGAAAGGCCTGTTTTCCAATCGACTTGAGCGTTTAGAACGTCCCGACTTCAGAATGTAGGTCCCGTTCTGTTGGTGTACATGCTTGGAGTCACATGCTCTATCACTCCCAGCATCTCATAGAGCAAATTCTGCTTGAGATGTTGAACTCCATGTGTCTGTGAAACAACTTCTAGGTTCACGCAGAAAGAACAGTAAATAAACATACAGGTCATCCTCCACTAAAAAATGGGGATCTGTTCCAACGACCTCGTCGTGAGTCGCAAACCCCCCCTTGCAATGTATTATATGGGCCATAAGAACATATAAAGCATTAATTAACATGCAAGAATGCTACATTGTATAGTAGGGCTTTGTTACTCTCCCCCCCCCCATTGTTTGTGCATTATCCATGTTAAAATAATACTAATAATACTATAATGTATATAATCATTGTACTGTATAGCTGGTAGTCTAGTGGTTAGAGCTGCTGCCTTTGGACAGAAAGGTTGTAGGTTTGAATCTCGCCTCCAGCTGTACTACCCTTGAGCAAGGTACTTACTTTAAATTGCTCCGGTAAAATTACCCAGCTGTATAAATTGGTAAACAATTGTAAGTAGCTTAACATTCTAAGTTGATTTGGAGAAAAGCATTGACTAAATGTACTATATTTCATGCTGCACTATTATTTTCACTTTAATTCCTAAATATATTGTTTTTAACATTTCTTTTCAGCAGAACAGTCACTCTTATCACTTGATAGTAACAGTAAAAGTATTTTGAAGGGACTCGGACGAAACATTTTGTGAATGAAACTGCATTACGACCAATTGCCAGGACTCAAAAATAATAAGAGGTTAATAGGAGTTACATCGCATGTCCAGGTCATTACAAGTTACATCTTGTAAGTCAAGGTCCACTGACTTACCTGCTTGAGTCGTTGGTGCAGTGCATGATGGGAGTGAGCATGTTGAAGAGGGGTGACGGATGGCACGTTCCAACCAAATGCATTTCATCCTGTTGACCTGCGTCAGTCATTTCGTGTTGTTAATGTGTGATGGTTTACCTGGAACTATAAACATTTATGTGTGTTTATTTGTGTGTAAAGTTACACTACGAAAAATGGAGAAGCTGGAATTCCGAGGGCCTCTTGTCTGAAAGGGTTCGACCGGGTCGGGACAGTCGTTGCCCTGCGTATTTTTTGGAGGGAATGTCTCAAACCGCGGGTCATATCCTGGATGGAAATTAACTGGAACTGCCTGATGTGACAAATTTCAGATTTTGGGAATAATGTTTTTAAAAGTTGTTATATGCATGCTTTTGAAATATCATGAAATTGTAATTAATTGTGTACTTGCTACTCTGCGGACAGACAATGATCCCAGTTTACTGGTTCCGGAAGGAGTGGCAGTCGAGGGCTTCTCCTCCACGACTTCCTCCTTCCGGTCACCTTCTGTTGGACCTTCAGACCCCTCACTATTGTGTTCTCTTTTCTTTTTCCCAGTGTGCACTGGTTCTTGTCTGTGATCAGAACCAAGTGTTGCTTTGGGTATCATGTACTAAAGAAGAACTTCAAAGAAATCTCTGTATTTAAAATAAAAATGAAGAGTAAGAATCTGTAGGATTGCGAATGACCACTAATGTGGGAACTGAAACACATGATGTGCTCTTATGTGATTAATTCTTTATCATCTTTTTTTTGTGTGTGTGCGTGCGTGTGTGGGGTTGGGGGTATATCTTTTTTTTTTTTTTTTTTTTTTTTTCTTTTGCATGCATACAGTTTCGAATTGCTGTAAGTGTCAGGGGTGTAAAAAAATGTTTTTACAGTGTTTTAAAAAATGCATAATAAACCAGGTGATGGGAAATTATCTGAAGTTCTGCTTTGTCACCATCTCTCCTACTGTCATCTAAATATCAAAACTGTGGGTGTTTGTGATGGTGAACCTGAGTCAAGATCATCTGTTAATGGAACAACCTCAAAGGCTCCCGTACGGGAGAAATTGGTTATTTGGACCGAAGCCTTTGAACCGAGGGCCTCGAGCCGTGCTATAGTGCACCGTGTCGAAATCGCTCCTCCCGACTCCGGGTCGTTGAGGGTGATGTGCGAAAAACTGGGATTGGGGCTCTCGGGAACCCACATCAGACACCTAAACTTCAAACGCTGACTCCAGCTTCTGATGAAAAATTCAGCTTGTTGAAAATCTCTCAATAATTCTCTCAGTGCTGGGGGTTCAACCTGTTTTGCTGTGGTCAGATGGGTTATAGCAGAAACCAAGGGAGTTGGGGGGGGTCATAGGTTTTATAAAAAATTATTCATGAAATATAGAAACCCAATAGTCTGACCCATCTGTGTCACTTACTGTAAATGAAACTGACGTCACTGCTCTGAACTACTGGAGACATCACTGCAGCAGTGCATCATGGGGAAGAATGATGGATTGCAGTGGTTTATTGGAAGAAGAAGCAGTTGTTTCAGTAGAAAACTTGCTCCTGCAATGCTTTGTCTACCTCTTCTGTACTGGGACCTCAACACCTCCCGGGCTCTGGGATTGGATGCAGGTTCAAATGCGTAGAGTTCTCACTTTGTTTATGTTGGTTTCCTCTAGGTGCTCTGGTTTCCTCCCACAGTCTGAACACATCTGTCTCAGCTGAACCAGTGACTCTAAATTGCTCTAAGTGTATGTGTGTGATTGCCCTGTAGCCATTTGGTGTCCTATCCATGATGTAACGATGTAACCCACCTCTGTTTCCATGATAGACTCTGGACCATTGTGACCCTGCCTTGGACAAGAGGATATTGATGATGAATGATGAATGAATTACTGTGAAAATTACTGAGAAAATACATGATTTCAGTGTAAAAATAAGAAGAATAGAGAATTTGCTGAGCAGGCCAACAAATCTCAGCTGTCAAACACCTTTTTCGAACCATGTGGTTTTTTTTTTTTTTTTTAAATATGTGCGATTTTTACTTAAGTTTATTCATTTATCTGACTCTGCCTGGAGCGACTTGCACCGATTTACCTATTGATACAGCTGGATAACTTTTACTGTATCAATTCCAGCTGAGGCACTGTAAGGGTTCAAGGTTCTGTCTTTGGAAGCAAAGATCGCAGGTTCAAATCTTACCTCTGGCTATAGTACCCTTGAGCGAGGTACTTACCCTAAATTACTCCAGTAAAATTACCCAGCTGTATAAATGGGTAAATAATTGTAGCGTTAACTTAAATGTGCTATGCTTTCATGCTGCACTATTATTTTCACTTTCATTCCTAAATGTATTGTTTTTTATGCTTATTTTCAGCAGAACACTCATGACTATATGAATGAATGTAAGATTCTCCGGAAGTACCGCGTGCAAAGTACTGCAGGGTAAACTTGTTCATCAAGCACCGGATGTGAAGACAGACTAGTTTCCAGCACTGGTACCGCTGCAATGGACTGACGTTCCGTCCAGGGTGTCTCCACCCCGGCCTTGTGCCCAGTGATTGAGGGATAGGCTCCAGACCCCCATTACCCTGACCAGGGCAAGTGGTCAGTGAAAATGGATGAATGAATGAACTGGTACTGCACATTAGTTTGTCAGCACATGCAAAATAAAGTGGTCAGTAATTACCAGATGCCTCCTGACCGCTATTGCCACTTGGGACGTTACGGTCGAGCGCTCAGGAAAGGCCACCCGCTCGCTGTGTCTTTGAAAGGAGTTCTACTGACGTCCACGTTGACACCAATAATAGCAAATACAGAACATTTCATTGTTCCTCGATGGATGCAACGCGGTCACGGGATCCTTTGAAGCGACACCGCGGCCCACAGAAAGCGAGGTGTCATGTGCATGTAGGACGGAGCAGCGAATGCAGCAGAAGACAATGGGGTATTGAACATGTTCCCATGTGGGTCACCGTCACCCGGCGCCGCTGAGTCACCCGAGAGCCGCTCATTGTGCTGCGTGTTTTTGCGTGTGGGCCTGACTGCACGCGTGCGCGTGTGTGAATCCACAGAGTCGTCGTTGGGTGAATGTCCCCGAAGGAGGAGCGAACCCGGAAAGACACGCCTGGTGACGATAGAAGTTCAAGTTTCTGTGCTTTGGAAAAATACATCAATAAGACTGACAAGTTTCTAGTTGCTTCCATGTGTGTCTCGCAGAGGAGTTTGGAAGAATTTTACAGAGGTGAGAACGAGTGTGTGTGTGTGTGTGTGAGGCTATAATAAAAAAACTGTGATGATGGGGAGATGGGACAGTAAGCCCCTCCAGTCTTCTTGGAAGCCTCATGTGCCCCATCAAAATTTGTTTATCATTCCATTAAGTGCTGTACTATTGATAATACACCCCCAACCTTATAGTTTGTTGCTCCTCTTCTAAGTTCTGTTTATTATTATTATTATTATTGTTATGATTACTTTTAAGCAAGATACTCACGCTAATTTGCTCCAGTAGTTACTCATCAATAACTTAATATTGTCAGTGGCCAGTAGTTATTTATTATTCATTTAGATGATTCTTACTTGAATATTTACTCTGAATTGATAAAGTAAAAATGACTGTGCTGAATAAACAATTAAATTTTTCATTATTCCCTTCTTCAACTGTAATTGTTATTCATTCATTTAATGATACTTTTCTCAAAAGTGACATCGATTTACTTATTTATACAGCAGGGCAATTTTTACTGTATCAGTTCAGCGTAAATGCTTCGATCAAGGGTACTTAAGCAGGAGGTGGGATTTGAACCAGTATCACTGGATTTGTCATTTGCTTTCAAGGCAACAGCTCTGACCACCCTGGCTCTAGCTTGCTGTTGCCAACGGTAACGGAATTGTTGTCACTCCCTGGATGAAAGGAAGACTTTCTGTCGCACTCTTAGACCAAAACTGGCTTTTTACTCCCAGTTCCCCGACAGTCACTTAAAATGGTTTGGGCTGTTGCTCCGTTTGTAGGCTCACCCTAGGGCACCAGGTGGCTTAGTGTTCAAATCCCTTGTAGAACCCTCGATCGTGGTGCTTACTCTGAACCGATGCAGTAAAAGTTACCCATCTATAAAAGGGTAAATCATTGTATAAATCTTACTCCATGAACCGCAGTCTAAATGTTTAAATAATAAACTCTCTGGAGCCTTTTAATGTGTTATACTGAAACATCCCAGAAACATCTCAACAGACACTGTTGGGTTTCGTGATTCCTTTGACGTTGAGTGTTTTCCCGTCTCCTCTGTTGAGCTGCCCCTCCGTCGCACCCTCCAGGTGTGTCCGGGGGGACTTCTGCGCCCCATCAGGTGCACCAAGCCTCATGATAAACAACCAAAGACGCCGATGGGTGAGCTTTCAGCATCGTGTCTGAGTCTGAGATGCGGGTTGCTATGGCAACTCGGCAGGTGCTGCATGCTCATCTTCGAATACGTGCCCTTGTTTGTAGGCGACAGTCTGCTTCGCACCTGGTACCAGTCAGCATGTATCAGAAAGGCTTCTGACAGCATCCCTTTTTACTCATATATCGTGGTATTAGCATTTCAACACCTCGATTAGTCATCCTGGGTGCTTATATGTTATGGCGCCTGCATTTCATCCCCATTTATTTACTACAGGCATGGATGTGTGACACTCTTAGTACAACAATATATGGCTGATCTTTAAAGGTCAGCTATTAACGCCTTGCAGAAGGGGACGAGATTTATTACCATGGGATTTACTCATTTTATCTTCCAAGGTGCCGGTGCCTTGAGTCAGAATGCAACTGTCACTAGATGTGAAATGTGGTCAAAGCTGTGCATTAAAGCACCACTGTTTGGGCCATCAGTTCATTTCCTTGTTAGGAAGAGATCATAAATTTGCTGCAGTCCATGTCATATAATATTAGTTGTTATTATTATTATTATTATTAATATTCTTACAGTTGTGATAATTATTGTGACAATTGTGATATTTCTCTACAATCTTAAAAGTCACTACTTAACCTCTTTCCACAGTTTTTTTGACTGACTCAGCACTTTTCTGGCTGACGTGTTGTCACTGTCCACATTCTCTGTTAAAGTATGAAGGAATGTGTGGCCACGTGGAGCTAACCCGTCAGACTGCATATACATTTATTCATTTCACTGATGCTTGTGTCCAAAGCAACTTACAGTGTTAATCAACCTACGGTTATTTACCCATTCATACAGCTGAGGAATTTTATAAGGAGGCAGACCTTTGATATTCTGATTTAACTCCATCCATTGTCAAGAACCACTTATCTCGAGCGGGGTCGCAGCGATCCGGAGCCTAACCCGACAACACAGGGCGCGAGGCTGAAGGGGGAGGGGACACACCCAGGACGGGACGTCAGTCCATCGCAAGGCCCCCCAAGCAGGACTCGAACCCCAGACCCACCACAGGATTGGCTGAACCCGCCATGCTGCCGCGCCCACCTGATACAACTCTTTCCTTATTATTAAGCAAGGTTTGTTAATTAGTTTTTCCAAAATTATTATTTTGTGAATTTAATAGCAAAATTTGGCCTGCCCACATTTTGGCACCCCTTAGTGATTGCCCAGGCTCACAGAACTATAAATCCCGTCCTGGTGGAGGCCAAACATGCGTGACGGTGTTGTGTCAGCGCACTGCGGTAGTGGGGGAGTCCATCCTTCCTGGAAGGAGAGAAAAATGTTGGACAAAGTGTTGAACCCTGCAGAGCCGTCTTTCGGCTCTTCCTTCCAGCACTGTGGAGAGCGAAGGTGTGGTAACTGAATATCACTTTCTTTTGGCACAAGCAGATGGGGAAACACATGGAGGAACAACATCTGTGTACCTCAGTGTGTCCATTCCAGACCTCACTGTGGGACCAGTCTATCCAGGCCATTTCCTGTTAGCACTTGCGGTTTATGACCGTTACGGCAAATCAGAACATGCCCGGTATACCCTGGCCAGGTCGTCCACATGTACCCCGGTACAAGCATAGAGATGGACCGAGCCTTCAGGACACAACGAGTCAGAATCGTCAAGCAGTGACAGGTTCCGATTAATATTGTATCAGACCATTTTCAAGCAGAGTTACCGTAGCAACAGCAGGTCTGTTTTGAATGGAGTCCTTCTATGAGTCCACACAGGTATGCAAACGTGGGACTTGTCCCCCTGCACTGCCCCCCGTAACCCCCAGAACATGGAGAGCAAAGGAACTCAATCATACCGTCCTGCAAACACCAGGTGAAGGTGGGATGTTGTCTGTGTAGCAGTAACACACACACACACACACATATGTGCGTGCTTTGAATCAGTGATGCAACATTGACAGCAGAGACTGAAATGTAAATCAGAAATAGGAGAACGTAGATCTGGTCGCTCTGCACGTCTCCATATCCCTGCTTTTAAGTTCTACATAAATCCATATGATCAAAATGTATAGAGTTTTGCACAGAAGATCAAACACAACACAAGTGAAACACCACTTTCTACCCACAGACCAGCCTGGAAAGATTTTCAAGCTATGGATGTGCTGGAAAGAGAGAGACATTTCCATGGTCTACGTAGGACTGAAAAAACCTCGTTTTCTGCTCATGCTTATGTCCATTGGCATTTTTGTTACTCTTTTACCAGATGCACCATGGTGGAATTTCAAAGATTACACATCTCACCACTGACCACACTTGACCTAAGTCCTCACCAGGACAAAGCCAGCACCTCCAAACCGCCCTCTTGCAACTACAGTCAGGCTCAACTCTTCAACTCTACATTACTTTTTTCTCCTGGGTCATGGCAACAAAAACACCGGGAGAAATTATGGAGGGGTTATTCACGGCTGATGGGGGGGGGGGTGTCCAGGAAACCACCTCCTTGGAGAAGTTCTGCTCCACTCCGGTGTGAGCCAAAGGCCAAAGGCTGCCCTTCTATTGTCTACAACCGTTGCGGTACTTATAATGTATAAACAATGTGGGAGGAACTAAGAAAGAAGGTAAGGAGACCGAGAAGCCACTGGAGACAGTCTCACTCACCTCGAGGGTTTTTCCACTTCCTCCGAGAGAAGGGCCACTTCCTGTGTACTCCAAGGCTTTTCCCAGTTCTGTCATGGAAAGGGGCCCTTCCTTCCGCCACGCTAGAGAGGGCAGTTGGCTCCTCTCTGAGGAGTCCTCAACGAGCAGGTCAAGGAGAGGGAGCAGAGCCTGGATGTTATGGAATCGGGCCCCCAGCCAGGCCCGGCTGTGCGTCACTGGGGGTGGGGGTGGGGGGCAGCGGCCCTTCCTGCCCTTCGCCCGAAGGCTCCTTCCTCCGGCCATTCGCTCAGCATCCGGTGGTGAGGACGTTCCTTTCCTCCTCATCACTGTTTTCACTGCCACGGCAGAAAGAGCACCCCTGGCAAGATTTGCTTTTCCTTGATGTAAAGTTCTGTTTTTTTCCAAGGTGTGATGGGGAAAGGGGTCTTATGCTACATTTCCTGTTTTGGACTGTTATAATCGTCATATGTCATTCGATTAAATGTGCCTAAAAGGTCAAGTACTGTGAGGGACTGGTGTCCTGTCTAGGGCGTATCCCTCTGCAGCCTTGCGCCCAGAGATTCCGAGATAGGCTCCACATCCCCATGAACCTCACCATGGCAAAGGGTCAATGAAAATGGTTGTATGGATAATTGGATGGATGGATGGATGGATGGATGGATGGTTGAATATTTGCGTGGATGGATGGGAAAAGAACAAAAATTGTGATGAAATGATAGGCGGTCAAGGTTTTTTTTGCTCTGAAACTGAGTGCTACCCTAAATGAAACACTGTAACTACATATATTCATTGTAGGAACATGTCTATGATGTTGAGTCAGATGGATGGTGTTTATACGTCAGTCGAGTTTGGTCAGGTGTACATTTTTTGTGTGAGTTCATGCGGCCGATTTCAGACTACATGATCTGTGTGTGTGTGCGTGTGACAAAGAGGATTAATGGTCTGTATGCTCAAATAATGACGGGGCAGCGGATCAAAGATAAGCCGCGGCCAAGTCTCAGCCGTGTCGTCTCGCCGCTCCCCGCCGCAGGCTGCCAGCTACGTGACTTCCTGGAAGCGGGAGCCGCCGATCGCCAGCTGGACAAGGCCGAGTCTTTCTCTGCTTCCTGTCATACTTCGTTCCAGCGCCGAGGCGATGATCGGGCAGAGACCTCGAAGAACAAAGTCAAGTGCAGCAGCTCAGCTATTTGCTCCCCGAAGGCCTCCGTCGATCTCCTGAACGGCGCATGACGGGTTTCAGAAGTAGAGGAACGTGACAGAATGTGGTCGTTTTTTACCCCGAGGATCTTCCCCGTGGCCTTGTTCGGTCTCTCTGGTTCAGCCAGACACCTTCAGCAGGTTTCACAGCTGGTCCAGTTCATCTACCCATGTGAGAAACAGATGTGTCTCCTCTGGTATTCATGCCACCTGCCAATAATGGCAATTATACCTATTGCAGGGGGTCCACGGCAGGGCTCCGCTCCTAGGACCCATCATAAGGCGACTTTGCCGTTATACTGCATTATATGAACCACAAAGATATAAAAAAAAATGAACATCTATGAATGTTACACTGTATAATGGACTTTGTTATATTTTATCACTAATTTCACACATTATTCAGGTGGAAATGATACTAATAGAGAATGAAAATGATAAATATATTACAGTATTATAATTATATTTTCAAGCCGCAATATTTTCACGTTCACTTCTAAATGCCTTTTACAACAGCCGCTACTCCTGTATTGTAAGTAAATGTCTGTGTAAAAATTGTAGGGAGGTGATCAGGATTCGTCTGTCCTGAGTTTTATGCACCCCTTCGAGCGATCAACATCGGCGCATAAAGCGGAAAGAAACAAACTAGGTTTACTTGAGAATCACACATCAGCATCTATGTCTCTATGTCTCTTTGTCTTAATGTAATGTAAAAATTGTATTTTCTATGAGATGTACGTCGCATTGGAGAAAAGCCTCTGCTAAACGAATAAATGTAAATCTGTGCTATTCCACTTTTTCTTTTCAGCAACAGTCACGTTTTCACTTACTAGCCAGCACAAATAGAAAGTACTTTGATTTACCCCCATGGTCCCAGCACTGACCAAAGGCTCACCTTCAAACACTGCATCTCAACTCTAGAACTAACAAGCAGCCCTTCCCGGTTCCTATACCAAGACATCTGCACTTGCTGGCATGCTGTGCCGAGTTCATCCTCATATATTTTGATGCATCTTCAGTTGCACTGAGCCGTTCTACCACGGTGGCCATGTGAAAACCTCAGCTGAGCTGATCTGGGCTAAACGTGAACGCCCCAGTCGATGAGCACGTGGACCTATTCAGTGTAAAAGCACCCCTTGAACGCAATCATCATCTGCCCCTGGGTAAGACTGGATTTAGCAGCTTAACACTAATGCACTGACCTTTCGCCTTGACTACCATTACCCTTCACCTGGAAAGAAACGATTTCAGGCCTCGGGGGTCGAGGGCTGTGATCTGAATGGCAAATACCCCCTTCGAGCTGTTTCCGTTTCTGGCAAAAATAACCCAGACCAAAATAGTCCTTTCCGAATGAAGAGCGGTGGGCTCACATCCTGTCAATGGGACGTGCCTTTAATGGCCCAAACCCGAAGGGGAAAGGTGCACACGAGAGGGCGCTACTCGGAGCCATACCAACCATGGAAACGTCAGTTAATTACTAAGCAATGGTGGGTTTTTTTGTCCCAGGATTAGTTCACAGAGCTCACAGCGACCCGCTCCGCCATTTATGGAGCTCGAAGTTTGAACCGAAGGTAGACGCCTTTCTCATGGGTACAATGGCAGGAACAGCATGGTTTTTGATCTGGAATCTTTTCCGTCATAAGCTAAGTCTTTCCCTGTATTAGCTGCACACATAGCCTACCAGGATATTCCCAGATTTAAAAAAGTAAAATGAACAGCTAAAGAAAAACATTAAATTAATTTTTGTCATTTAATGCCACCTGTCAATAGTTTTGTTGCTGAGAACCGGAAATGGGTGCGATGGATGACAAAGACAGCAGCCGTTTTGAATGTGAGCCTCACAGCACCTTACATTTATTTATTTAGCAGACACTTTTTTCCAAAGTGACTTCCAGTGAAGTCTACGTAGTGTTATGAGCCCACACACCTTATTCACTGTGGTGACTTACATTGCTAGATACACTACTTACACTGGGTCACTCATCCATACATCAGTGGAACACACACACACACACTCTGCGTCACTCACACACCATGGGGGAACTTGAACAGCATGTATTTTGACTGCGGGAGGAAACCAGAGCACCCAGAGGAAACCCACACAGACACAGGAAGAACATACAAACTCCACATAGACTAAGCGGGGATTAAACCCACAACCTCTCACACCACCCAGGCGCGGTAAGACAGCAGTGCTACTCGCTGTGCCACTGTGCAACACCCGCATTTTGCTTTCGTTTCTAAAGTCACATAATGACTCCCGAGTTGCAGAAAGTGTAAGAATAGAGCAGCAAAGAGAGCGTGGAGATGCAATCACTCAAAGTGTATAGAATATGTTGCGCAAGAGGTTTCCGGGGTTTAAGCTGTGCGACCATGAAAGAACCTTTTATGCCGAATCCTCACCTTGTACTAAGAGTCCTCACTGTACCGCAGGTCTGTCCCTCGAAATGTAAATTAGTAAGTTCTTGCAGGTCAGGGGTCATGGTGGCATGGTGGGTTTGGCCTCTCCCTGGTAGGTAGGACATCTGGGGTTTGAGCCCTGCTTGGGGCGCCTTGCAGCAGACCGGTGTCCTGTCCTGGTTGTGTCCCCTCCCCTCTCAGCTCTGCACCACCAGGTTAACTTCTGGTTCACCGCGACCCCGGTTGGGACAAGCGATTGTAGACATTATGTTGTATCGTGGGTTGGAACTCAAAGGTGTTCAATGCTGTATGTCCAGAGGCCAAGGAGGTGTTAGCTCAACGTGATTGATTATATTTTTGTGAAAAAGTGATGCCAGACTCGCTGGACTTCTATGACTCCTGCTGCAGCATGTGACAAATGAATGACTTCTTTCAAATTTACACATGTAGCAAAATATTTAAACATATTTAAAAAAATATATCAACAGATTTTCCCTAAAGATCCTCTCCACAGTTCTCAGCAGTGGAATATTTTCATGCGAAGGTCTCTAGAGGTCTCTGAATCGCCTCCGTTTGAGACAGTTCTTAACCCTAATTAACAGCAACAACCAGCCAATTAAGTTATGATGGCAAGTGAATTCAACATTTTGTTTTAATCAGTATTTAAAGTTCAGAATGTCATGCGGGGCCGAGAGAACCGGGATGGCAGGACCCAAGTGCGGAGTTGTTCGTCCGGATTCAGGGAATAAGGCAAGTTCTCGGAGTCGGGGACGGGCGAATGGTCGGTCAATCGGCGGTCAGAGTCAGAGCGAGGATCAATGGACAAGGTCAGAGGATGAAGCGAAAGGTCAGTCGGTCGGCGTTTGAACGAAGAGCCGTGGACATGGTCGGGAAACAAAGCGAAGAGACGAAAACCGGTAGATGAAAACGAACAACAAGTGTTGAGTGTGCACTGGACATCACGAGGGAGGGCGGTTGTCTCTGATGAGATTCCGCGAAGGTATGGGAGCTGAGGAGGGAATTTTAAAGGGTGAGCAGTTAGTCAGGTGCTGGACCAGAGTCAGGTGCTGTCGGATGAGTTGTGGGAGTGGACGTGACACAGAAAAGGGCTTTCTGTGTAATATTTGTTTGTAATGCATGATATTCATAACTTTGAACCAGTAATTATTTAGTACCTTCTTTCAGTGGGCTGTTGTCATAATAAAAAGACCTCAGTGATCAGGGAATCTGGTCTTATACTGAAGATTCAAATACTTTCTCCTGCCATGAAAAAAAAGCCAAATCAGTGTGTAGTGGTGAAGCATATGGCCTGGTGAGCAAAAAGTGCGCCAGGTGATCCTTACGTGTTTCAGCACGAAATGCAGCTGTCAAATTGGGTGAAACTGTGAGTTATATAAATGGCTTTGGGTGCAAGCGATCGCTAAGCAATCACCTGATGATATGACCAAACAGAGTTGAAGGACAAAAAGACTTTTCCTCCTTGCATTTGTTTGATTTGTGTATTTAGTTGTCCCTGCGTTGTTTCATTAGCGCTTCAAGTCATGATGGTTTGTGTTTGGCTAAACGTCTGGGGAACCCAGAGGTGTCGCTAAGAATTAAAGAGATCAGGGAAAGGAATATAAGGGATTGTACTATAGTTAGTCCTTCGGGATTAATCTAGCACTTTGTGTGTATTTTTTGAAGGGAGGTTATTGCAAAGCTTCCTAAACCTACTTTTGATGTGTATTTAGGGCATCTGTCTTATCAGTCATAGTTCAGCAGCACTTCAACTGTGAATAGCACTCAAAATACACCTTGTGTCACATCCACGCCCGCATCGCAATCGACAGCACCTGACACCGATCAAGCACCAGACACCAATCGGTACACGCACCCTTAAAAGACCCTCCTCAGCGCCCATCCCCTTGTGGAAACTCGCTGAGTCAACTGTCCTGTCTGTGCTATGGCCTGGTCTTCCTTATCCCTTGCTTCCTATCTTCGTTCCCCGGCTTCCGACCATTCGCCTCGTTCCCAGATCACGTCCATGGATCCTCGCTCTGACTCTGATCGCCAATCAACCGACTCTTTGCCCGTCCCCGACACCAAGAACTTGCCTGGTCCCTTGGTTCCTGACGACCGATCCTGCACTTGGATCCAACCGCCCCTGCGCTTTCGTCTACGCGTGACACCTTGAGGGGGGTCATAAAACATCCAGGAATTTCGACCAGTTAATGACTGGTGGAATCCCTCCAGTTGGACACTGACAGAATAATCCAGCTGGCCTCTTATGGATTTGGCCATTTGTGGAATCACCCAGTTTAGACAGTGGTGGACTCATCCAGTTGGCCCCTTGAGGATTTTGGCAGTTGGTCATTGGTGTTATCTCCTGGATGGATGCTAAAGAAATAATCCTGCTTGTTGCTGGTGAAATCAGTCAGTCTGGTGGCTAGTGGTGGAGCGGCCAAGGCACATACCAGTGGAACCTCCCATTTGGCCTCTCATTTGGAATCACCCATTCAGCTACTAAGAAAACTTCCAGTGTGTCCTCTGGTACAAAAATCTAGATGGCCACTAGTGGAATCGTCCACTCGCTCTCTTGTGCAATCATCTATTCGTTCATTAGTGGAACCAGCCATTCAGTTGCTGGTGGAATTACCAAGTTGGCCACTAGTGAGATCATAGCTGGAACCAGCACCAGTTTTGCCACTGGTGTGATCTACCAGAAGGCCGCGAGTGGAATCATCCTATCAGCCTCTTGAGGAATTGTCAGGCTGGCGGAGCCATCCAGGTGGGTGGTGGTGGAAATCACATAGTTGGTGCCTGGTGGGATCTCCTAGTTGGTTGCTACTGGAGCAATCACAGCGGCAACTGGTGGAATCGGATGCCCACTTGGCTCGTAGTGGAATTACCTAATTGGTCTCTGGTAGAACTGCCCAAGCAATCATTAATGCAATATTGTGGTGGAACTGCCCAGCTTCCCACCCATGGAACCAAACAGTTGCTCTCTACTGGCATTATACAGTGGAATTGTTCAGTTAGCCGCTGGTGGAATCACCTGTTTGGCAGCTGGCGGCATCCGCACTCCTTCTGAACCCATCTGCTGCACAGCTCTCTGGAAATGCTGCCAAATCATCGCAACAATTCTACAAGAGCCAAAGAGAAGGATTTTGAGGATATAGAGTGTGAGTTCGGCTTTCCATTTCATCCAGTATCTTCAATCTCTGCCACTGAGTCGGTAATTATGGGAAACGAGTGGGAAACTGCGTAGTTCGTATTTGCGACATGATTTATAGGTGCGAAGTTCGGTTTTTCCTCCAGCTCCCCTCCAAACAAGCTGCCTCACAGGGTCGTGCGTCTGAATTCTTACTTTCAGAAACATCTGCCAAATTTATGAGATGAAGCACATTTTTTTGCAGGTGAGACCTCGCAAGGTAGTTGACTTTCCAGAGGAAATATGAAAATAAAAAAACCTTTCCAGGAATACCCAGCATGGGACGATCACGTGGACTGAGCTGTAATAACTTGACGGCCGGACCTGGTGTGGTTCTGCAGTACACGCTGGCACATTAATGACTCCAATACCTCTTCAACGGCCAACTTGCAACCACAGGTTTATGATGTAGTGTTGGATTCATCTCAATGTGTCATTTGCTTACAAACAGTTGTTTGTGTACCAGAAGTGTGGGCATGATTTTTCGGAAATGTTCACCTCGGGTGCGGAGTTCCCCCGATGCTTCCGTAGGGTTTCTTGTTTATGCGGGCTTTAGCGAGGGGGGCTGTATTTCTTTCCATCCGTGGCCTTTGTCACGAGCCACTGGAGCCCAGGCAGGGGCCTCCAAATTAAATCTCCACAATGGACCGGGGGACGGCTCACGCACACGGTTTCCATGGAGACCGCAGGGGCACAACATAGCGGAAGCGCAATAGCGGCGCTGCATTCTAATGCAGTCCGCCCCGAAAGCTCGAGCCCCACACTCCTCCTTCTGTGCGCCGCTCTCGTTCTTGTCCTCCTTCCGTCCATCGACTCCCCGAGGCGCAGGGGCGAGCGGAGAAGGGGCAGAGCCGGCGCGAGACGGGCCTGCCTCTCGCTCACGTGGGTGACTCTTAAAAGGCAAGGCCGGCCCATACGTGTGTTTCGTCGGCCCACGCGGAGGAGAGACGTGCCTCATTTGAGGTGACACCACATCTGTCTCAATTATTACAGTCGCTCCAGGCTTCGGCAAATTGCACAGGAGCTTCCCAAACACATCTGCTTCCGTTTCTGAGCTGCAGGGAGGAAGGCGACAGAAATTATGCGAACGATTATGAGAACAGAATCGCTTCTGACGTCTTTCACGGGGTATGCGGGACCGCGATCGAGGCGATGAGGATGAGTGGGGGGGCTGAGAAACACCCGAAAGGAAAAGGCTGGTGCGATTTAGTGTCGGACGTACTGTAGGGGTCGGGGACTAAAACCAAAAACCCACCCTCTTCTGAAGGAGCTGCACCAAAGTCAGCGCCTCTTTCCCGACTGACGCTCGATCGACTGCCATCCCTGTTATCTGTGCCCCTCGAAAGACGGCCCATTTGTCAAACTGACACGATGTTGCTGTTCTGAAACATTATCTTCTCGAAGCAGATATGGCGGGGAACTGTTTGTCAACACACGGTCATTCCACTTCGATTTTACTTTTTGTTTATACTTCTCACATAAAGGACAATTTAGATTCACCAGTTCACCCGAAACACGTCTTTGGACTGTGCTAGGAAACCAGAGCACCTGGAGGACACCCACATGAACACAGGGAGAACGTGCACGCTCCACACACTGCGTGCAGGAGGTGAATCTGAACAGCCCAGGCGCTACGAGACACCCGCTGCACCGCTGTGCCGCCCCGTTCATGTTTCATATTTGCCAAAACAGAAGGTGGGGAGTCTTTTGCTGTCGTCCGCTGTATCGGAAAGGACTGCCAGCATTTCAAGTAAAAGCCTCCTGACCCACATTTCATGCATGTGGTGAGGTATTGAGCAGCGAGGGCTGTGATTAGCCGTCACCCTGGGGGGCTGTTAATGGACCCACCCCCCACTGCAGTGGAGCTCCACTAAAATGGGAGTTGGGGGGGTGATGTGCCGCTGAGGTCACACCTGGAGTTCTCTGAACTGCGCCAGACTGGAGGGAACCCACACTTCCTGTTCCTTTGGGGTCAACGGAGAAATACTGGAGTGCAGACGGGGGAGGGGGTGTGGCCAACTGCATTGTTCATTCTGAATTTATTTTAGCATTAAAAATCCGTATGTGGTGCGGCAGGTGGAACAAGCGACACAAACCAAGGGTGAGGGGGACCGACTGGGAGGGGCAGGATGCTCGCAGGGGATGAGCTCCATCTGACCTTCGGGGTCAACTGGGTCATTGGAGCATAAAGGAACAGCCCGACCTAGTGCGTTAACCGCTCCCGAGACGGAGTGAGTGCACGGAGGCCATTCCTGCTCTCTCTTTATCTCTCTGTCCCCGTTTTTTTTCTTATCCAGGGATCATTACTCTTGTCTTTCACATCCATAGGTGTGTGTGTGTGTGTGTGTGTGTGTGTGTGTCTGTCTGAGCCCTCGTGCGCCTTTCAGACATGCGGTCGAACGAGGCTGGGCTGCAGCACGGAAGAGGAATGAGGCAGGCGCCGGAACCACAGCCAGCACCAAGTGCGCAGCCGGGGTAGAGAGAGGGAGAGAGAGAGAGAGAGGGAGCAGGAGACAGAGGGAGAGAGAGAGAGAGAGAGAGAGAGGGAGACAGATCGGAGTTGGGAGGGGGGGTCTTCCCCCTCAGCATCGCATTCCGCTCCAGTGCCAGCGGCGGCCGCTGCTGCTGCAGCCCACCCCAACTTTGTTGCGTTGCGCTTCCTCCCTCGAAGCCCGAGCGGCCGTCACCAGGCAGGGGAGCAGCAACAGCACCGGCAACAGCGCCCCGATCATCTCCCCGATCATCTCCCAGATCGCCGCTCCGCCGCCAGGGACCATGGAGCCGAAGCCTGCGTTCAGCCTGCAGAAGGCGCTGGCGCAGCCGGTGAAGATGTGCATGTTCGACTTCCCGGTGTCCATCCTGGACGATCTGGTAAGGGAAGCCGAGTCGCCTTTACTCCCGTCTCCTGGGCGGGTGTGGGGTGGGGGGAGCGGGTGCAAGTGGGCTTCGAGTGGCATCTCCTTCACTTCTGCTCCGGGCTTCTGGGCTGCGGAGTCTGGGTTGGAATGCGAGGGGACAAAGTTGCAGGGGCTGTGTTTGTTTCTCTTTCTGTGCGTGCGCTTGTGTGTTTGCCAAGCCTCGCCTCCCGATAACGCAGCATGAAGCAACAGTTCCTCTGTGGTGCCTCTTATCTCACTCCCTCCCACGCCTGCTCTTCCTTCTTGGCCCGAGTGTGTCCGCGCACCTTCTCCAGCCACGCGTGTGTCGGGGGTGTGGCCGGGGTCCCTGGGGGGACTTTGCGGGGCACTTTGAGGAAGGTGCTGCCTCATTGGCCACGATCCCCGGAGAAGCTCCTCCCGCTGCCCCCCCCCCCGGGACGGGTTATTGGACCAGGGGCCCCAGGAAGGAGCCTGCTATTGTACCCACGGAGTGAATTTTTTCATTTCAGAAATCCAGCTGTGCAGACGGTGCGCAGATGTTTGGGTAGAAGTGTCTGCTGGGTTACTGGCTAATTATTATTGTTTATTATTTATCACTATTTATTATTATCGACGGGGGTGCGGTGGCGCAGTGGGTTGGACCGCAGTCCTGCTCTCTGGTGGGTCTGGGGTTCGAGTCCCACTTGGGGTGCCTTGCGATGGACTGGCGTCCCGTCCTGGGTGTGTCCCCTCCCCCTCTGGCCGTACGCCCTGTGTTACCGGGTAGGCTCCGGTTCCCCGTGACCCCGTATGGGACAAGCGGCTCTGAAAATGTGTGTGTGTGTGTATTATTATCGATTCACTCCTCTGTCGCTTCTCCACAAAGTGACTACATTCGGTCATATTCAGGGAACGTTACTGAAATATGGGGGTGTGGAGGAGCACAGCGGAGCTCTGGATTCGGGAGGTTACCGGTTCGAATGGCACCTCCTGCTCTAGTACCATCGATCAAAGTACTTACCCTGAAATTACCCAGCTGTATAGAAAGGTAAACCATCGTAACACTGTAGCCGATTTGGATAGAAGTTAATTATTTTTTATTTAGTTTCAGTTTTTCTCCACAGTGACTTACACTGATAGGTTTGTACACGAAGCTAGTTACACTGATTTACCCATTTATCTAGCATGGTAATTTTTGTTTATGAATTCAAGGTAAGTACCTTGATCAAGGGAACTGCAGCAGGAGCTGTAGGGGATTCGAACCTGGGCCCTTGGAACGCAAGGTGACAGCTCTAACCATTACGCCCCCTGGTGATACAATGATGTAAAAACTCACCCGAGGGGTCCTGCATCACCCTTTTCTGCTCCTCCTGTCACCGTCAACTACCCACGATGCGCTGGGTGATGTGTGTGCTGGCCGGGCGCCTTGCAGCCTGTAGCGGAAGCGTTTAACATGTGTTTTTACCCCTGATTTATGGACAGAGGCACAAATCCTGAGAAGCTGGAAGCCTGAGTCTCATCCAGCAAGAATCTCGCGCACACACACACACACACACACCCGTCTCCGGTGAACCATGAAAAAGAGGGCCGTGTGTTAATGGCTCGTTCTGACCGCTCTCATTTCTAAGGGTCGTGTGCGGAGGTAGGGCTGCAGGCCGCAGAAGGAGCGCATTAAAGGAGCTGAAGGGGGGAGACCGTACCGGCCGTTCGAACCCGGAACCCCAGAACCAAAACGGGTCCATCTCAGAGACGCCAGGGACTCGATGGAGTCTCACGAAAAGAGAGAAAAAGCATGCAAAGAAAGATGCAGGTGAAGCACAGCTGCATGTGATGAGGGAACAGAATTTCCCCCAAAAGCTGCTGGGGAGCAGTAGGTACACACACACACACACACATTTTCTGAACCGCTTGTCCCATATGGGGTTGCGGGGAGCCGGAGCCTACCCGGCAACACAGGGCATAAGGCTGGAGGGGACACACCCAGGACGGGACGCCAGTCCGTCGCAAGGCACCCCAAGTGGGACTCGAACCCCAGACCCACTGGAGAGCAGGACCTGGTTCAACCCACTGCGCCACTGCACCCCCCCCCCCCCAGCAGTAGGTATTTTTAGTGAAAAAAATTCCCTTTTTACCAGAGAAACAGAGAGAATAATTTCTCCTCCCTTCCCAAACAAAGTCTATCAGATGTATTATACTTATGTATATACTGTTATATATGTATTATACTGTATATACATCACCATAATAATAATACATATACATGTAATATATATGTATATGTAATACTACATATGTAATAGAACGCAATACAATATCCATACTGCATGTTTCTGTTGGTGTGATGCACTTTTTTATTGTTCTCGTAGATGAACATTTCTTTGGAGAAAAATGAATTAATGCAAATGCACACACACACGCACATAAATACACACACATATTAGCTAAAAACGCTTGTCCCGAGCAGGGTCGCGGCGAACCGGAGCCTAACCTGGTAACACAGGGCGTAAGGCTGGAGGGGGAGAGGACACACCCAGGACGGGACGCCAGTCCATCACAAGGCACTCCACACAGGACAGAGAGCAGGACCCGATCAAACCCACTGCACCACCGCACCCCCCGTATATAAATAAAAAAAGCAAATAAAATCTGCGCTGGCATTTAATGAATCTTTAATAAATTAATGTTCCTTCCTGTCAAAACGTGTGTTTCTCACCTTTTCATCACCGTTTTTCGCAAACGTCATAAAACGCTCACGAAGGCCCTCATCCGGCCTCCGATCCTGCGAGCGAGGATCCGACTGTCGATCCGCTCGCCCGACGCCAGCGCTTCTCCTGCCACAAAGAGAATAAAGTCACACAGAAACACACGCAGGCATGCGATGGCATACAGAGGCTTTCGAGTGAGTGTTTCGAAGGAGCCGCTTTGAGGAAAATCCCCCAGAATTCCACAGCTGCCGTCAGTCTCTTTACTTTCGCTTTCTGCTTAATTGGCTCTGCGGTGAAATCTGTGCATCTTCACTCCGTGCTGCACGTCCGGTCGACATGGGCAACGCGGCGGTCTCCGCGCACCAGGTACGTGCGGTTCTTGGGTTCCGGGTTCAGGTGGACTTTCGGCCCCGTGATCGTCTCCTCCTCGGCGGCCAAGTGTGTGCGGCTGTGTCCTGCAGGGGGCGGTAGCTGTCGGTCACGGCGGGAGAGACTTTTGGCCCCGTGTGGCACCTTTGGGTCCCAACCCGTCGGACGTACACCGAGCTCTGATCCGGGGGTCGTGGTGCTGGGTGGGGCAGTGAGACTCAAAGCATCGATGGTGGCAGGGTGCGAGAGCGGGGGGATGCTGGGATACGGGCCCTCAGGGGCGGTGGCAGGGTGGGACAGAGGGCTCCTCGGTGGTGACCGTCGGTCAAAGCTCCACTTCCTCTCTGACCTCTTCCTGATGGGGGCTTTCATGGTCCCCTGGATCCTAGTGGGGTCCTCACACTAGTATTTCCCAGGAGGTGGGTGGGTGGGTTGGTCACCTGCGTTTCTTTTTTTCTTATACAGTTTCACAGCACCTGCTTTAATATTTATTCTACATTCAGGCCACATTGAGTACCCTTTTCATTATTGTTATTATTATTGTTGTTGTTATTGTTTATTTGGCTGAAGCCTTTGCTCATAGTGATCCATGGGGACAAGTTATACAGATGCAATTTTCCGTGGACATTTCCTTGCAATGGACCTTTATGCAACTGTCAGGAGATCAGGAGAGAAGTGGCCGTGAAAGAGATGGTTTGAGCGTTGAATGGGATTCAGCAGCTCTGAGGGACGTAGGGGTCTATGATGAAATACTGTTGCAAGAAATGTAAAGAAAACCATGCAGACACAGATAACGAATAGCAGACACAGATGAAGGAGGCAACAGATACACACACACACACACACACACACACACACACACACACACACACACACACACACACACGCGCTGTAGCTTGTTTCCCAGTTGTCGAACCCCCCGCAGATGCAGACTGATGTTTTGTTACAGTTGTGAGTGTGCGCGGGGGGGGAGGTCTCACACTCGCGTTTCCCAGCAGGAGATACGTGAGATGCACATCCTCACCTGCCCCCCGCAGTGCTGTGTCAGCGGAGCCGCCACGCTTGTTTACTGTGGTCCCGCTCATTTGCATATTTTTGTGCTTCGGTCTCATTGGTCGCTTTTCCCTTTCCCTCCTGAGCAGCATATGGAGGGCGGGCAGAGGAGGAATATGGAAGGGGGTAGAAAGAGGAATATTGGGGGGGGGCAGAAGGAGGACACGAGAGAGGAACAGCCACAGAAATTGGCCCAAATTTGGCCGTTACTCTCCTCCATCCGGTGACCCAGTTAGGATGGTGCCGCGGGGGGGTCTTCCTGGGGAGGGGGTGCCTGAGGTGAACCCCTCTTGGCCATGATTTGAGGAGGGTTTATGACACACGTGGGCTTCGGGCTGCTTCGAACCCGGCTCCGGACTCCCCCGTGTGGCGTCCCGCTGGAACCGTGCGGAGTGACCCCCCCACCAACCGTGGTGGAGCGGGAACCGACGACCGCAGCGGTAATCAGAGCAGAGCGACTCCTTCGACTGGGCTCTTCTCGCTCTCCACTGGGTCCACACTGAGCGAGGGGGGAGGGGGGGGGGTCTTGAGAAAAGCATTGTGGGTATTGGGAAGAGAACCCCCGCTAACTGGCACGTGTTTGTTGCGCTCGGCCTTATGGGACGTGAGAAGTTGCAGAAAGACGAGCCGCAGCTGGGGTTTCCTGTAAGTGAAGTCATCTGAGAAAAGACGTGTGCCCCTCACTCTGTATTGGTGTGTGTGTGTGTTTGTGTGTGTGTGTGAGTGTGTTTTTCACCACTTGGTTTTGCTGAATGTCACATCAAGGCTTCTCTGTGTATTTTTCTTCATGGTCTCATGGCAAATCTCTTCTGTTTTCCATGCTGCAGAACCCTCCTGGGTTACCCAGAATTCCTCTTGCACTGACACACACACGCACACAGAAACACACACACACACTTCTACAGCTCGTGTGTTCTTTTTGAGTTCTGACAATTTGAAGTGCGTTTCAGGTTCCTGTAGCCAGTATCCCCAGTATCCCCAGTAACCCCAGTACACCCACTAGCCTGATTAATCCCAGTATCCTCAGTATCCCAGTAACCCCAGTAACCCCAGTAGCCCCATTAATCCCAGTATCCCCAGTAACCCCAGTATCCCCAGTAGGCCCATTAATCCCAGTAACCCCAGTAACTCCAGTATCCCCAGTAGGCCCATAAAACCCAGTAACCCCAGTATCCCCAGTAGCCCCATTAATCCCAGTATCCCCAGTATCCCCATTAATCCCAGTATCCCCAGTAACTCCAGTATCCCCAGTAGGCCCATAAAACCCAGTAACCCCAGTATCCCCAGTAGCCCCATTAATCCCAGTATCCCCAGTAACCCCAGTATCCCCAGTAGGCCCATAAAACCCAGTAACCCCAGTATCCCCAGTAGCCCCATTAATCCCAGTATCCTCAGTATCCCCAGTAACCCCAGTAACCCCAGTAACCCCAGGAGCCCCATTAATCCCAGTATCCCCAGTAACCCCAGTATCCCCAGTGGCCCCATTAATCCCAGTATCCCCAGTAGGCCCATTAATCCCATTAACCCCAGTAACCCCAGTATCCCCAGTATCTCCAGTATTCCCAGTGAGCCCAGCGAAGTGCAGAGGGCCACTGCATTAGCAGTTCAGTTCCTGCAGCACTGTGTCTCTGTGTTACTGGCAGTAGGGGGCAGCGCACCTGAGGGCACCGTGTAGTTCGCTGCTCACCGAACCCCGGTTTGGATCGCGGCCCATTGGTCGCCGAGGCGATGGATCAGCATTCCTCCCGCATTCGCTACTGTTCCATTAACTCTAACCTGCTGCGCAGTATTTACTTTACTGCATTTTTGCAATGTGACAGGTGCGCTGCGCTGGTTCGCAGCCCGTTTTGCGACGAACAAACCTCTTTAGGGCACGTCCTTGCACACGTCTGGCGGTTTCGTGGATGCAACTGCAGGGCGCGTTTCGAAACGCCGGCCCCTCCCCGCTCAGGGGATCCCCTGCGGCTAGGCCGCGGCGGCCGCGGCGGCCGTGGCGACGGCGTTGAGGGGAAGCGCACACACCGCTCCGGAGTTTCCAGCCCTTTGGTGACACGTGTGGGCGGAGCCACAGCGCGCTGAGAAAAACATACCGGCACACGCAGCACATCAGCGCCTGCTTACTGGAAACCGGGACGACGCTCCGTAGCTGATGCCGTGACCTGTGTGTCACCAGGGGTCACGTGCACGTGACGCTCCCACAATCCTCCGCTGTTCCACTCGTGCCCCATCGATCCCGGGGCGGCAGCGGCTTCACTGCCTCTTCGATACTTTCCCACTTCAGGGTAACTCGAGTGTGTCGATCATTTTACTCCTTCTGCTGCTGGAACGACGGCTCCACCGCAGCCCTGTGGGTCTTCTGGAAAGTTCCAGCAGTTCAGTTTCTTCACTGATACGTCACTTTTCTCCAGGGTGACTTACAGCGTTAAGCCACTTACACTGATTTACCCGTTTCTATAGCAAAGTACTTGGATCAGGAGGGGGATCCCAACCCAGGTTGTTCAAGCGCAAGGCGACAGCTCTCACCACAGGGTGTTTACTATACTTTTACTCTCCGGTTACCATGATCGGTGCAGGGTGGTGGTGGTCCAGAGTCTATCCTGGAATCACAGGGTGTGACACTGGGTGCAGTCTATCGCTGGGCAATCACACACAGTCATTCACTCACACACACACACACACACACAAAGGGCATTTCAGAGTCATCGGTTCACCTGAAAGATGTGTTTGGATTGTGGGAGGAAACCAGAGCGCCTGGAGGAGACTCACAAACACGGGGGGAACACGCAAAGCCTTGTCACACAGCATCGTGACATAATCATTGAAAACTGAGCTCTGTGGTGTTTTTGTTAACATTACAGGACGGGTGTGTGTGTGTGTGTGTGTGTGTGTGTGCGCGTCTTTGTGCTGTTTTTTCTGGTCCTTTCTTCGGGGGATGGTGGGGTGTGTTACTTGCACCTCGCTTGAGGGGGTGGGGGGTGAGGACCCCCAGAGGAGCAGAACTCATGCTGCACTGAGTCCACACACCATCTGCACCTGCAGGGTCATGGGGGGGGGGGGGCACTGCAGCTAAACACACATCATGGGAACCTTTAGAGGATCTTTACAGTAAACAAGAAGGAAACATCACTTTGGTCTCAGTAACATTTCTCAGTCCAATGGTGTTTGACATCCCGACCTCCTGGGCGGCACTAATTCACACCGTTCATGTCATCCGTGTCGTTACACTCGAGTATGTGTCTGTGTGTGTGTGTGTGTGTGTGTGTCCTGGTTCGCAGCCAATTAGCTGCCATGGCAACGACGACAATCCGGAATTCAGATGAGGCCCCGGCGCTCATTAGTCACCGACAACAGGGGTGATTCCTGCTCTCGCTCCCGCTGGGCACATGTGTGCTGCTGCGCTCCTCCCTCTCCAGCAGATGGCGTGGTGATCAAAGCCCTTGTGCTGCAGCTGGAAGGTCATGGGTTCAAACCCCTGATGCAGTTGCAGTAGTGACCAGGATACTTACCCTGAACTGTGGCAGTAAAAAGGACCCAGATGTATACGTGGGTAAATCGGGGTAAATAACCTACAAACCTCACACTGCAGGTCACCTTGGAGAAAAGTGTCGGATAAATGAATATGTAGTAATTATCGACCGCACTGTTGCGTGCTCGGTCATGTTGTGTTCGGTCACGGTAAGCGTTGGAGGTACCTCTCCTCCTCCCTTCTTTACCCCGGTACTGGCAGTAAAAGATGCTGGAAGATCCGCTGCTCGTTGCGGAGATGCCAGAATTGCAACAGACGTGAGAGAGGGAGGTGCGAGGACGTTGCTGCAAGAACCGTGTTTCCTTTTTAACGATAAAACGCTTCGGTCGGAGATCATGTGTCGCATGTAAAATTATTCTGCAAAGAGGGGAAGCTTAGATTAATAACAGTTTATTACTCTATTAATGATAGATTAACAATAGAGTGATGAACTCCTGCTGACCGCTCTAGTGTTCAGTGCAGCTGTGGGCGGCACAGCGGTGCAGCGGGTAGCATTGGTGTTCCAGAAGGCCGGGGCTGTGCAATGGGACACGGGTTCGATCCGGGCTCTGGCTGGGTGGAGCGAGCGTGCTCTCCGTGTTTACATGTGGGTTTCCTCCAGGCAACCGGGGTAAATCTCAGCGCTTGCGAGGTGAGGAGGGGTGCCCGCCCCAGGTCTCATAGAGTCGCGGTGCCTTTTCCTAGGAAGCTGCATGAAAACAGGCTGCACCTGGTGGTGAGTCGAGTAAACCGTGGGGGTGAGTGTCCATCTGTCGTTGTCATGGCGATAGCAGGAAGGGCACTATCACACACGTGACCATAGGGGCTCAAGGTGATGGGGGGGGGGGGGGGGGGGCAGCTCAGAAAATAGCCCAATGCACTGGAACAAAAAATGGACCCATTCCAGAAAGACATGCCACCAGTATGGAAAAGAAAAACAAAAAAAAAACACTATTTATGTGCCAAATTAAAAAAAAAACACATTTTGATACAACAGTAAAAAAGCTATTTATTTCAAATATGATTTTTTTTGTTTGTTCGTTAGAGATTGGCAAGTAGGGTAGTGATCAACGTTACCTATCCCTTCCATTCAGAAGGTCCAGGGATCTAATTTGACCTCCTGCTACTGCACCCTCGATCAAGGTGCTTACCTTGAACAGTTCCAGTAAAAATTACCCTGCTGCATCAGTGTAAAAAGCTCGGTGTACAAACATGACATTCTAAGTTTCCTTGTCCTGAATTGTCATATTAATAAATGTGTTTGAAATACGCAACAGACGTCTAAGGCCACCGAGGAGCCAGTGTTCTGTGCGGCAGGCCTCGGGTGCGAGTGGTGTGTCCGTCAGGAATGTGATCATCGACAGCTGCGGGTTTGACCCAGTTGCTCCTGTCGCTTCATATCGAACCCTGAACCGCCAGTCCGGAAAGTGGGTTTGACCTGGAGTTACACTCGCAGATGTCAATAATTACAGCACATCTGCTTGTGACGGAGGAGATGGAAATATGAGTTTATCCCCAACGACCTGCCGGGTTCGAAACGCTCAGCTATGTTTATCTGAGACCCCCGAGGTTGACGGGGGGGGGCCCAGAGAGGATGACTCACTCGAAACCCAGAGCAGGTGCACAACGGCACCCTGTGAGCACAGCTGTTCCCCCCCACTGGGGAAATTATGCAGAAAAAAAATCAATAAATACGCACAAATGGAGTACAGTGAGTGTCTTTCTTTCTGGCTCGGTGTTCCCATACAGGCGTTGCTGTTCCAGTGGTGTCCATTAGGAGGCAGTACAACTTCCTGTTGGGGAACCGTAAGCCCACAATTTCTTTTAATTTTAAATATTGACTTTTATTTATTTAGAAGATGTTTTCTGCAAAGTGACAGACGACTCAAAGAAAAGAAACATGCATCAGCAAGAGATGAAGGTGCAGATTACGGAAGCACAGCAAGACTGTCTGACGTCACCGTTTCAAGCAGAGTAGATTACATGGGTGGGGGGAATGTATGGAATATGAAGGTAATTGTGACAATACGGTAACAGAAATTCATAAATCAGGCAGAATATCTGCAAAGTAATGAGTCTGGAAAAGATTTTAATTTTGAAACCCTTCTTGAGCGCTGTGAGGGATTCAGCAGTTCTGAGTGGGAGAGGAGGTTATTCCACCACACTGGCGCCAGAACCGAGAACCTTCCGGCTTTTTTAGCGTTCTCCTCGCTTATCATTAACATTCATGAAATACTGGAGGGAATTTGGATCCGATCCTGCTGGGACATCGTGTTTCCACCACATTGTATGTCACATGGTTCATATGACGGACCTTAGAATTCTATTCACCAGCCGTCTTTCTCACCGCAGCTGATGAGCTCATCGGTTCAAACACCCTTTGTGAACAAAAGAACATGGTAAATAACTTATAGAGGAGCTTAGAGTTGCCAGGAGCTGCTTGATGGATTCAGAAATAAACAAGAGACACTGAGGGCTCCTGTGCGCCGATACGGCAACAGCACAACATTCCTAGTGGCCATAAGATGATGACAACTGAAATTGCAGTGTGCAGCTATTTTTAATCCCGCAGCTTCACAAGGCTGGATTAGGGGCGCGGCCCTTCGAATATTCCCAGCGTGGCTCTGGTGACTCACTAACACCCTTATTACAGTTATGCAATCATCATGCTCCATATGGGACACGGCTGGGGTTACAACCCCCTTAATGAAGGGCCCTAGCAAGACAAATCCTAGTGATGACTTATCATGCATTATTTTTCTCCCCTTGTACCAAAAATAAATTGTAAAAAAAAAAAGCTCACGGGTCTGGGAAGGGTCACAGATCTGATGTCCCTCTCCCACTCAGAACTGCTGAATCCCCCTTCAACATAGTTTTCTTACAAATGCATTTTGAGCAGGTGCGCAGCTATTCATAGAGAACAATGAGGTTCATTCACAGCGCTGTGGTTTATTCACTGTGAGGACCAGATCACCTCGAACCCCTCTCCAAAGTGGATTCCAGCATGTATTGACATTTCAGTGAAAGCTTTGTTATGGATTGCGCTACATAACTGCTTTGACCCTTACCTGTTTTGAAAACATTTTTAAGGACAGTGATTGGCACCCGCTGAGATTTTGTGGATCATACAGTTACCTATATACAAAGCATCTTATCCATTATTAATAACCGCTTGTCCGGCGTGGGGTCGCAGTGGTCTGGATCGTATCCTGGAAAAATGACAGGAAGGTACAACCTGGACGGGACACCAGTCCATTGCAGGGGACGCCAAGTTGTGACCCGGAAAGGTCTGTTACGATGATATTTGGATGGTGACCTGTGCAGGGGTCAGGACTGGGGGCGGCGACATCGCAGATGTTTGTTTTTACTCGGAAATAAGTGTGACCTGCGGTACGCGCTGGACACGGGTACAAATCCAACACGACAGCAACACAAAACAATACGGCAGAGAAAAAGAAAAAATACCCCTTGGCACGGGCAGCGATCGACAGTGCTGGACGTTATATTCTGTTGACGTGCCGCACGTATTGTTCTGGGTAACAAGGCTGAGGGCGTGTGCGTGTGCCCGCGTGCGTACGGGACGGGCCGCGCACATATTTTCGAGGCGGCCTTTGTTGTTGCCAGAGGGCCCAAAGTGTGACGAACGCACGTGGATACTAACGCGAGGACGTGTCGGGGAAAGCGAAGGCCACGGCAACACAAAACAGCTACCAGGGTTCCGGTCGACCCGCGTGCGTGTGGGGGGTAATCAGGAGGCATCAGATTACGTGGGGGGGGCTACGGCCATTAGTCAATCTCTGCAAATAGCAGAGACATCGCTGCGATCCTGAGGCATTGCTCATGTGTTCAGCACCGTGCGAGCGTTCCCTTTTTCATGGCGCTTGTCAGATAAGGCCAGGCAGAGCCCCGCACGGCCCGGCTCCTATCCCCTCTCACCCCCAGCGGTGCTTCACCCCCTCTCCCTATTAGGACCCCCTCTCTCCCACATTCCTCGGCCTTCCTGGCAGCGTTCCCCACCAGCGATTACTGGCAGCATGCAGGGGGTGGTAGGTCCCCCCCCCCACCTAATGCAAAACACATGTGGAGAGCGGAGCAGGAAAATATTGCTGCGGGGGTGGGAGCTGCAGAACTCAAGAAGACTGCTGAAATAGCAACAAATATTATTTATATTATTCTCATAATTATCTTGCTTTGATCACATTCACTTTTCCATCTTTGTGACATTTTTTCATTTCACATTAGTTATTAATGCTGCAGGCCCAGATTATTAATTGATACTAGCAACTGTGTTTTTACACTAATTACGCTGCACTTAAAAGCTAAACGTGAGGGGAAATAAAACTCTTCTTTCGGTATTACTCAGCCATTTTAAAATAGTTTCATGAAGCTGCTTCAAATCGGTTTCGTACTCGGATACTGTAAAACGGATGGGACGGTTTTCTAAATACAAACAAAAGCGATTCCAGATTTTAGTGACGCAACCGTCGTGACGAGGCCTCGTCGGCTGTTCGTCAAAACATGCCAGCCAATGACATCGTTTGTTTTTGAATGAGGCGGGGTTTCAGAGGAGGAGGGGGCGTGGCAAAGCCTACTCGTGCTTTGAGTCAGGCTGGGGACAGTTAAGGCAGCGCGGGGTTTTCATTGCGTCGAGGGCGTGGCCAACGCTGCTCGGCTTGACGGCTCCTGCGTGGGCGAAGCCGGAGGCAGCTCTTGGTTTTCATTGGCCAGGGGCGTGATCGAAGGGCGTGGCCAGGCAGCTCGGGTTTCCCCCGTTCCGTGCGCTCCCTCCACTGCAAAGTGACAGCGAAGCGAAGCGCTGTGGACGCGACGCGATGTCTCCGTTGACAGCGGCGCTCTAGAGGAGCCGAGACCCCCCGATCAGACCGCACAGCCTGCGCTCGGTGTTCGAGGAGCGGGTTCCCCATGGTTTACGTGGCCGGAATGCAGGCCGAGCCGCGGAGCGGCCGCTCGGGGTCCCTCGATTCGTGGAGGACCCGCAGCATCTGGGACGCGGTGAAGATGGAGGTGGCCGGAGAGCCGAGTCCGGTGGTCCTGAGCAGCTTCACACAGCTGGACCCCGACCTGCCCCTGCCTGAAGTGAGTCCACGAGACCTGGTTTGACGGATGGTGCGGACGAGGTCCCGCGGTGTGCTTCAGATGTGGTCCTGATGCGTTTCAGATTTGTTGTCCTGATGCGGTTCAGATTTGTGGTCCTGATGCGGTTCAGATTTGTGGTCCTGATGCGGTTCAGATGCGTTTACGGTCCTGATGCGGTTCAGATTTGTTGTCCTGATGCGGTTCAGATTTGTGGTCCTGATGCGGTTCAGATTTGTGGTCCTGATGCGGTTCAGATGCGTTTACGGTCCTGATGCGGTTCAGATTTGTTGTCCTGATGCGGTTCAGATGCGTTTACGGTCCTGATGCGGTTCAGATTTGTTGTCCTGATGCGGTTCAGATTTGTGGTCCTGATGCGGTTCAGATGTGTTTACGGTCCTGATGCAGTTCAGATTTGTTGTCCTGATGCGGTTCAGATGTGTGGTCCAGATGCGGTTCAGGTGGGGTGCAAGACTGGTCCACATATTTTGCTCCTGATGTGGCCTTCAGTGCTTGTGCCTCTATCAGTAATACCGCCAATCTGGTCTTTAATCATAGTAATTACAGATAATTACACTGATCTGAAAACCGAGCAAAGCAGTTACATCAAAAATCGGTCATGTTGCACACTGGTAACATTTAGGGCGCAACATTATGTGATCTCTAGAAAGTACAGCTCCAATCCCTCCCACATTAGTGAAAATTTATATTGTTCATATACGTTATGAACTATGATATATCATTAGATTTTGAAATTATTAGAAAAATCAATTGTTTTGGTCACAGGATGACCTTTGTCTGAGTTTTCCCATTAACTTTACAATTTATTCTTCCTTAAATGCCATTGGAAAGTGGGGAAAATGCAAAAAAGTGCATTTTTGGGTGATATGTGTGCAACATATACTTTATTATTGCATAACTTAATTTTTAAACATAGTGCAGGTACAGTACTGCATACCTGTACATTACCGCTCTGTTTAATTTTCACCTGCACTTCATGGACCGTAGTAAAACACTGAGAACTGCGGCAGCCTGGGCTGTTTTTGGACCTGGGTTGTTTTCTTCTGTCCGACACATAGAAAGACCAGAAGCTGCCATCAGGCACCAGGGTTTTGTGTCCATTCAGATGCTCTGGATGTTTCACTGGATTGCCATCCTTCTGTGGGCTTCTGTGGTGCTGTGGGCTGGATTACGTGCCTCTGACATCTGGAATGTGTGTGTGTGTGTGTGTATTTCTGCACCAGTGAGTCAGCAGGTATTAAATGGTGTCTTTCTTATCCACTTACCCGCTTATTTAACACTGCTGTAGGGTTTAGAGATGATTAATTATTCATATTTCCAGTCATTACTCCTTAGAGATGATCTGCTTGCGGAAATAAAGTGTGTGACTCTTGGAAAGGGGTGATTAGCCTTGGACCAGTGGTTCAGCCTTGGTCTTGGGGGCCACATGTTCTTTTCAAGGCTGATTGATATTTTAAATGACCAGTTTTCTTAGAGTGAAATCATTGTCATTAAAGATGACATCAGCCTATAGTTTGATATGAAAAACCCATCTTGCTGTTGTGTTCATTCCTTGCTACTGTAGTTTGTGGTACACTGATGGCTCATCTGCAGCACCTCTGCCCACTGTCACTCTGGGTATGGAAGAGGGGCTCTGCAGAAAGAAATAGTGAAATTGTGAAGTTACTCTGTATATCCAGAACCTCGCGAAGTGACCATAACTGCGTCTTCCACGACCCGCAGCGCAACTCTGAGCTCATGTTGAGCGCTCTCTTTGCACCACTTTGTTCTCACATATTCCTCCCTTGGCCAGTTTTCCCTCCTACGAAGTATGTTGAACCCTAAAATGCATTCATCAGGTCAGATGTGTAATATTACCAGCCAGTAACAGAATCATAAACCGAGTTTATTTCAGTAGATTGACAAGATGTTGCTGGTCTGTAGAAAGCGATTCATTTGACATTGACAATGAGTAGGAACCCTCGAGGGGTTCTGGTACTTCAGTGACATCTCGGTCTTGCAGTTCATGATGGGGCGCCACGGCGAGGGAAGTCCTTTCCTTCCCTCGATTCAAGGCGTCAGGTGTCCTTTCAAGGAGATGGATTGGTGGGAGGCTAATTGAATCTGGGCATCTCTTATCCAAAGGCCCACGAGCCGCGCTGGAGAGAAGAGGATCATTGACATGCAGCTGCAGCGCACAGCGTCTCGAAACACCCCATGACTGAGCACACGGGGTCATTCGGTCACACTATCCAACAGTCGTTTTTTGTCAGACGTGTGCCTTCCGACTGCGTGTGAGCCTAAAAAAAAAAAAATCGATCCATGCCGGGAGCGGCAGTTTTATATCTAGCCAGGGTACTGAATGTTTATCCCGCTCTGAAAATTCAATAATCCACCTAAATGCTTTCTTTGATACAGCAGAGGGGCATGAATGTCAACTTCCTCTTAAAAAAAAAGTGCCGGGACAACTTTAGTTTTCTGAATCTGCGCATCTTGCCGTGAAAGGGTCTAAATTTAGCCGCGAGAGGGGGAACGGAAGACAAGTTAAAGTCTGTGATTTGGTTTTGGTCCATTTTCTCTATGAGCAGCATATCTCCAGAAGGCATTGGAGGGTGCGAATTATTAAAGATGAAAGTACATCCCTCCTTTTAGTGAGACAAAGAGAGGACTGGAGCTCCGTGTCTCTGTCCTAAAGCTCTCTCCCTCAGGCCCAATTCTCCCTTCTAGAAACCACTTAGCTAATTAAGGCTAATCTGCCTTCTCACTTCATGGTTCTGGGTTTGCTCCAAACTCCAAGCTCACCGTTTCTTCTTGGGGTTAGGGTTATCGGAATGCATCGATGTACCAGTCCGTGAGCTGCGGACCTTCTTTGAAACCTTTCACGGGGGCACCCCTTGGACAGCGGCGGGTGGGGACTTGGGGCCCGGCGGCGTACTATAAGTCTCCTCCCCGAAGGCTGCAATTTATCCATGAGTAAATTATTGAAATGTTTCAGAGTGATTTCCTATAAGGGGACTCCTTCCCCTTCCCTGAAGTCGCTTGCTTAAAGTTTGGACGTCTGTAAAAATGCGGGCTAAAGAAGGAACAATATTGCATCAGCATAGCGCGCTACGCCGCTATAGGTGGATACGTAGCTTTAATAATTTCCCGTTTCTATGAATAGCGCTCTCCCGCTCTGCTCCTCATTGTCGCTGTTATACATCTATGACGTACTGAACCGGCCCGCGGCGGGCACCGTGATTCCTTTTCGGCCCACGGTACGAAACGAGTCTAACGCCCCTGTGTAAAGGGAAGCGCGTCCCCCGGACTGTCCGTGCTAGACGCACAGCTCCGGTGAAAGAACGTGGTGCGAGATGGTACGCAGAGGCCCGGATTGGGGAACTCTGCCATCCTGCTTTGTGCCACGATTCGGACCTGGCACCAGCCTGGCGCCGTGGTCCTCCCTCTCTTCTTTACCCCCAAAATATCCAATTATCCATTCATGGATGTAGCTGGGAAGCAGGATGGCCTGGTAGTTTAATTCCATCTCCACGACACTCAGTGATCTCATGCAGCACAAACTGCCTTTTGAAGCATCCGTGCCATTACTCGCAAACAATAATGCGACCGAGAAACGATGCCGGAGTGCTTTTGTGCGCAGGATATCGGTGTTGTAGGGCGGTCACGGCAATCCCGGACCTCTCTGGCGATTTGAAAGGAATGCGGGAAAAGACCTTTGTCCTCCATAACCCAGTATGGAGCAGATGGGATTGGCTAGCGCAGGCACAGGCATGGGTGCAGAAGCAGTGTTTGTGTTTCTCGGAGGCTCGCCTGACTATTGTGTCTGGCCTTGGAGCCGATGCAACATCGGGGCACTTTTGGGTCGGCGCAGAGGCAGAAGGCGAGGCTTGTTGGAAGGGTGCTTTGCTTCCGCGTTAAATCTGTTTTGCTGCCCGTTTTAACTCTTCAGGGATAATTCTCTCAAAAGGATTGGGTACTATCAAAAAAAGCAAATAAAATAAAAATTGCGGTAGCTGTCATACGATGACTTGGCCAGAAGCAGGGCTCCAAGGACGTGGTTTCCAAATTGCGAGCTCATCTTACACACACCATCTGAAACCGCTTGTCCCATACGGGGTCGCGGGGAGCCGGAGCCTAACCCGGCAACACAGGGCGAAAGGCCGGAGGGGGAGGGGACGCACCCGGGACGGGACGTCAGTCCGTCGCAAGGCACCCCAAGCGGGACTCGAACCCCAGACCCACCGGAGAGCAGGACCCGGTCCAACCCACTCCGCCACCGCACCCCCCCGCGAGCTTATCGTAAATGAGATTTACTTTTGTAAGAGCTTCATTTTAAAGCCAGTATGAGTTCAATGATGAGAAATGAGAATTTGAACAGCAGGGTTTTAGTGAGGAGAGGGAGGATTTGTGCCATCGCTGCAGGGGGCAAAGCTGACATGGTAATCACGGGGTTACTTTGTAAGACTTTGTTGGTAGAGCTGACTCTGCGTTGGTCGAGAGCGCCGACTCGACTTGTTTTCACCAAAACCGAACGAAAGCGTTCGGTTCCTCGTGGCGGTTCACTTAGGGAAGCTGAAATGCAACTAAGTCATTCCACTTTCTCTGACGTGATTCAGAGATAGTTGCACGTCGGTCCTTCTCTCCTCTGTCGTTTGTTCCTCCGTCTCCCCTCCTCCCTCTTCGCCATCCTGCCTACCCCGCAGACTTGTTGTTCTTTCGGATTCCTGCGCAGGAAGCGACGGGGGGGAGCACAATGAGAAAAACAGAGCAAGGGGGGTGGAAGTGCTCAGAAGGGAGGTCTGCGATGTGAGCTTGTCCCAAATGTCCACCCACGTGACCACCGCTCTCACTGGCCTGTAATCTACCCTCTCCTGCCCATCCTTGCAGTAAAACCACGGCTCCAAAAGGAGAAAACTGTGCTCTCCACTTTTCCAGAAAAAAGTGCTGAGTAACACCGAACCCCCCCCCCCCCCCCCTTCCACCTTTCCCCGTGCCCCGGCTATTTGAGCGTGTCTGTTCGGAGGGATGTGTGTTGATGTGGAAGGGTGTGTTTGTGTAGAAGAACCTGTGCCCCTGTTTCTCATGACCCGTGACCTGGTTTTGGCCGTGTCCGTCAGAGGAGCACTATAGGAAAAATGGAAGAAAGGTTCCCTTCCCTGCCCCGTACCGCCGGGAGAAAGACCCGGTTCCCTGTCCCGTACCTCCGAGTGAAAAACCCCGTTCCCTGTCCCGTACCACCGGGAGAAAGACCCGGTTCCCTGAGCCGTACCCATGGCAGTTGGCACGAGGTACGCTTTGCACTCAGAAGAGATTTGCCGGAGGGGAAACTTGAAATCTGAAATCCCCTGACTTTTTTACTATGTTCGCCACAATATGGCCCTTCTTCGACAGCCAGTCGGTGCCTGTGATTCTCCGGTGCTAGAGAAAAGAGGTCAGGGAGCTTGGAAAGGAAGTCGAGTGCCGAAGGCAGACGAGGCTCCGCTTGGTGGAATTTGTGGAAAATGCATTCCGCCAGAGTCGTCCAAGCAAAGGAAAACTGCAAGGCCAAAGAGGACGTTTGGTTGTTTTGTTTTCCAGCAGCACCCCTGATCACTGTGTTCGTGGGGTAAACCATGTCTACCCTGTGTGATCAGCAGAAGTGTGAGTGGCTGTTGTGGCTCGTGCTTTTTAAATGCAATGAACCCGTCTCCGCAGTGACTGACATGCTTCTGAACTTCTGGTCATTTGTAAGACAGGGCTGGGACACATTGAGTTACCCCCAGGGGAGTAAAGGCGTCAGATGGGGCTGAGCGACTAACAGGTGCAAAAGGGCCTCATATGGACGGTGACAGGTTGTGAGAATGAATCAAAATCTCTACCTCTTATACTGCATAGGTCGTTTGTAAAAACTCTGCCAAAAATTGAGCGGGGATAAAATCTCAGCTTGTTGTTAATCGGAGTCACGGGGAGCAGTAGGCGGTATCTAAAGGCATTATATCCACATTTCTACAAGTCTTTGACTCCGAGTTGGAAAGTTTCAATTCGAAGTAGGTCCATTTGGACTTATCTACGTTCACGGTATATAATAGCTCATACTTTATTCGATAACGGAGATCACGAGTGTCGTGGCGAAGCGAGTTTCTGCTTGGCTGACAAAAAATCTGGCCGGGTCCCTTGGGGGGGTCCTCAGCGTGGGCGGCATCTTTTCTAAGATGAGAATGCAGCTGGGGGAGAAGCAAAGTAAACGGGGAAACGAAACACAGTCTCGCTGTACTGTCGGCAAGCGCCGTCCCCTGCAGGAAGCAAACCCCCACCATCCCATCATGATGTTAGTGGGTCACGGGTCACACTCTTCGCCACCCGGGCTTTTGTTTGTACTCTCAGCGAAGGGTATTGGAAGTTTCTTTAGGTCCATGTGATCTCTCTGTTGCTCACATCCTAAATCGCAGGGCTCAGGTGAGCCTAATCTGCTGAATTGGCCAAACCAGAAGTGACAGTTGCTTATGTTGCTGGAAAAATGAAAGAAAAGTTTAGATGTGTTTAGGGGGAGAACTTCCGTGGTGAACTGTCGCATCTACTGGCTCTGGTTACCATGTGTGACGTCAGGAAACAAGAACCTCGCAATCCCGGTGGAACTTGAATTACCTACAAATCACCAAGAATCATAATGATATGGGAACAGCCACGTGAGTTTTATTGTAACAATATCCATGACAACTTAGTTTTACTGTGCTCATAATAAACGGTTCGGGACAATTTTGGGGGTGCGAAGCCTACGCTTCCCACGGAAAACACTCCTTGTCTAAACAAAAATCAAGGATTCTGTAAGCATGTCGACTATACCACGATGACCATCGTCGACCTGCTGTCGCGCCACCGTCCCGATGCCTTCAGGGATCACCATGCGACAGCGACCAAGCAACCAGCAGCGCCATGGTAACAAAGTTCGGCCGTGAAGGAGCGGCGCTACTGATGCGCCCTTGAGTATGAGATCCGACCTGAAATTCTTGCACAGATAAGTCGGGCTTTATAGCGTTCGTGGAATGACAACTCGAGCCGCAGATAAAACACTTGGATAATACGGGGACCGAGCGTGGGATGGGATGGGGTGGGGTTTGTTTATTATCGAGGTGGATCGGCAGGTGCCGCTGCGATAACGAACGGACCCGTTGGCGGGATGTTGCGACTCGGGGAGGAACTCCGTGTGCCGCCGAGGGTTTTGGGAAGAAGCTTCTCCGAAATGCAGGTTCCACAACAGCCCAGAAGTTCTCAAGGAGACCCGGCAGTCAAAACACGGCGGCAAAATGGCTTCGGTGCCGAAAAACTGACATCGGGGTCAGCTGCGCCTGGTACGAAAACAGACGCGAATGTGTCGGGAGAAACGCGACCACAGGAATGGGTGGCGTGCCGATTTAATGGAAATGGTTTGCGATACGCATGAAAACAAAGTCCATACTGGGACGGGCGGAGAGCAGCGCAGCTCGATGGCTGAAACACCCTTCCGCTGGCAGCAAATCCCAGCTTTTGGTTAAGAATACCACAAAGGAGGTGAAAGGCATTCACAGTGCGGGCGTGCGAGATAAAACACGCGAGTTCCCGTTGGCTCCGTAAACGTGGCCTCGTGCCGCTCGACCAACACATCCCATCGATCCTGGCAGCGAGCCCGAAAAGATAAAAAAAAAAAAGAAGCTCTCTCCCAGAAGATGCCAAAGTTCAACCCGTGTTTGCTGTGCTCTACCGCTCTTTGTGTATTTTTTCCCCTTGTTCTTTGCAGGATCTGGCTCTCGTCGCTCGCCGTGAAACACGGTACCCGCATTTGGGAGGATTTTTTGGGCTACGGTTTATTTTTACTGGCCCGCTCTTGTGGAAATGCTTTGACCGGGGGAACCCGTGGCGGCGGAGGGAACTTCCACCCAGTTTCTGTCCCGTGTTTTTGCGTAACGGGTACGGTCGCTCTCGGCGTGTCGCTCACGCCTCCGGTGGACTCTTTCGGGACGTTTTCCAACGCTCTACTTCTGCTTCACGGCTCTTGCGTGGGCCGCGCTACTCAGAACGGGCTTCTCCTTTACTCGACTTGCTTTTGGATCAAACTACTTTCTTTTCCTCTTTCGGTCACATGCCCGGTTTATTCACTTTTACTTCAAGTCACTTTCGTGTTTCTGCAAGTCAGCTCTCTTATCCACGCCGCCTTCCCGGAACATCGCCCCGGAGTACGTGGTTTTGTCACCTTCCGGAAGTTCGGTTTCCTCGACCGGCCGACAGAGGAATGTGATGGGATGAGGCTCTCCTTATATAAATGTGTTGAACTCGGGAGGAATTAGCGTTGACTTGTCTGCATAGTGATTAAGGAGCTGGACGTGTGAGCAGCTGCAGGTTCGGGAAGGGTCCTGCTGTTGTACCATGGAGGGAGACACCTATTTGGAGTCTTTCTCCAGGAAAACATCTACAGGGTGTCTTAGCAGTCTAAGCCTCCTTCTTAGAGACTCGACTGAATAGGAATTCAAAGACCAGGGGATTTGCGAGGGGTGCTGGACTGGATAGGCTCCACCCCCCATTGCTCCACATTGTCAGAGCAAAGCTGTAAGCTGTTTAAAGACCCCTATAATCCACGGCGTCCCGGCGTCCCCCCGTGAACCACACTCCCGCCTCTCATCATCTCCGACACGCTGGCAGGAAACAGGCAGCACCTCCAGCAGGGAAGCACTGTGTCAAAAAAGAAACAAAGTCTATGTCCCGAGACCCCCCCCCCCCCCCCAAGTCTGCCCCATCCTGTCCCGCACTCCCGGGGTAAACCCCCAAAAAGCCCGGCTTCTGGCACTAGGACAGGAGTTCCTAACCTGGGGACCATGGATTCCTTGGCAGCGCCATGGATTGGCTTCAGGGTGAGGATGAGGTTCGGAAAAGGGTCCGGGGCCTAGAAGCGGTTAAGAACCTTTGCTCTGGAACGTCTATCTTGCACTCCTGTGCTGAGCTCCGACTCCTGCGGCCGGGATATTCCCGCACTGGGGGTGTAGGCTGTGACTCACTGGGCTTGTGAGTCAAGATAGGGCAGGTGCGTGGTGGGGACAGGCACTGAAAATGATGGATTTTGTACCCCCCCAACACTGGGATGTTGCACTGATCACAAAACAGAAGCGAAAATTATTGTCATTGTGGTGGATAATTGACCAGTAGCAACATACAGCTGCTAACCACAAGCCTGTGTGTGTGTGTGTGTGTGTGTGTGTGTGTGTGTGTGTGTGTGTGTGTGTGTGTGCAGTGCCTGATATCAAATATCTCCATTCTCTAGTTCTGAAGTAGCGTTAACATCAGGGTGTCTTCCCCGCGTGGCCAGTTACACCCACCGCCGAGAGGCGACTGAACACAAGCGGTTGGAAATAAACTCAAGTTCAGTTTTCGTACCTGTGAATCAGATAAGAAGGTTCCTGTGGTATCTTTCTAAATGACACGGTGAAGAAGACGAGCAAGAAATTTAAAGTAAAAATGAGAGTTCGAGTAATTCTTTCCATCTCGTTTCCTCAGACGGCCTTGTGCATCCTGCCGTCTCCTAGGTTACGTGGCCCACATTAGCCGTGAAATGTAAGAGAGCGGCGGGGCTGTTTTCCTGGTCACTGTCTGTTATAAAGGGAGGTGGATGCCGGATGCGTGACTGGTTGCTGAGTCGGCTCACCGTGGCTCCACGTTGCCGTGGCTCTCTTCTTCCCGCGGCCCTGAGGGAGGTACCTCCCCGTTGCTACGGCAACACTTTAAACAAACTACCGGGCTATGGCCACACTGAGCTATTTTCCCCGCAACTCGCCTCGTGTTTGCAGCAAAGTTGTTATTTTCCAAAGTTTTTCTTCCATATTTACATTTATTCATTTACCAGACACTTTTCTCCATGTGGCAGCACAGCCTGTGTGTCTGACACCATCATGTTGCTGGTTCACATCCCTCCAGTAGCTCCTATTGAAGTGACATTCAAATAGCAAATACACAGATAATCATAGCAGATGGTGTTGCATTCATTGATTTAGCTGTCAGGACATTAGGAGAGATGTGGTTCTGAAGGAGATGGGTTTGAGACCCTTCTTGAATGTGGGAGGGATTCAGCAGCTCTAAGGGGCAGAGGGAGCTGTGCTCCTGCAGAAAAGAGATAAGTACCACTGCTGTAACTGCGATGGCAGACGTGAAGAAAGGGTGTTGTTTCCATGCGGGTGAAAATGTCAGTATGTCACCATGTAGGCTTTGCCCTGTCTGAGAGCTGACAGGCCTGGTCGTCGTGGAAACTGCCATGTCAACACAGAAGGAGGGTGACGGACGTGATGAGTAAGAACGGGCCCGATGTGGAGGACAGTTTATTTTCGGCTGCTTGTTGGAAAACACCGACACGGACCAGCGGCAGCCGATGGGGGTGAATTGCTGCCGCGTCATACGAGATCACAGATACTGGTTTTATCCTACAAATCAGACATAATGAATCAAACAGTGAGTGGGGAAAGAACGGCATTATGGGAACTGAGTATTCCTCCTCACCGGAAAGGCAAAGAATGGAGGAGGAAACCTTAACTAAAAAGATGTAGTTATTATTATTGTAAAAAAAAAAGTTATGTTTCACAGTGAAAGGCCTTTGATAGTGTCCTCACACACCGTTTTACTCACTTTGTGGTTAGGGTACTCTGCTGGGGCAGCGTCTTCTGTCCGCTTGAATTACTTTGCCCCCCTGCCCACCCCCAGAGCCACCCCTCGCACCTTGCACCATAAATAAGAATATTCAAGAGATGGATACACAGAACTGGGAATGGACATATTTTACATTCTTTATATATATATATATATATATATATATTTATATTCCTCATGTATTCACTTTCCACGTGGGATTAAATAACTTCTTATTTAAGAAAGTTTTCATTTATTCGCTGCTTATTGAGAGTCGTAATCTGGTTATTTATTAAAGAGGTCTTGGGTCACAGTTTAAATTTACATTAATTAATATAAATTAATTTCATGCTCCAAGGGGCTTGCAGTATTAGGTTTGTACACTAAGCTACTTGCACTGATTTACCCATTTATACACCAGCATTGATTCAGGGTTACATACCTCGATCAAGGGTACTGCAGCGGGACCGGCAATTCGAACCCCGCGATGACTCTAAACACTAGAGCTGCCACAGCTGCGCACACGTTCGGTTCGTTTCACTGCTCGGTCTGGGTCAGTTAAGGTCGCTGTGGACAGGAAGGGGCGGGGCTTAAAGGCTCACGGTTATTCGAAATGAACCGAGCGCGCCTGCTGACCTCCATCCTCACCCCACAGAGCTCCACGCAGGAGATCGGCGAAGAGGTGGAGGACGGCGCCGTCTACACCATCACCCTGCGCAAAGTGCAGCTGCACCAGACGGCCAGCAAGGGCCAGCGCTGGCTGGGCGTGGAGACGGACGCGGCGCTCAGCCTGTACGAGACGTGCAAGGTGCGCACCATCAAGGCGGGGACGCTGGACCGGCTGGTGGAGTACATGGTGTCGGCCTTCCGCGGCAACGACTCCACCTACGTCACCATCTTCCTGTGCACGTACCGCTCGTTCGCGACGCCCAAGCAGGTGCTGGAGCTGCTGCTCGACAGGTACGTGCGGCGGCGATCGCCTGCACCGCGTAGCACCGCGCACCCCCAGCATCCACCCCGGGAAACACCCCTCTGGTTTCCTGCCCCACAGGCATGCCCGGCTACAGCAGAGCAGGCCTGACGGGCCCAAAGCGGCGCCGGAGAGACCGGCACAGGAGGACTGTACGGAGCGAAAGAAGTGAGAACCCCACTGTGGTGTCTCCCCACACACACACACACACACACACACACACACACACACAGTGCTCCTCCCTGCCCTCCGTGCCACTTGGCGCTGAGCTCCGCCCCCTGTTTCCCATCCCGCAGCGCCGTCTCCTCCATCCTGGGCGCCTGGTTGGACCAGTACTCTGAGGACTTCTGGAGTCCACCTGAGCACAGCTGCCTGCAGCGCCTGGTCTCCTTCTTGAAGCTGCACTTCCCCGGTTCGGACCTGGAGCGACGCGCCTGCAACCTGCTGGCGCAGTTCCGCCACAGGCAGTACCAGGAGCCCCAACAGGACGGTGAGTACCTGCTTTTCTGGGGGGTAGTGCAGAACAGCGGGTGGCGTAGTCGCCTTCTGCTTCGAGGACCTGGGTTCGAATCCCCCCTCCTGCTGTAGCACCCTTGGTCAAGGAACTTACCCTGAATTGATGCAGTAAAAATTCCCCAGCTGTTTAAATGGGTAAATCAGTGTAAGTCACTTGATTTAATCACGAAATCGATATATAGTGGATATGCGCCGTGTGCGAGTGACCTTGTTCCCGTGTCGGCGCCCGCAGTGTCGGACCAGAGCGGCTGTACCTTCTCCATGCTGGAGGAGAGCGGCTTCGAGGACGAGCGCCCCGACTTCCTGTCCTTCGACCCCGTGCTCGTGGCGGAGCAGTTCACGCTCATGGACGCGGTGAGAGTCGCCACAAACACGGCGCCCCGTCATGTTTGCTCCTGTTTTTCCGCTTTGATCCTGAGACTCAGTAACTGCAGGGTCATCGTCAGATCGTTGCCAGGCAGCACAGCAGGTAGTTCTGGTGCGCTGGGACATGGGTTCGAATCCAATCTTTGGGGAGTTTGCATGGGTTTCCTCTGGGTACTCTGGTTTCCTCCCACAGTCCAAAGACATGTGTTTCCAGGGAACTTCTTATGCCTTCCACCCCTCCTGGGCCATAGGCCACCAACAAGGGTACTCCAGGTGTCCTAGTGACTCTAAATTACCCAGAGTGTGTGTGTGAGTGATGGCTGTGTGTGTTTGCCCTGTGATGGATGGGTGTTCTGTCCAGGGTGTACCCTGTCTCATCCCCTATACCTCCAGGATAGGCTCTGGACCACTGAGACCCTGCATTGGAGAAGCAGTTATTGATAATGGACAGACACAATGTAACAAAAGTTTTATTGTGTCGAATTTTTTGCATTTTCAATTCAATTTTGTTGCATTAATCAGACTTTTGATGTTACTTTGTGCTAGATGTCAGTTTTTAAAAAAAATATTCCACATTGTTGAAATGAGCAAATTTTGGCACCGGGTTCCAGGCACCAAATATTCCAGTACCTTTTAGCATCTGAAACTTTCTGGAATGTTCTGGTGCCTTCCAGAACCTTCCAATGGCTGTAAAGTACCGAACTAAAACTGACACTCTGCAAGAACTAGTGGTAATTTTGTAATTTGTAAAGTTTAACTAATCATAATCGACGCAAAAATGCACACAAGAACTTTAAATTTGTTACTTTGTGTTATCACTGTAGTGATTAAATGACTGCACAGCAATAATAATAATAATATTTAATGCATTTATCACATGTGAACATGCTGGTCTTCGTTGTCCCTCTGCCAGGAGCTCTTCAAGAAGGTGGTGCCGTATCACTGCCTGGGGAGCATCTGGTCGCAGCGGGACAAGAAGGGCAAGGAGCACCTGGCGCCGAGCGTTCGCGCCACCGTGGCCCAGTTCAACCGCGTCACCAACTGTGTCATCGCCACCTGCCTGGAGGAGCGCGCCCTCAAGCCGGCCCAGCGCGCCAAGATCATCGAGCGCTGGATCGAGGTGGCCAGGGTGAGGCGCCGTTCCCGCCGGTGCGCCGGGAGGGGGCCGGGGCGCGAGGGCCGGGGTCGCTCACCTCCCCGCTCGTGTTTCCGCAGGAGTGTCGCATCCTGAAGAACTTCTCCTCCTTGCGGGCCATCCTGTCGGCGCTGCAGTGCAACTCGCTCCACCGGCTGAAGCGCACCTGGGACGAGGTGTCCAGGTAGAGAATCGGGGTCCGAACCGACGCCGTCTCCTTCCGTCTGCTGATCCGAACCGACGCCGTCTCCTTCCCTCTGCTGATCCCCCCCCCCCTCCGGTTCCCCCCACAGGGAGGACGTTCGCATCTTCAACGAGCTCTCGGAGATCTTCTCGGACGAGAACAACCACTCCCTCAGCCGGGAGCTGCTCATCAAGGTGAGCGCCGGCGCCGAGCCGTGAGCCAATCGGAACGCGCGACGGGTAGCCGCTGATTCACATCCAACTCAGCCGTCGTGTCGAAATGCCTGTTGCGCTTTGGGCGCCGCAGGGAAGCTCCTGTTTGCTCACCACCAGTCATTGTTAGCTTTTACTGCCTAGTGTTTAGCTCCCGTATCGTCATACACACACTGTGCTGAACTGGTTATAATCGTTCACCCTTTTACAGCACAGCAGAGTAACACACACACACACACACACACACACACCTGCACGCCCAATCGCTATTGCAGTTTAGAGTCACCAGCTCACCCGAAAACACACGTCTCTGGACTGTGGGAGGGAACAGGAGCACCTGAAGGAAAATCACAGAAATATGAGGGGAACATACACACTCCACACAGATTGGGATTCAAACCCACACCTGAGCCTGGAGCCCAGGAGCTGTGAAACACCCATTTATCACCTGGACTGACCTGTTCTCTTTAATCAGAGGTTGCAGTGGAAGTCTGCTGAAAACTGTAGGATCTATAATAATAATAATCATAATAATAATAATAGCCTTTATCATCACCATCATCTTACAATTAAATTATACTGTGCTTATTTTATTTTACTATAGTGATAATAACCTTGTGCAAATAATTTTTTTTATTTCCACTTCTAATGGTGCGTTAAAATGAAACAGAAGAGAGGAATTTACATTAAAAGTTAGCATTTAAAAATAACAAAAGGGAAGAAAATTATTTTAAAAAATGAAAAAGGGAAATAAGAGCAAGATAAATGATGAGGGCGACAGGAGGAAAAGGGAAGAAGAAAGGTGTGTGTGTGTGTGTGTGTGTGTGTGTGTGTGTGTGTGTGTGTGGGGTTAGCAGCAGTCCTCACACATCGTATGCGTATAGAGCGGTGTGACTGCAGACGAAGTGCCGGGTTCACGTCTGGGAGGCCCGACGGGTGCGAAATGGGTTGGGGGTGAGCAGAGGGAATCCCTGCTGATGTCACTGATGCCCTGGACGGTGCGATAAGAACCCCGCCAGATAGCGCGTCAGGGATCCCCGGGGCTACCCCCACACACCCACACTCCCTACACTTTATCTCCCCAAGACAGGCAGTGCACGACACCCCCCCCCCCACACACTTAACACGCGTAGACTGACGAGAACAACTCCCGTTTCGCTCTGAAATAAGGGCTCTTCCTGCCGAAAGGGGCAAAATAGTTCAGCGCCCTGTTTATAGAGCCCCCACGTGCAGGAAATATGAGATAAAAACGTTTATTAATTTCTCTGACGCTTTCCTCCAAAGCAACTTAAAGTTATTCACCCGTTTATACAGCTGGGTATTTGTACTGGAGTAATTTAGGGTAAGCACCTTGCTCAAGGGTACTAAAAGTGGGATTCGAACCTGTAACCATAGGACCTGAAAATGGCCCAGAACACACCTACTACGTGTATCTTGGCACATGTCCTGCTGTGTTTCCTTCCCTAAAGAAAACACTGACATTTTCTTCCATACGCATTTTTGAAACGGCAAATTAATGGATTTTTTTACACCGTTTCCAAATATTTGCCTTAAGCCGTCCGTCCGTCCATCCTCGAATGACCCCTTCTCCAGCGATCGTTAAAAAATTTAAAAAAACGAAAGGCAGCTCTTCTTTGTTAGTAGAAATGCCATTTTCAAACAATACATCATTATAATAACAGCAATAAATAAATAAATAAAAAACGAAAAATAGCAATTAATTAAAACATCACCGTAGTGACCATATTGCGTGTTGAGACCGGCCTTCGTTTTCGTCCCACGTTTAGCTCATATATAATAAATGAACGAATGAATCGATAAAGTATATATTTCCATATATGTGTGCGTTTGCTGGGCTGAAGGTATTAACGGTGTGAAATGCGTCCCCCTCTCGGCAGGAGGGCACCTCCAAATTCGCCACCCAGGAGATCAACCCCAAAAGAGCCCAGAAGAGGCACCAGCAACAGAGGGACTTGGTAAGAGCGCCGCCCTGCTGGCGGAGATGCGGTAGCGGTGCGTTTCGGGACGGGGAGGATGGGTAGAAGAACCGAGCTGCAAAAATTGGCCCCCTTCATCGGTCCGGCGGGAGCGGACGTGCAGCGGACGACACGGACCCGCCCCCTTCCAGTTTAAAGCCCTTATTCGCACCTCCCGCTCAATTTGCACGGCATTGTGGGTACTCGGCCAGGCGCCGTTGAAGCGGATTTACGGCAGAATGTCATAATTTAAGCTTGCGAATAACCGAAGGCTTACGAGAAAAAAGATTTCATTTTATCCTTTTAATTAATTTGATGAAATCTGCATATTTTGAGCGCAGCGCCAACTAGTGGTTAAAATGTGGACACATCCCCCCCCACACATTTTAAAGTTTGAAAACTGGACACCATTAAATTTCAATTACATGGAAATGATGACATTTATCAGGTAATGGTTAATGGAGAAACAGTGCTTTGTTGTGTTTTCTTTTGAATTCGTGGTTTAATTACACATTTTCCGTCCGTTGCCCTTTACAATCTACGTCAGTCTCCAGTGTCCCTTCATCGCAGTGTCTTTTTTTTAATTATTATTTTTTATTTACACAAAAGGAGTAAAATGACAGAAGAGAAAACTGAATGTGGCGAATGTGTTTGTCTCTTGTGACATTTTCCTGAAAACTCCCACGCTGACGTCCTCAGTCCAACTCTCACATTGGACCGTTTGCACTGCTGGGTTGGACGCGAGACATACGGAACCCCTGAATATGCAGTGTGTGTGTGTGTGTGTGTGTGTGTGTGCGCGCCGTTGTCACTTACAAGGCCCTTTGCCCCCCAGGGAGTGATGCAGGGGACCATCCCTTACCTGGGCACCTTCCTCACAGACCTGGTCATGATGGACACGGCTATGAAGGACCACGTGGAGGTACGGCTCGCTTCCCATCGGCTGGTCTCTGCGTCCCAGCATCGCTGTGACCTCCACCCTCAGCTACCTGTGAAGTGCGGACCGCGAACGCTCCTATCCGGAACGATCCGCTCAGTTTGCAGCTTCACGCTGGATTTGTTGCTCTTTATCGAGGTCCTTATCAACAGTCCAGCGGGGGAAACTCTTTAGTTTTACACCCCGATTACACCCTGACAAAGCTGAACTTTTTACTCAAGGAGTTCAGATTAGAACCTCATTCCAGGGTCCAGCATCGGTGTCCCCCCATAGCAACCTCTGCTCACAAGTACAGTTATGCAGACATATTTATACATGTATTCGTATTTTTCCATTTAGCCGGACACCTTTGTCCAAGGTGGCTTACAGTGTTAGGTAACTTCACAGTGATTTACCCAGGTAGACAGCAGGGTCATTTGTTTTGAATCAGTAAGAACCTCAATAAATGGGAGGGGCTTGAACCTGCGACAGCTCTAACCACTGCGCCCCCTGCTGCCCGCACTAAACTCTGCATGTCCAGTGCAGCAACTGGGCCGGTGCCATAGAACGCAGTGACCAACGCCAGACCTCCCGTGGTTAATCTAAATGATTAAATTGATTATTAAATGATACATTATTAATATGCACTTATGAGTAGGGTTTGTTCTCACCGATTCGTTTCCCGCTCCCTCCCTATAAGGCGCCTTCGTTTTCCCTCGCGGAGCAAGTGGATCTTTTCCCCTGCACGGCGCCTTATCGTGTCTCGTTTTTAAATATGCACCGCATTAAATGAGTGTAATTTGACTGATAAGGTGATTTATTAATATGCATATTGCTTTAAAAAACATCTTAAAAATGATGCTTTTAATCAACATTTTTTAACATATCGTAATGCTGTTTTCTTCAAGGGTTTACTCATTTATTTGTGAAATTTGCACTATAAATAAAGTTGTTATTATTATTATTATTATTATTATTATTATTATTATTATAATAATGACCTGGACTCGTGCTCGTTTCATACGTCCTGAATCCTCCTGTCTCTGTGCTGCAGGGTGGATTGATCAACTTCGACAAGAGAAGGAAGGTGAGGAACCCCTTTTCCAGTCTTATGTGACGAGCGAGATGCTGTTCTCTTGAGAGGTGTTCACCCTTGACCTGTGACCCCCGACCCCCCTGCAGGAGTTTGAGGTGATCGCCCAAATCAAGCTGCTGCAGTTGGCGTGTAACAACTACAACTTCAGACGGGACAGCTGCTTCCAGGAATGGTTCTCCGGGGTGGAGAAGCTCACCGAGGCGGAGAGGTAAGGCAGGATCGCGATGCTTTGACCTCCAGCCTTCTGAAGGCTCCGCCCACAGACACAGCCAAAGCGACCCCTGACACGGACCCCTGTTGCGTCCACAGCTACAGCCAGTCCTGCGAGGTGGAACCGCTGTCAGAATCTGCAAGCAACACACTGAGGGCCAAGAAGAACACGGGAATCATCAAGAGGTGGAGCGAGTGAGTGTAACTGAGATCCCTCTCAGCTGTTTGCTCATCTACAGTTGCCCCTGTGGTTACCACATAGTATTCTCAGGAGATTTTGATAGGATGGGTGGATGGATGGATGGATAGTTGGTTGAATAGTTACATGGATGGATGGATGGATGGATGGATGACTGGTTGGTTGAATAGTTGCATGGATGGATGGATAGATGGTTGGTTGGTTGGGTAGATGGTTGGTTGGTGGAATAGTTGCATGGATGGGTGGATGGTTGGTTGGTTGGTTGGGTGGATGGATGGTTGGTTGGTTGGTGGAATAGTTACATGGATGGATGAATGGATGAATGGATGAATGGATGAATGGATGGATGGATGGATGGATGACTGGTTGGTTGAATAGTTGCATGGATGGATGGATAGATGGTTGGTTGGTTGGCTGGGTGGATGGTTGGTTGGTGGAATAGTTACATGGATGGATGGATGGATGTTATTACTGTAAAATCTGTTACTATAACAGCTCTAAGTCCCCTAAACCCAGTCTCAGGTAAAGTCTTCTTCTCCACCCAGTCGTCAACCCACCACCACAGAGCCCAACTACTCCAGTGCCGGGAGCCCCCACTCCAAGTCCTTTGAGCAGTTACGCTACGGAGCGTACATGGGGGGCCCAGCGGCCGGGGCAGGCGACGGGGTCGATTCCCTCAGTGTGACCTCCGCCGGCTCCAGCAGCTCCGACGCGGAGGACGTCAGTGTCGGCTTCATCTCCGACTCACCCGATGCCCTCGAGAAAAAGGTGAGGGGTCGGAGCGGCGCGCGGGGGAGCTGTGGCTCAGCGTGGGGAGACTCTAGTCACGGTTACGTGTGGATCCTCACCTCGGCACCACAGGGACAGGCAGGCGGCCATGGAAGACATTAATCACTGGCTGTTTGCCCCCTGTGTCTAGAGTTACACCTTGAGATCCATTATTAATTATTAATAACCCATTATTTACCTGACTTCTTTGTCCACCATCGCTTATAAGGTTAGATTTGCACACTGAGCTAATTACACTGATTTACCCATTTGGACAGTTGGGTAACTTTCACTGTGTCAGTGCAGGGTAAGTACTGTGCTCAAGTGTACAGCTCTAACTGCTACGCCCCCTGCTGGCCATGCACCGAGAACATACAACCCCACTGACCTTACAGATGGGAGACCTTAGTGCAGTCGGACCTTCTCTTGCCCCCTTGTCTCTTTTGGATGCTGTTTGTTTGCTTAACAGGACCCTCAACCATACAAGACCAACTTGCCTTTCCTGTTCCTCGCTTTACCGCGGGGCAGGCGGTGGGAGCAGGGCGACTCTGATCTGTTTACCATCTTGTTTGGACAGTAAATGGGAATTTTTACACTCCCTTCCCAGAATTCGGAGAGATTTCCCGGGAAAAGCCCAGAGACGGTCGCTCACGGTCACTTCCGTCCGTTATAACCGTGGGCTGGTGCCCGGCCCAGCGTTCCAAACCGCTGAGTGAAACGCCAGCGCTGTCCGGCATGATAAAATCGAGCTTGTTTACTCCGCCAAATTGCGGCATCGCCACAGGGAATCGCTCATGAGTCAGAGTCCGAGAAAAATTCGGAGCGACCGCCATCGCTGATCGTTGACGCCCTTGAGCGCGGCGCCCCGAACTCGGTCGTTCCTCACGACAACATGGTCAAGGCAGTAATCCGTGTCATCTTTATGGCTTTTCTAACCAATTGCTCCTCCTCTTCCCCCTTCCCATCGCTGGCGCCACCTGCTGGGCAGTTCTGGGAGTCCACCTCTCTTTCGTCCCTGGACACCTCTGGCACGGGCTCCGGCTCGGGTTCCAGCAGCGCCTCGTCCTCCTCCGTGTCGTCCACGCCGGTGACGGCGTCTCGCTCCCACAAGCGCTCCGTGTCGGGGGTCTCCAGCTACTCGTCCCTCTCGCTGCCGCTCTACAACCAGCAGGCGGACGACTGCTGCATCATCCGCGTGAGCCTGGACCTGGACAACGGCAACATGTACAAGAGCATCCTGGTGAGCGGCTGGGGGGCGGAGCCAGTTTGAAGTCACCTGGATTAAGGAATGGCCATAAACCGTTCGGTGTTATGTTGGGTCGCTCTTTCAGAAAAGGTCTCAGATTGCTTTACACTTTTGGTTGCATTTGTGCGTACGGGGGCGGGGGAGGGGGGCGAGGAACGTGCGCCGCAGTACTCGGCATGTGTGCCTTTCCGGCTGCGTGCTGCAGGTGACGAGCCAGGACAAGACTCCGGCGGTGATCAGGAAGGCCATGGTCAAACACAACCTGGACCGTGAGGCTCCGGAGGCCTACGAGCTCCTGCAGAAGATCTCCGAGGAGAAAGGTGAGCCTTGATGTCTCAGTGATACCCCTCAGACGGGCACTTGGCTGTGAGGTAACAGCCATTCACACACACACACACACACACACACACACAGAGGCTCCTCGGCTTACAAACACAGCTGTGAACAGCAGTCTGTTCGCAATTCATTTTGTTTGTAACTCAAAGTCAAAATCAATAAGAGCTCAATAACATACCTTGGATATTGCTAGAATATAAAAAACTGCAATACTTTTTTATTTAAATGTTTTCATTAAGTCAGCTACAAGGAAAATTAATTTAAATTTGCCAAAAATACAGCACGTCGCCTCCACAAACTCCTATCCGCTGGCGATTCCCCCCCATACGCAGCGTTCCTCATTTATCGATTAGAATCATCAGACACAAGTTGTAAACGCTGCGGAAATGAGTTGTATTAAGGCGGTCCCTCACTTTGCGCGGGCGATCTTTACGAGTGACGTGAGACCCCGCACCTGACCCCCCCCCCCCCCCCCGTCTGCCTCGCTTCGCCCACCCAGAGTTAAAGATCCCGGACAACGCCAACGTGTTCTACGCCATGAACTCGTCGGCCAACTACGACTTTGTGCTGAAGAAGCGCGGACCCGCCAAGGCCAAGGCCCCTAAGAGCGGCGCCAGCTCCACGCTGCCGCGCATGAAGCAGAAGGGACTCAAGATCGCCAAGGTCATCTTCTGAAGCGCCCCGAAACCCCCCCCCCCCCCCCCGCACCCGGTCGTTCCCTTCCGGCCGATCCCGCGCCAACGGCGTTGCTGTGCCGGTGACGCACCGGTGCATGCTGGGAAAGGAGCGCCATGTAGATGCTGACGGGACTGGTGGACGCCGTCCTGCCCCAGAGGAGGCGTCGGTGAGCGTCCTTACTGGAAGAGGGGCCGACAGCAGGGGCGTCGCTGGAAATTACCTTCGCGCCGTAGCAGGATGCACATGTGTGAACTTTCCGGAAGGAAACGCAGCACCGTGACGGAGAGAAAGAGCCCCGTGTCCTGACATGACCCCATCACCCCTATGAGGTCTGCCGTTTCCTCGCGGTGCCCCACCACCGTGGGCCGATTTCGCTTCCCGTGGCCTTCTGAGCGCGAACGTCGAGGGAAGCGGAACGACGGAAACGTCTCGCTCACCTTTTTCTGGAAAAAATGCTAGAAACTAGAACGTATTGACTTGAACATCCCATCACGAGCAGAAAAAGCTTGAGGCCAGCAGGCTCTTCCAGACCCATGGGGCCCTTCCTGGATCTCTCCCAGAAGTCATAGCCAACTTCCTGTCCCGTTCGCCTGTTGTTGACCGTTTGCCCAATGCGGGGTCGCCGTAGTCCGGAGTCTATCCTGGAAACGTAGGGTGTGAGACAGGGTACACCTTGAGTGGGACGCTAGTCCATCATAAGGCAATCACACACACGCTCATTCGCTCACACACACTAAGGGCAGTTTAGAGTGACCAGTCCACCTGAAACACGTTTGGACTGTGGGAAGAAACCAGAGCACCTGGACAGAACCCAGGTGGACTGTGGCGGACGGGTCCCCGAACTCCATGGCAGCGGCTAAGACTCACGACTGACGTGTGCGCGAAAGGGGGGCCTAGGGCCGCTCTCCCCACAGACGGCGACGGCTCCCTCGAACCCCAGCCTCTGAGGACGCGCTCAAGAACCGCTCTGCTCGTCGCACAGGAAACCTGCTTTCTTCTCACGCCGTGGGATATTTTTGCAAATATCATCGAAAGCCTTGTGCCGTTTTTCTTTTGCTCAGAATTAAAAACTGAAATTTTCTATTTTTTGTACAAAGAAAGAAAAGATGAAACGTTCTTTAAAACGTCTTCCTTTTCGAGTTCCTCCGCCCTGGCTTTATTTATTGATTTTGAATATAGCATCGTTGTGTAGCATTGTATATTTTTTATTTCCTTTGTAATTACCAGCGAATGTATCTGTATATAAATGTGTACATATAAACACTACATTTCTATGAGCCAATGTGGGTCCCCCTCGCTCCTGGTTGCCGTGGCGCAGCGATGCTCTGTGTCTCATGGAGTTTTTTTTTTTTTTTTTTTTTTTTTTTTTACAATGAAGTGATGGCCTATCAAAGCTGTTTATAATTTTGGAGACAACTTCATGTAATAAACACTTACTTACCATGTCAGTAACGTGCACGTCGCATTTTTACATCTCTGTAAGAACTCTGTCCTGCTGGCTTATGTACTCAGAGCTCAGCTGTAATTGTAACTAGTGACATTTTTAAAATTGATGATGGAAAAAGTATTTTAAAAAAGCAAAATGCAATGACAGCAAATAATTAATCCAATAATTCAGACACACGTATAAATCCAGCATTAAAAAAAAAAAAAAAAAAAAGCTGTTAGGGTCAGTTGGCGGTGTAGTGGTTAGCGCAGTTATCATGCAATCGAAGGATCTGGGTTCGAATCCCAGTTCCTGGAGTAGCGCCCTTGATAAAGGTACTTACCCTGAACTGATAGAGTAAAAATGACTCTGCTGTATAAATCATTGTCTGGAGAAAAATTCCAGGTAAATAAGTGTTAGACAAACTGTGAACAATGAGTTTGTTATGAGGCTGGTCCTGTTATTGACTTGAAAAGATTTACATTTTTATACTACATTTACATTTCTATACTCCTATTTTGGGGATTCAAAAGACTGGGTGCAGACAGTTGCATGAAAAGGACAAAGTTTTACTGAACACGGGTGCGTGGTCATGAAAATGAGTGAAAAAGACATTCGGAAATGACTGATGGGTGATAAGAATAACGGAAGAACCTTCTAGATTTCACGCTCCCTTACGGCTGCTGGTGTTTAAGACTCGCTGCTGAAATTCACATTTTCACCAGCAAGACGTTTACAAAGCAATTCAAAACTTTTCAGTTTCCCCGGTCAGAAATAAGTTTTGTCTCGTTGACAAAATATGAAGTGATTTGCATGTGTTTCTATGATGTAACTCAGTGCAGCTCAGTTCATTGCCGAGGCAACAGTGGAGAATCTTGGCTCTTTCTGACTTTTCAACCTGTTTAAAATAAAACTTTCGCATCCATAAGCGAGTAATTCTTAAACACACATATAAACATCGACAACCGTACTAATTAATCATGTACCTCTTGCATTAATTAAATATTACTGCGCATTGTTATAAATGTTAAAATGTTACTTTGCATTTTCTTGTAAGGGGAACCTGGTGATAAATTCATCCCCATAAATTGCATCACACGAAGTATGAGAGTGCAGCTAAAGAGACTGGAGAGCAGACCTTGCAGCTGCGAACTGTCGGGGAGGTGCTGCAGCAGTAGCAGCAGTTACAGCAGGACACATGTTCGAATCCCACCTCCTGCTTGAGTACTCTTGATCAAGGTATTTCGATCGATACAGCATCACCTTGATGTATAAAAGGAGAAATCGCTGTAGCGGCTTGGGAAAACAATCTAAGGTAAATACAGTATATAAAAGTAAAGGGTCGAACCCGCAGCCGATCTGCGCTGCACTCGGGTATCGGACGATGCGCAATCCAATACAGCCACAAGGTGGCAGCAGAGCTCAGACACACAAAAAGTTAACCCAAGATTACGAGAATATTGTTTGCATTGAATGTACAAGTCTTTTTATTTTAATAACTCTATCTGGTAGAGCTTTTTACTGAGCTTAAAATGAAAATCTCTGGTCAGTCCCCATCGTGCCGTGTGGAAACTACGATCCTCACCTCACCTCACCTGGAGGCTGGAGGACTCGACGCATGTCAATCAATGTGACAACTGCAACTCATAACACTGGTACACGTTTTTTTGGGATTGCGGTTTTGCCGGGACAATCTGGTCATTGGTTGAGCCCTTGTGCGGAGAGTTAGACGGCGAGATGGCATTGATTGACTTTTGATAATATTATGAAGGGACTGTCCCCCAAGGTAAGTAAAGCAACTTGTGGAATGCACGTATTAACCTTGTCCAAAAGGGATTGAAAAGGGAGCTTATGGTGCCTTTTTTGAAGATTCGAGCTGAACTGAAGTTCAGAATAAAGCGGGATCGGATTGCCTGGGGCTACCACAAAGCAAAGGACAGATGGAAAGACCTCGTGGATAAATCATGTGTCTGAAGCTCTGAGGATGGACGTCTGCTTTATGGAACTGCATTCTTTTAAAACATATTGTACTTTCTTGTATCTTACCCCTTTGTATATTTATTCCTTTATATTTGTTTCTGTTTTTTTTTTTTTTTTTTTTTACTTGTGTAGTATTTATTCACAGATTTTTAGTAGTTTGGGGTTTGTGCACTTTTAACTGACATTTTTAACTTGTGTGGGTTTTATTTGTATAGTGTTTTATCTATAGATTTTAATGGCCTTGTTTTATCATGTGCACTTTGAGTTTTATACCGATGATTACTCATGTGTATGTCTGTTTTGTATTTATTTGTCTGTTTTTAGGGGTATGATCAAGTTTTATACTGTAATTTAGAAGTATTTCATGGTGTTTTGAAGGAAGCATGTGTTATGATATGATGACTTCGGTTGAGCTGCTTATAGGGGGACAGTCCTTTTGTGGGTATGTTGGTGTGGGGAAGACAGAAAGGGGATTGTTATGGGAAAGACTTTGTCATGACAATGTGTTTTGTGTAATGCTTGTTTGGTGACTTTGTTGACCAACTGTAGGAAAATGGTGTTGGGTTTGTTGCTTTGTGGATTTTGATGTATTGTTTTGGTTGTGTATTATTGATAACTTTACCAAATAAAGTTTAATTGGGGGAAAAAAACACTGGTACACTAGACTAGTTTGCTTTATATATGCATACATATTCTCTCCATATTAACAGGCCAATGTATCCTTAAAGGCTGAAATTCCGTCGAAAAAGATCAGCAGGAACCCAGAATGCTTCCTCTCGTCTCGCCGCCGCTTCACCGATGCCTCTGTACCCTGGAGACATCGACATCTGCGCATGCGTATTTACCTCGCAAAATTTCGCCGTTGTGCTTCGCGTTTGCGCATGCGCGCTGTTCGCTCGCCGTCGAACGACTTCCTGTCACGTGTCTGTACATGCGCCTCGGCCCTCTTTCGGCGACTTTTTTTTGTTGTTTTTTTTTTTTTCTCGCTTTTGCATGCCGGCGACTTCCTGCATTGCCTCTGCGCGTGCGCACTGCTCTGCTTTGTTGTTTCGGCGAAGATGGCGCTGAGCAAAACATTTGGACCAAAACCGCTAAAATTTCAGCTGGAGGAGGATGGGGACTTTTATATGATCGGGTCGGAGGTCGGTACTTTGAAAATAAATGAGTGGTTTGAGATTTGCTCGTCTTTAAGTGTTAACACTTGCCTAGGACGCTGTTCTACTGCTAGCATCATGCTAACTACTCGACTCATTTTTTGTTGTGTCTCGGTGTCCTCGTCGACTGAGGATTTCTGGCATTTTCTGACGTGTTTTACCTCACAAACTGTCGGCATTCGCTGCAGATATGACACTAAATCATTTAGTAAATGGGGAATATGAATAAATTTTACATAAAATGCTCGGTACGGTTAGTTAGAAGAGGTCCGTTTTCCTCTCTGACAGAGAAGACTGTGCTCCTCCTGGCTTATTAATTATATTATGAACTCGTCCTGGCGACTGACCGCGTGACAGCGAATCTTAACCGAACAACAAGTGAAGTGTTTCGACGGTCGGTCCCTCCTCCCGTGCGACACTTTGAGCTCGAGGACACAAATGCAGCGACGACGTCGTCCCGTCCGTCAAGCGAATAACATCAGTGAATATTAATAAAAAGTACATAACAGTAACGCTCAGGCTTCATTCTAGAAAAGTCTAATTAATCCATTCACAGTCTTAGTGACTGAGTGTGAGGTTCTCGAGGGAGATCAGTTTCGTTTGGTTCTCTGCTCATCATTCATTGTCCCAGTACAGTCAGTGCGGAGTCTTTTTCCATTTGTGCCATTTATTGTGTATTTACACAGTTAATATTCATTAGCTCTTTGAATTCTCCAAAGCGACCTGCATCTCATTCACTCGGCACCATTATGTAAAATGACTTTATAATGTTCACGAACATTACATTGCACTGCATTACACCGAATCAGGTTATCTTCGGTCATTATGGGCCGGAAAGGGATTCGAACCACCAGCCCTGAAATTGCCACATGATTGCTCTGATCGCATCCCTCCCTGCTGCCTGTTTTCATCATGGACTTGTTATTGCCATTCATTCATTCATTTAGTTTTCTCCACTTTTCTTCTTATGCTGCTTTTTTTTGTATAGGAAGCTATTTACAATTTGGCTGTTTATACGGCTCCGTAATTGGTACTATATAAGTTCAGGGTAAATCCCACGTTGGAGGATGCTATCCGCTGCCCCATTGTATTGTTTTGTGTTTGTAATAATGACTCTGTGGTGTAAACTGTGTATTATTGTGATCGGAAGGGGTGACGTGAACTTGAGTAATGTTTCCGAGTCTCGGGATGTAAACTGCACTAATCCTGTTTACAGCACGTTCTTAAACCTGCATACTTTCCTTTACCACTTTTTCCTTTGTGGCTTTCCAGTGTTGCCTTGTAGTGATTCTCAGTGCAGATTCTTCTGCAAAATGCTTTTCTTGCTCAATTTTACCTCCAGGTGGGAAACTACTTGCGCATGTTCCGGGGCTCCTTGTACAAGAGGTATCCATCACTTTGGCGGAGGCTCGCTTCTGTGGAGGAGAGGAAGAAGATAGTGGCCTCATCGCACGGTGAGTGTTCTGCCTTTGCTTTGGCGTGGTAACAGCGCAGGCGCAAGAGGCCCGGATGCCGATCTGTAAGACTCCAAGTGCTTTACAGACAGGATCGTTTAACAGATATGGGTTTTTTTAAATTTAAATTCTGGCAGCAGTGTCTTCAGTGTTTTCTTTGTGTTAGATCATGGTTACACAACTTTAGCCACCAGTGTGACACTGCTGAAGGCGTCTGAAGTGGAGGAAATCTTTGAGGGGAACGATGAGAAGTACAAGGCCGTGTCCATCAGCACGGAGCCCCCAGCCTACCTCAGGTATTGACACCAGCAGCACTCCTTTGGGTTGTTGAGGACAATGAAAATGTTTACATACCGCACTGTCAGGATGACACTTTTATGTTGTGTTTGGTAGCATCGATGGTACCCTCTTTCTTTCTCCTTCAGCCTTATACACAATGATGTTGATGGTCAGACTTTGCAATCACTGTTAGCTGTAAATCTCTTTAAGGGGATAACGTAAATAGTTGCTTTTGGTTCTGTCTTTTTTTCTTTTCTTTTTTTTTTTTTTTTGCAGACTGAAAATAAGTTAAGAAATGTAGGAGCCTCAGTTCGGACAGTGTCTTTTCCCCTAATGGTCCATGTGTAACTCTGTGTTTGTTCTGTCCAACCTCCATCCTGCCCCTAGGGAACAGAAGGCCAAGCGGAACAGCCAGTGGGTTCCCACCCTCCCCAACAGTTCACACCACCTGGACGCGGTTCCCTGCTCCACCACCATCAACCGCAACCGCATGGGTCGTGACAAGAAGAGGACCTTCCCGCTTTGGTGAGACCCACAGGTTTGACCGCAGTGAACAGCGACATCCTTGAGCTTTTGCGCCCCGAATGCATTTCTGGTGTTTTCAGGAGGATGAAGTCATGTCGTTTTGCCTTCTCTCAGCTTCGACGATCACGATCCGGCTGTGATCCACGAGAATGCCAGTCAGCCCGAGGTCCTGGTACCGATCCGGCTAGACATGGAGATCGACGGGCAGAAGCTCAGGGACGCATTCACGTGGAACATGAACGGTAGGGTTGTGTTTGACCACCTTGCTGGGAAAAGCAGGACACCAGAGCAGAACCTGGAGAAACGTTCCTGCCCCTCCGTCGTAGCCCATCCACCTGCCCCTTCTGCCACACCCACCCTTCTTTGCTGGCACCTCCCCACAGGCGTAAACATGTAGATTTCCTGCATGCCACTCTCTGCTTCCCCTCCACAGAGAAGCTCATGACCCCAGAAATGTTTGCGGAGATCCTCTGCGATGACCTGGACCTGAACCCACTGACCTTTGTCCCCGCCATCGCTTCGGCCATCCGGCAGCAGATTGAGTCCTACCCCACAGATAGCATCTTGGATGACCAGACCGACCAGAGGGTCATCATTAAGGTACATGTCCGGATGCTGCTTGCTCTGGCAACAGAGTGCAGTTGGAGATGGTCAGGTCTTTGGGTTATGGTGTCCCATTGCTCAAGTGATCATGTAACTGATCAGCTCATCTCTCCAGAACCCAGTAGAATCTCTTTCTTCAGCTACTTATGTTTGATGGTGGATGTGTCCGAGGATGGGGACAAGGGCAGCTTGCCGCTCCATGTCTCCTGGGAACAAAATATTATTAGAGACAGTTAACGGGAAATCTGTCAGCGTTTTCACAAAATTACAGATGTCTTAGTTACTTTTCTTAATCCCTTACTGAAGGTATTTAAGTTCTGCTGCCGCTCACCCACCCTGATCCCCCCCTTAGCTCAACATCCACGTGGGGAACATCTCCCTAGTGGACCAGTTTGAATGGGACATGTCAGAGAAGGAGAACTCCCCAGAGACCTTCGCCCTGAAACTGTGCTCAGAGCTGGGCCTGGGAGGCGAGTTTGTCACCACCATCGCGTACAGCATCCGCGGCCAACTCAGCTGGCACCAGAGGACGTACGCCTTCAGGTACGTCCCCCACGTGGCCGTCAGGTGTTAGTGATGGGAGTCGCACACATCCGCGCACAGTTAAAGAGCCATCTTAACGCAGACCGAACCTTGAAGCATTTTCAGCTGGTAGAAAGTGGTGTGGACAAACATACACTTCCTGACTAACATGCTGTCCAGCATGCCACACAGATTACCAGTATTGTAAGCAGATGACAAAGACGCACAGGCATAGACACACACGCTTGCCACAAGAGCTACTTGACCAGCCTTATAAACAAAGCTTCGCTTGGGGTCAAGCCTTAGTGTCGAGGAGAAAAACACACGCGTGTGCGCGCGCACACACACACACTCATAAAAACCCACAGAGGATGTGCCCGATGAAAACAAATACAAGAGGCTCTTGTCAGCGATGGGTCCGAATACAGAAATCTTTACATAAGACAGACCGCTCGGTCACAAGCTTGGATCACATCCTGTTTTTTTTTTCCTTTCGCATAGATGCATCTCCTCCTCATGTTTTGCATAAAAGTGTAACGTTGTTGTCCAGTGACTTTACGATGTTTCTTTCCCTATGTGCCTTTGTTCAGCTGGTATGTAAAGCCTGAATATTAAGTTGTCATCTCTTTACAGCGTTCGAAGATTCACGGTCTTGTTTTTACCCTCTTAGCTGCACTTCTGTTTCACATTAAACATTCAGTAGGATGCATGATGATATACTCAGTTTCTATGAAGCACATTTTTCATGTGTCTGTTGCATATTGATGTGATTCTGTGGTTTTGTTTTTTCTATTAATTCCACACAAAGCGATTTCATTGTTTGATTTGTGTTGTTCCCTGTTCTGTAAAACCTATAACATGCATTTTTTGGATAATCTAACTATGCCTCTCCCTGCTGTCTGTTCCAATAGGTCTGATTTCAGGTCAATATACTTGTGCATTTCTTGAACCCCCCCCAGCTTTAACCCCTTGCGAGTTCTCTCCCACCTTCAGTCCTTGGGAAGCTGAGTACTTTAAACTTTTCCTTTTTATATTGCAGGGCCAGTCCCTCATTATGAACAGTTTGTCTGTGTTATTTTTTGTGTGTTGGCCGTATCAGGAGAGTGGAGCGTTACTGTGTTTGTCCGCATTTTTAGATGCTTTAATGGAGGAAGTAAGTGAAATGTGACAGCCTGCAGCCCAGTTGCTCTCACACCCTTCCCTCCCTGACTTCTTGGAGCCTCTACTCAGGCTGTGAACTGTGCCACAGTTGGACCCCCTGTACAAGAGTCTAGCTTGTTCACACAATACAGCTGCTGGAATATTCTTCACGACACTTTTTGTTGGGTCACACTGGCTTGCTTTGAAAAGCCTGTGGGCACAGGGTTGTCACTGCTGATGGGAGACATGGAAGATTTTGGACATGAGCATTTAATGAACTCATTAAACCAGTTTTTTTTTTTTTAAGAAGTCTTTTGACATTTTCCAGCATTGTAGAAAACATAGTTTGACTACTATTCTTGTTTAAAACATATGGAACTACTTTATTTGCATGATGTCTCTGAAATGTACGTTGCTTTGGAGAAAAGCATCTGCTAAATGAATAAATGTAACGTCATCACAAATATTTTAGCTCATGATTAACGCTCCAATTTCCTGTTATGGTTTTTTTAATGTGGTTGAGTTTAATTGACTCATGGTGTCGTGACAGTGTCATGTAACCATTTTGGTCTCCGTGCGGTTCTCCTGACCGGCCTGGTGCCAATTGTTTACAGTGAGAACCCCCTGCCCACTGTGGAGATCGCTATCCGAAACACAGGCGATGCCGACCAGTGGTGCCCCTTGCTGGAGACGCTGACAGACGCAGAGATGGAAAAGAAGATCAGGGATCAGGACAGGAATACCAGGTGGGTGCAATTTTGAGATGTCGGTCTTCTTTTGGAAGTGCTGGAAGGTGTCGACTGAGAGCATGTGCTGCCTGAACATACCCAGAGAGAATGAGTAGATGGTTGTTTATGTTTACAGTTCCTGGGTTTATTTATGTAAGTTCTAAAAAAAAATGTTTGTGTGATGCATCAGAGTTTTGACACACAGCTGGAGCTGTAGGAAATATTTTAACATACTGCAAATGGAAACATGGGTGTGTATTAGCAGATTGAAACAAGTTGGGTGCTGTTGACACGTTCAGATCGTGAATCTTGGGTGCCGTCGACGCAGTGACATGGGAAACTCGCATTCTGCGGCAATACCGTAATCAACAGTGTGGGTGCTGTTGGTGTATTAGAAGCAAGTATATTTAATATATTACTGTGTGCTTCCGTTCCAGACGCATGCGGCGACTCGCCAACACAGCTCCAGCCTGGTGAGATGTCAAAGGGGTCCTACGTGACGCTCCGGCCAGTTATCGAGCTTCCGGAATTTCCGAGAGGACGTGGACTGATGGAACTTGTTTTGAGTTGGGCTGTGGTGCCATCAGCCACGGGAGACCTTCCTTGACCGGGTGGCAGCAACCGACCTCTCTGACCTCCGTCGTCCCACCTCTGAGCTCCACACCGCCCATCCCTCGGACCATTGTCCTCCCTATCCTCGCCTGGACTCAGACTGGCACCACTGACTGAGGCCTGTGTTGCCACCTTCTCTCCGACATCCTTTCAGCCTTGGAACTCAACTGTCCAACACTCACACAGCCAGAAAAGCCCTGAGTCCTGTGAAGTATATAATGTTGTAGTGTTACTTGGTTGTTTATGGTGGTTGTTATAGGTGCTGAAAGCATTTTTGTTTTTTTTATAAAAAAACAAAAAATAAAGTCCACGATGACCTTTTATTCCTTTTAGCTGTTCTTTATTCTGAAGTAAGCACATTTTTCCCGTGTAGCTACTCCAGAATCGGTGCCGGATGGCGGAACACGTTCATGGGGTTCCTCCACCGTAGGCCCGCGGATGCATCCTGTGCTTCCCCGTGCGGAGCAGTAGACGCAGGTCCTAAATTCCCTCAAGCAAATACACCCAGCGTACAAGCTGTGCACAAACCCATGGATTTTGTTTTTCCAAAAAGCTTGTACAAATAGAAAGCATAAATACATTTCACCTGATCCCTGGTCATTAAAACTAGTTATGGCAGTTAGTCACTTCAAGAACGGTTAAAAGGAGCCCGTCTCTTTCTTGACCGAGTCCCTTTGTTATGGAGCTTTAAAACGCCAGTCTTCGCCAAAAGCCGTTGGGCACCAGACTGCATTTGGGTTTGTGGTCCGTCGATCCAGCGCTTTGGTGGGCAGCGTGTGACTCGACCGCAAAGGATGCGAGTGGAAACTGCTGACCAGGTAGGTTCCTTTTTCCGGCCATCGCCACATCTATGAATGCGGTGCACATCCGTAGAGGCCCTCAGTCATTGTCATTGCCACTGCGACACCTCTATACAAAGTGGCCAGAAGAATGAAAGTAAAGTGACACCGGTGCAGCTCTGGGACCTGCTGCAGAAGGGCTAGGAAGAAGACACAGTGTCTTAGTTCCTGGTGCAACAGGAAATGACATAACGTGGGTAAAAACTATCCTCCCGCACGTCAACTCACACTTTTCACTGGTGCTGCAGCGTCTGCTTGCAGACAAGGTCACCAGAGTGGAAGTACATTTCGGATAAGTAAACACATCCCACCTTCTCCTCTCGGTCAGCAGTACAGTGCAGCGTCCAGGCAGTCCCACATTACTGTTCAGGTCACAGTTTATGAATGCGTTGTCATGGATACGCCAACATCAAGAGCAAACCTGCATTTATACCGTTTAACTGCCTGCAGCGTCATTCGCACACAACGCAGGCTCATTCCCGTCCCAGCTTTGCAATTTAAAAAGTCGTCCACTACTCTGCTCTGAGTGCAAACATTGCGCGCGCACACACACACACACACACACACACACAGTGGTAACGGTCTGCATTAAAACAAAGATGCAAAAGCAAGCCTGCGGAAGCAATTATGACCCCACCCCCCATCCATCCTCTTATGGACAGGTGTCGCCGTACCTTCTGGGGGGGAAGGGGGTGTCTTTCAGTTGGCAGGACTATTTCCGCCTGGACACAAGGGAAGGATTCCAGCCCTTCTCTATTAGGACCCTCCCAAACCAGAAAGTTCCACATGGCTCAGGGTCTTATTAACACCGTCCTCACACTTCTCACTGTAATGCCATCTATCGTCCTTCTGGAATATTCTGTCCCACATCTCTCCTAAAGCTCCTGGGGGTCTCCATTGTGGAGGTCCCTGGGTGGTTCCTGACCTCCCTCCTGGCCATGGTCCTGCTCTCGCTGATCCCTGGAGGATGGCCAGGGACCCGCAGTCTGCTCTTCTGGAAGAGGTGAATAATCGGGGTCCACCTCGGGACTGTCAAAAACAAGCTTCCTGTAAACGTAAAAAAAAAAAAAAATACTGTTACAAACATCTCACACATACACACAAAACACACAAGTCCAGAACAGATGGTCCAAACACTGGCGTCCAGTTTTAACTCGATCATCAACAGTCTCACTGCCGAGTGAAATTCAACACTAGACAGGAGAAGACCGTCCTACACGTTCACATCCTCAAACTGGGCCCCAGGTGGCGGTCAGAGTCCGGTCACTCACAGGAGGCCTGGAGTGACCAGCAGCTTCCTGCCTCCAGGCTGGTTTGGAAAGACATCCTCCAGGAAGTAGTAGACGTGCCCCACGACGATGCCTGTAGAGGAGGGAGGAAGACACAATGAAAGGTGAGAAGTGTGTGTCTGTGGGGAATAAGAATTCCCAACCTGTGAATCATTTCCTCAAATTCCCCAAGTATATTATTCTCCTAAATGACAGTTCTACTGGGTTTAACCAGACGGTCAGCCGAGGTCAGCCGAGATCCCAGCGTGAGGACATGGAACCGCTGCCCACTTGTCCAGAGGGCAGAACAGCACATGCAGTGCAGATCCAGTCCCTCCCACAGGTGCATGAAAATGAGATTTCCTCACTCTCTTGCAACATAGTAGAATGTAGGCAGAAGAGTAAATTACTCCAGTCATTTTCCAATGTCCTGTCCAGCCAGTCATTCATCATCCCATCCACCACCATTCATCCATCCATCCAACCCACCCCCCCCATCCATCACCACTCATCCATTCATCCACCCATAACAAGTGCCTGTCCGGTACAGGGCTCCTCATACCCAACAGATCGATGACGATGGAGTTGCCGAGCAACAGTGAGAATCCCATGAGCACCCAGGGCAGGAAGGGCGCCTGGAAGTTGAGCAGGCCAAAGAAGTTCATGCGCACGTAGGGGTTCCGCCTGCTCCACACGTACACTAGCATGATGGTGAAGGCCTGGCCCAAGAAGAAGAGGTTGGCGAAGAGGCCGAACAGCTGGTGGAGGTACGTCAAGGGGCCAAAGAGAAACAGCGAGACCTGGAGTGAACCTCACTTTTTGCGTCACGTGGGCTGCTGGGAAGATCTGGAGCTGCACACCGTCCTACCAAAAAGGACCGACTGCGAGCGTTCAGTTTGAAGAAGATATTAGAAGGGGAGGATCACGTGAACCAGGCAAGGAGCAAAGTAGGGAGGGTTCAAATCCCACTGCCACTGTCCCTGCTGAATAAATGGCTAATAAAATAGGGCAGCAGGCAGCGTCGTGGTTAAAACCCTCACCCTTGGACTCAAAGGACCCAGGTTCGAATCCCACCACCAGCTGTAGGACTAAATTGCCCTTGACCATTTCCCAGCTCAAGGAAGCCCGAGGAAGCCCACACTTGAGCGGTGGACTGTACAACCTCAGGAACTTTCACTTTAGGAGACCGATACGGTTTACTGAATCCCTCTGGGTGGGGGGGTAGGGGTGGACACGAACTGAGCAAGAAGGATACGGTCATGAGCGTCCCTCCGAACAGGAACATGAAGACAAAGTCTGCGGTGCGGCCGCGGAACGAGCCCTCCTCCAGCATGCGGCAGTACCGGAACCTGCGCGTCAAGGAAACCAAACGAAACACACAGCTGCACGGAAGCATAAGTGCTTATGCAAATTTCATACATGAACCGGGTCTGGGGTATATGTGGGTGTGTGTCTGTGTGCGAGTGCGTTACATTGTACTATATTCTCCATATCTGTACTTGATCGTTTCGGTGAAATGTCACACAAGGGAAATCCCGAACGTTGCATATTAATGCCACGGTGGCCCTGCACATGGCAGACAGCAAAGGATACAGAAATATCATGTTGAACAAGAAACTGAATCCAAGAGGCCCAAAAAAGAGGAAGTTGGTCACCAGACGCCATATCTTTTTGGGGGGGGACGACATGCATGAACTTATCAGCAATCATATATAAAATCAAATTACAGTTCATCTAACTTCAGTATAACACGCAAATGTTATAATACAGATTAAATGTCCAATTGCTCTACTGTACCTGGTATCTTCTGATGATCAGGTCCGGATTGAAATACAGCTGGAAAGGTGTGATGAATTCCAGCTGCTGTAAAGACACATGGATGAGAGCAATGAATAATAACCCACAGTGAGGTTATGAAGAAGTTCTCAGGGAGACATGCGCTGGATTCATTTTGGAACAGGAAGGAACTGGCAGGATTCACACATGGGACTTCATATCAATAACTTTTAAGAACAAGACAAGGCAAAGCGCTTCAGGTGCTTTTATAGGAGCTGCTGGGGAATCAGTTACATTCCTCTGAACTTGGGGCATGAAGTTCAACTCAAACTGTGGATGTTCAGTTACAAACCCATATTGATCATGGTTGCATGGATGAGTAAGTAGTGTATCTAGCAGTGTAAGTCACTATGGTGAATAAGGTGTGTGGGCTGATAACACTAACATTGGGCTCGTTGGAAGTGGCTTTGGACAAAAGTGTCTTATAAATAAATATATGCAAATATTGATCATGTACAGAGACTGTGCGGGTCCACTACCTAACCTAGGCTAGTGTGTTTAGAATTTATCAATCTACAACCATCTCTGCACAGTATTTTCCTGTAAATATACCATGTTACCACACCTCAGCTCAGTTCTATATCTAGAGAAAGTCAGGGAGACACGAACGCTCTGTCAAGATAACATCAATACACGAATGACATTACGGTACGCAACAGTAAAAAAGTAACAATCTCCTGAACACGTGACGTCCTAGCGCGTTCGGCCGAACTGATACAATCATGTATCGCTACGAAGTGATCGGCACGCGACCCCCCACGCTGCCCCCATACCGCTCCCTCCCGCGTCTCACCACGGCTGCAGTGGTCAGCACGCAAGCTGTCGTGTACGCTCTCGTCACGGCAGGGATCTGCATGTACTCCTGGGTGAGGGTGTGCGCCATGCTTCGCTCGCTGTCACACAGGCGGTATAAACGTCCGCAGCGCGACTCGACGCCACTCCACTCCACTTAACAAGTACGACCGCGGCGCCTTTAAAGCACAACGACTGAACGCTGTGACTTTCCGCTTAGAAAGACTGCCCAACCTTACTTCAACCAGTCAAATCGAGAGAAAGCGCTGATTGACGTCAAAATTCTCCAATCACAAAACAGATTTACATACCGGTGACCAATACGTGTCCACATCTAAGACCTTTTACTTGTGTGCGCCGTATTCAAATTGGAGGAATGTTTTAAAACTTTCAACCAATAAGAAATAAAATCTGTTGATTGACGTTGATCTTGGCCTACGGGAGTGCGCTAACGGGTGGGTTGATTACGAAAGCAGTGTTGATCACTTGTGAAGCTCCACGTGGACGTAAACGTCGGCCAAACAAACTACAGCGCTCTGCTGACGGGGAGCAGGGTTTGTCAGGGCTTAGAGCTCTGTGGTGTGTGTGTGTGAGAGAGAGAGAGAGAGAGAGAGAGAGAGAGACGCAGTCGAATTTGATTGGTCTGATACAAAAATATCACGATTAAAAGTACTTTCTTCTTCTTTACGTTGTATAAAGAACATTAGATTTTCCTTATTGTTAGTAATTAATTTTAATTAATTTTCTCCAAAGCGACTTACAATGTTAGCTGCTTTGTACAATAAACATACTTGCAGTGGTTCATTAAAATATACATCTGAGTCAAACTCAGGTCCATCTGACATTAAGGCTGTTATATTTACAGCGTTAATTCCTCTCATTGTCCACTGAATGGGTGAAGTGGAGCAATAGAACACAAAATGTATGGGAGTATTTTTATTTATATCAAAATATTGCACAGAATTTATACATGTTATTTACATAGTAAATATGGTATATGGTGCAAAACAAAAGGAAGAAAAAACATACTTGGTTACATTAATATCAGGGATACATATACATTAGAGAACCTGTAGTAAGTATAACAGTGTTTGTGTCCTGTGTATTTTTGCTGGGTAATTATCTGCTTGTCTGGAACTATGGCAGCAGCACTGCTGATAGAAGACCTGGACCATCTGTGATGCTGCGAGCCTCTTTGTCCAGCTGAATGGACGTGGACAATGAGAAGGAGTTCCAAAACCTCGCAAAGCCACACACTGAGGACTGACACGTCACCAGTGTCCAGCACCGAGACGATGCACAGTTCATCATTGACTCGAAGCAGTGAAGGACAGATTTCAAAGGCTTGACTGACAGTAAAGTAGCTCACCTGTTCAGGTTAGAAGCCAAGGGCTATTCTCAAATATCTGAATGACAACCACCGCTGAAATAACCCTTACAGGTTAAATGCTTTTGCTCATGAGGATTTTACATTTTAAACATTAAATATTTGCATGCTTTTCCCTTGCACTCTACTTGTTGTAAACGACAGGCCTGAGTATGAACGACTGAGATACTAATATAGATCTGAATGACAGGTGTTTATTCAAATGCTACTGTACCTCCTATGTCACAGTTAGAAATTCTCAATGTAATAAAATGTGAAAAATCCTTTGCTTGATGTTACTGTCTTACCATATTAGCACCTTGTGTTTGAAAGCACCATGTGTTTAAGTGTTGAAAGATTTGAAAATTAACAACTCACAGATACAATGCACTGAAGCAGTGTACCTCTTGTCACAAGTATGTTACTGAACATGAAATACATCACCAGAATTTTGAAAGAGAAATTTAAATTCCCAGAGGAATCAGTTAATTTATATCAGTTAATTGACTGATATCTGCTTTGACCTTTCAGAATCTGATTGAACACTGATTCAGTCAGTAGAAACCGTTACTTTAATAAATAAACTGCAGTAGAAGGCCAAACACTAAGATGAGAGGTACATAGTCAAATATTCATTTTTCCTGAGAAGAAGACATCAATAGAAAAGCACTTTCACTTGAAATCTTCAAATTTTGTATAAATCATGTGCATTCTTAACTACTATTGTAAAAAATGTATTTTGTCCTTAATAATGAAGATACATTTTACTTGAAGGCCTCCTACAGATATGGAGGGAATGAATATGAATGTGAACATCATCTATACCATCACAGGAGATCAGAAAGACGATTCACAGTGTTGCTGTTGAGAACAAAGTGAGATGGTCACTGGGGATCTTGGGCCACCAAAGGTTTAACATGATCGCCTCACAGGGACTTTCCAGGACGCTTCACTGTGTCAGTTGTAAGGTGTTAGCACCAGATGGCGACAAACATTACGACGGCACCTCCATGTGCTTGGTTCACGCCACAGTTTCAGCATCGATTAAGGTGCTCGACAGCCAAAAAAGTCCATTCCAATATAGCGAGGATATCCTTCCAGCACTTTCCTTTCCACGGGGTCAAACTTCCAGTACTGTCTCCCTCGGAGAAAGTGGGCATATCCTGTCAAGGCCAGGGCAGGGAAGAGCATGACACAATTAGCAAGGTCACTTCATACCTCACTTTATACATGTTTTTAGACATTAGAATATTAGACTTGTATTGATAATTGAGCTACTGCTTTTTTCTGTCACAGGAAGTGCAGTGATTGAGGATGCTGAATTTTAACCAAAATTTAACTCATTTTGTGCCTTACACAAGTCTTCAAGTCACTTAGCTTTTGTTGCTTTTGTAAATGAGTAAGACTGAGAAAATTGTAAAGTTACAAATACATATGACACAACCTCTATGTGCATATACACTTGTACCTAAACAAACACAATTAGGACCAGAAGTTCATAATACCCCAACTACATTTATGCGACACTTTGCTCCAAAGTAATTGACAACAGTAAGCCACTTGCCACTATTTACCCATGTATATAGCTGGGTAGTGTTACAGGAGCAATTTAAGGCAAATACTCTCCACAAGGGCACTACAGGTGGAGGTGCTATATGAACCTGTATCTTTTGAGCCCAGCAGTAACCACTATGCTACAAGCTGTCTCTCTGTTACATCATGATGTATAAAATATTAACAATGGAGATGTCCCTCAATATATTAATAGATTAGGTTTTGCAAAAAAAGACTGAAATAAAGCCACAAAAATTTTAAAAAATTACTGTAAGGGATTCTTATTATCATTCATTAACTTGAAGCAATGTTAAAGCTGTCTACTTCAAAATGAGTGAAAACAAAATGTCTTGTCCAAAACCTCTATTCAGTGTCTTGTGTTCTGTTTTATATACGTATATGAGACAGTGCCATGTTTCTCCTGCACACCAGATGCCACAGCAGAATTCAACAGTGGATTATACTACACTAAAAAGTTTTGGACCTTAAATACTGACTACACATCTCACATATTGCTGAGGACACAAAAACTGGCCACTTGAATTGAAGAAATGCACACACACACACACACATTTTCAGAACCGCTTGTCCCATACGGGGTCACGGGGAACCGGAGCCTACCCGGCAACACAGGGCGTAAGGCCAGAGGAGGAGGGGACACACCCAGGATGGGACGCCAGTCCATCACAAGGCACCCCAAGCGGGACTCGAACCCCAGACCCACCAGAGAGCAGGACCGTGGTCCAACCCACTGCGCCACCGCACCCCCCTTGAAGAAATGCCTCACTGAAATATGTTTGTCAGCATCCAGTCACTTCCAGTTTACAATCAAAAAGGTGTAATAACAGACATGCACCTCTATTTATGCAGGTAGTTTCTGTAAAAGTTTTGGATATAGCAATAATACATGGAAAAACATGCTGAATTAAATCGGTCCTCCACAGCTCCATGATACTGTCCCCTTCCCCTTCTGACACAGCGTCACTTGAGTTTCTATTCTATCTCAGTATTCTTTACTGCCATCTAACGGCATCAAGCAAAAAAGTAGCCCGTTTTCATTCCTCAAGAGACAAACTTCAGAAAAGATCATCTTGAAAACAATGTAATGAATATTATGTGAACTGGGCAATGTTTATCTCCTCAAAAATCTGTTATTCTAACATCTAACATAATAACATTAAGTAAAAGTGCACAAGCAACTGCTTCAATAGTTACACTGATGTTAGCGGCATTTTGGAATATCTCTAAGGAATAGTAAACATATTTAAAAAGTGAAGTTAATTCAGCTACATTGTAAAGCGGTTGTTGAAAATGGATGGATGGATGGTTGTATAGTCTGGTTTACCATGCAAACTGTAATAATGATTCAGAGGTGGACATCCTGTTTAAAAATATCTTTAAACTACTAGCCAGCCACATTTTTACAACCTCCGCAGAATATGCAGCAGACATCATTACCATAGCGGTCCTGGAAGGCAGCATCAAGGTCATTGGGCACTCCCTGCCACTCCTGGATGCTACGGGGTTGGGTATCCTCCACACGATGGTCCTGTGGGCTGAAGAGCCAGTAGCTGTCCTGTTTGAAGAAGCAGACCCTATCCTTGTGCTCACCCAACATGACAGCAGCCTGGATGTGGGTGACAGGAAGGCCCAGGCTACGCACTGAGAGGGGGCCAGCGATCTGCCGTTCGGCGTCATAGACCCAGTAGCTGCCAGCTGTGGAGAGGGAGAAATGGTTTCCAGTGTTTACACGACCTGGATATTCACAGAGAGTCAGATCGTGCAGAACTGCCCACTGAGTAGCAGGTAGCATAGTGGTTAGAGTAGCTGCTTTGCAACTGAGGGACCTAGGTTTGAATTCCAGGACAGCAAAGGCCCAAACTCCTTACTGTTTGTTTGTCTCCAATGGCTAAGGCACTTCCTAAGCAAATAAACTGCCTCAAAAAGACACATGAGGTCAAGAGAAGGAGTTGACCATCTGTAGGGTCAGTGTGGTTGTATGGTCACTGTATACACGTAGTATGTAGTGTGGTGGTTAGAGTTGTCCCCTTACAACTGAAGGACCTGGCTTCAGACCCCACCTCCTTCAGTAGTTCCCTTCATCAAGGTATTTACTGTCAAATGATAAAAGAAGAATTACCCAGCTGTATAAATGGGTAAACAATTTAAGTAACTTAGCGTACAAACCTAACATTGCGATTCGCTTTGGAGAAAAGAATCAAATAGATGAAAACAAATTTAAGCCACCAGAAAGTTATTTGATTGCATTTTCACACAGACAATGGTGGTGCTGCAAAAGAGAACCTGGAGTTTTCACCAAAAGCTGTATGCGTAATATTCAGCTCCTATATTTACACGGGCATGCCCGAGTGTGCCGTTGAGTTGAAATGAGGCCATAATCCTGCCCCTGAGCTGCTTTCTCCAACTGTGCATTGTGTGCTGTCTGTGCTGCACATGCTTCTTCCAGGCGTGTGTGCAGTACCCGCAGCAGGAGCTGGCTTGCACGGCTCTGCATGGTGCCGGAAGAGAACTGTACTCTTTTTTTCCCTCTTTTGTTACAGAGATGCAGGTGCCAGAACACCTGCCCCATCATGCCGCTCATTAATGTGCCTGGATGGGAGAATCCCTACACAGTTGGGGGGGACTGGGATATGGTGGGACACAGCTGCAAAAGGGGCTCAAAGTTCTCCACACACTACATTTCTTAATGAGCCAGAAGCCAATACAAAAACAATTATGGGGTTTGACTAAGACATCAGGAGGGTCTGAAATGATAAATTACGCAAACAGATCTCCACTCAATGGGATCTTCTTACATCCATTAGTAAAACACTGGCAGTATCATGGGTTGGCAAAATGTGCAGCACTGAAACCTGTCTGATTCTGCACAGTTTGTGTAGAGTTTGCCTGCTCACTATGTATTTTTGTGGCTTCTCTTGAGGTGCTCTGGTTTCCTCCCACAGGCAAAAGACAAGTTTCAAGTGAATTGGTGACTCTAATTTGCCGTAAGTGTGCACGGGACACGAGTGAATGAGTGTGTAATTGCCCTAGGATGGAGCCCATCCACCATGTACCAAAGAGACTATGTTTTCTAGAAAAGCTTCAGATCACCACAACCCTGCATGGAAGAAGCTGTTACTGACAGTGGAATGAATTAATGGCAATCTCTTTCGGGCTTTCAAAGTTTAAAATGTCTCCATTTATGGGGAGTGGGTTGGGTTGGGAATGAAAAAGTCCAAATGTAGAGCACGAAAACAACAACAAAAAAAGTAAATATGTGTGGTTAGTTTTCAACAGAGGATGTTTTCATACCCAGCTGACAAACAATCGACTGGCTTTCCACAACACAAGTGTTTCCTGACATACTTAGCCTCAGTCCAGCAAAAAGCTCGTTACTTTCTCTCTGTTTATAGGAAGTGGTTTGGATAACTCGGACCACCCTGCACAAGAAGTGAGATCCTGCCCTGACCCAGGATGTAGAGAATCGGGGGAGAGGGAGGGGGGGCATCCATGTTGCTTTTGGAATGATCCATAACATTCAGATAATGCTTGTCTTCTGAATAATTTGAAACACGCAACCCATGCAGTCCTCAATTCTGCTGTCACCCACCTTGGAAGAACCAAATGTTCCCAGTCTTGTCTTCGAAGGCGGCGTCCACACTTTCGGGGATACCTGCCCAGTGGCGGGATGCTAGTGCCGGGTACCCATCCTGCAGCTGCCCATTGCGGATGCGCCACACATAGCGGGACCTGAAGAAGAAGAGCTCCCCACGGATCATGGACACAGCGTCGAAGTCCGTGTAACATGCGTTGGGCTGTGAGGAGTGCGTGGCTGGCCTGTCCGCTTTACCCCTGCCCTCCTGGAATGGCAGTGCATCAATGACTGAACTGGTGCTCCCATGAAAAACACTGGCTTCCCGTATTACAAACATCAGAGTTATGAATTTTCAAACATTTATCCTATTTATTTTTAACAGCATTTTCTTCACTGGGGCGGCACAGTGGTAGTGAGTAGCACTTCCACCTCACAGCGCCTAGGAGGTTCAACTCCCCGGTCAGTCTGTGTGGAGTTTGCACGTTCCACCTGTGTCTGTGTGAGGACAAGCAGTTATTGAAACTGGATGAATGGATGGATCTATTTTCTAAAATCATTGTCTGCAGAACAGTGAATGTGACCTATTTTTCTTTGCCTAGAAAATAGGTATCAGTAAAAAGCACCCAAACAGAACAGTTTTTCTACAACCCTAATCCTACTTTGCCTCCACAATATGCACAAGTCATCTCTGGTGTTTCTGACTGTTGGTAATCAGTAAAAAGACAATGAATGTTGCATGTGTTTATGAGACAAGTCGTCCACAATCAACACCGATTAGGAGTTTTTGGAGACAACATAATTTTATAAATTATGCTTTTATAATATTTTTAAAAAATAATTTTATACATTTATTTTTATTAATTTTATATTAATTTTCATTTTAATGTGTCTTTAAGCTAATAAAAACATTTTAAAATTGTACATGGCATTTCTACTATTTTATCTGTACTACAGAACCTAACCAGTGAATAAATTGAGGGAAGTAGTAAAAGTGACTTTGTTTTTCTTAACAAACTAAACAAAATACTTCTAGTCCCAACAGTGCTGGTACGCAGAGGAGCCAGGGTATGTGCTGTCTATTGTTCAGAGTGATTACTGGAGTATGATCCATACAGTGAATTCAAATGTAGGGAGGTGGGGTCTGCTCACCGCAGAGAACGCAATCTCATTGGTCTCTGTGGTGATGGGCAGCAGCACGGTGGGTTGTGGGCGAGTACCGTACAGGTACTGGATACCCCTTTTGTCATCCTCACTCAGTTCCAGCGGGTAGGTGAAGGTGTAGAATGGTGACATGATGGCCCCGGGCTCCAGGGAGTGCTGCAGGCCCAGAACATGGCCAAACTCATGGGCAGCGACTTGGAGAAGGTCTGTGCCTGAGGAGGAGGATAGCAACAGAGACATATTGAGGGATCACTGGTTGATAGTGTTGTTTCTAAACCACATTGGAGAATCTAGGCTTCACTGTGGAGCCTGTTCAGAGCTGTTAGAACATGCCTTTTGATTTCACTAAATCATAAGTCTATTTTTTTCACTTACTGTGTAGTACAGCCTTCCATGTGTTGTGTAATGAAGGTATTATGGCTAAATGTGTTTTGAGTCAATTTTAACTGTTATCGTGTCTTGATGCTCCACCATTTCCCCAGTACCAGTGATTCCACACTCACCCATGTTGTTCCCCACGGTCCAGATCTCATCAAAGTCAAAATGAATGTCCCCCTCACGTTGTGTTCGAGGAAAAAAGGCATGAGCAAGGATGCCTCCTGGACCATCAAAGGGCAGATTGTCTCCGTGCCAGTACCTGTCGATCAAATCAATACCGGCTTCAGCAACATTGTCTCTGAATGAGGGCTCAAAAGGGATCGCAGGGTATACACAGGACATGGGCTTAGGATGAACATGGAATAAACACTCCTCCTATATAAGAGATAGAACAAGCAGGAGACTCCATTTTGGGTATTATTTTTCATCAGAGTCAACTGATGAAAAGGGCGTACTGCAGAACAGCCAGTGCAACACGTCAGCAGGAAAAGGATGAGAACGTGGGCTTCCAATGACTTGACTCAGACTTGAGTTGTCAGTGTGGTGTAGTTCCCCCTTTTCTAGAGGCATCTGCTCTGGGTCATCCACTTGAAAGCTTCTGTTGAAACCTCAATCCTGAGCTCCTCCGAAGCACAGATGATGAACTCTTCTCCTCCTTGGCCGAGACAGTAGACAGAACAAACCCTTTACTAAGGGGTTAGCTATTTCTGAGACTGCAGGTTCCAGTCACTGACCAGTTCTCTGCCCGATGAAATTCTATACAGCAAGACGTCTATGCTTCTCCATTGGGAAGCCCTGCCTCCTCTCTGGACTGGGACCAAAGGGTAGCAGGGCAAACATTTGCTGATAGCTGTAAGCTGTAGAGTAGTAAACAGCCCAACAGGGAGGGAATTTCTCAAAGTGCAAATATTTACAGCAAGACAAAACATACCCCAGAGGTAACTAGTACTATTAAAACGGTAGGATGCAGGTTCAGTTTCATAAAATCTACACGTGCACTGCCGTTTTTGCCAGGAACAGTGTTCAAGCTGAGTCAAAATTTTGCTAGTCTTCAAGAAGCAGAATATTGTTGTCCAGGTCTCATTTGTCATCTGATTTTGAACTCTCTCATTTAGGGTCACTTTTGGGTTTGCTCACTGAAAGTGAGCCATGGCCCTTCTGCATCAGAGAAATAACACTACATGCTAATAAGCAAAGAAAACTGCTATTTGAGTCATGTTTGCATCTCCTTAGGGTTGACATGCGGCTTCCAACGTAGAATAGAACAATACAAGTAAAACGACGAGCATTCAGTCCCTTTTGAATGCAGACACTTTAATAGGAATCAAGTGAAAGGCTGAGAACACAAACCATGGAATGTAATGCAGCCCAAGCTGAAATCTGTTGGCACTAACTTTGTTGTATTATATTTCTTGTTATGACTCATGGTAGGCCAGCTGCATGTGAAGTATGTGGGAGTTCCACAGGGCAGAGTCCTCTGACCTGCAGTGACTTGCCTGATTGGGATATGCAGCTGTGGCCCATGGCATCAGAAAATGACAACAAAGCACCAATCAGTTGTACTTCTGTGAAATGTTATAATATGTCCTCTTAAGAGGACAGGCGGTAAATGAATGAATGCAGAAGGTCACTTTAATGGTGCATCTGTGCTCTTCAGACACATTACCTGGCAAAGTCGATGACAATGTCGGCCTTGCCGCTGTTGACCTCGGTGAAGGTAAGCGGGGTGACGTCACTCCAAACACGCAGCGCCTCCTGCAGGACGCTCCGCACTTTGTCCCGGGACATATGCTGCCACGGGTAGCGCAAAATCCTGGGAAAAATGCACCCACACAAATACACAATCATCCAAGATGGTTAGCACTAACCATCCGCAGTGCTGACAGCCATGCCTAACCTCATTGCTGGCACTGAAGCGATGCCAATTGCTGTTTGTCTGCAGGCTGTTTCTCCTGGGCTGCACCATGAAGGACACACCATTCTGAAACCCATGAAGTATACTCTAATTCCAGAAACAGCTCCCAGAAGTCCTTGCTCTTCAGTGATTGGGCAGAGAATCAGACAGACAAAGTACTACATCACTGCAGGGATCAGAAGTGAAGAATGGGCCGTCTTGAACACAGAAACAGCTCTCGGTGACCGAGCGCTATAATGAGGGCTCTAATCCCTGATGACGAGACACCCCTCGAATGTGGTCGACAACTTGAGAGTACAGAGGTTGCATTCCTCTGAATTTAACTAGCTTACAGAAACTATCTGATGTTCCTTATTGACAAATTTATTTTCTTCACCAGATCTACTGGATTAGCTAAATAAATAGCTGTAATATTCCCACTATTTTTTATTGTTAGGTTCTGAGGGGCTTAGACTGGGAGTGTGGCATTTCTCCATTTCATACATACTGCTGTTACATAAATGCTGTGCTTGAAAATGTTGTTGATCTGATATTTGTTGTTATTTTTAAGGGCTGTTAAGTCAATGTCAACTCTTGTCAAGTACATAAATATAAATCTTAACATTCTAATTCACTCTGGAGAAAAGTGTCAGCTAAATGAATAAATGTACTGTACATAACTACAGTACATTGACATACTGATATCTGCAATTTAAGGAAAAATGCATTCAGAGGTACTTACTTTTTCATATATTTAATTTACTACAACTTGAACACATAATACACAGTAGGATTGGGTAGCTGGCTGTTACCATCCACTGAAAGTAACCAGGCTCAAATCCTACCTTCTAGTCTAACACCTTGAGGTACTAACCCTGAACTGATACAATAAAAATTCCTCATGTGCATAAATTTATAAATTGCTATAAGTATCTTACCCATCCTGGGTGTGTCCCCTCCCCCTCTGGCCTTACGCCCTGTGTTACCGGGTGGGCTCCGGTTCCCCGTGACCCCGTATGGGACAAGCGGTTCTGAAAATGTGTGTGTGTGTGTGTATAAGTATCTTAAATAAATGTAAACGTACAAATTCCATGCAACAGGGATCCCAAGAATCTTTAAGGTAAACCATGTTGTACCCCTTGAGCCAGATTTGTCAGTTCTTCACTTCTAGACCCATTTCTTCATACATTTTCTTCCAATAGGGCAAGGTGCTTTGCAGCATGCAGGACATGTCAGAAGTTTTCAGTGTGTGTATGTGTGTATGTCAGAGAGTGTCCCTGTATCTTATTCCATTCCTCTCAGGAGTCGCAAGCCTGAACGTGGGCACAAAATCACCTAACCCCATCCACAGGGTGAGCCTTCCAACAACGCACGCTCAGACAGATTTATCCTTGAAGGCTTACAGATTCTTACTGGGTTGCAGTTGCTACACCCCTGCACTCAACCTCTCGCCCCCATGCCTTGCAGGACCGCTTCCTACCATTTGAGGAGCAATCATTAAGAAAGAGAAGAGTGAGTACAGAGGGGGGAGGCGCTGCTGCCAACCTGCAGACCTCCAGACAGCCCATGCAGGGAAACTTGTATGGAGGGGTGCTGGGAACAAGGGGTGGGGGTTTAGGGAAAAAAAGACTTTGCTGATTTGTTACTTTTACTGAGGCACAGCTCAGCTTTCTGGGGCAGGAACGTTACTCTTCTACCCCTGCGGTGAAGACCGTGAACCTGATGACCGCAGATGCCTTTCAAAAGAAGCACAATGTGAAAAACAGGAAAGATTTAAGGAGCGTGACCCAGTCACAGGAACGGCTCTGAGTCAGGATGGAGAGATAGACTTCTCTCCAGCACCTCCTGTCCCTGATAGGCAATGATATGACACGGGTGCTGACATTTTTGCCCAGGCTGATCCTTTAGTGATTATGAAAAGTGTTCCTTTAGAAATTTGTGCCCCTTGGATATGATTTTGAAAACATTTTCCCAGGGACAGGTGCACAGAAAAGATAAAGTGAGACCCACCCACCCACATTGTCTGAACCACTTGTCCCATACAGGGTCGCAGGGAGCCAGAGCCTAACCTGGTAACACAGGGTGCAAGGCTGGAGGGGGAGGGGACGCACCCAGGATGGGACGCCAGTCCGTCGCAAGGCACCCCAAGCGGAACTCAAACCCTAGACCCACCGGAGAGCAGGACCCGGTCCAACCCACTGCGCCACCACACCCCCTAAAGTGAGACCCTTAAGCTTTACTTTGTTTATCAATATTTTCTTTAAATATAAATTGTGCACAGAGTGAGTGGGCAGACAGCTGGCCTTGGACCCCAAGTTATTTTCTCCTGTATCAGCCTTATTACTTTTGTTTCATCTCTTCCTTTTGCCTTCCAGATTTTTCACACTCTTTTTTAAACCTGTGTATTGTTGTGGCAATGCTGTTATTTGCTTTGGACACGACAAAAAACACTGGGTTCTCTTGAAAAGATTTCAATGACAGGAAAAAATTGGAGGAAAAAAATGAAGAGGACGAGCAGCAACAAGGTGAAGAGACTCGGTCACAGTGACAGTAAACACACCCATCTCAACACTAAGGACACAAGTAGTTCATGTTCGAGGCAAAATGGAGTATGCTTTACTAAATAAACTGAATTGCTTTATATTTAAATGCATCAGGGCTATTGTTACAATGAAAAATTTCAGACAGTAATTTCAGGAAATGTCCTTTTATAGAACGTATAATTTTGGTAGAAGCAGCTTTGCAAATAAACATGTAGATACATGTGAACTGTGTTCCTTAACAGCCAGTTATTAAGAATGCAGGTAATTCTCAGTGTTTTTACCTTGCAAAGCATTTTCATGTGTCTCTTCTTGCAGTCTCTCTCCTTTGGCCTCCCGTTGCTCCCAGTATCAAGTTCAACACTGGCTATGGTGTATAAGAGGGCCAACCTTCACCCCGATACCAACAGGAGCTGATCACTCTCTACACCCAGCAAGAATGCTGTGCTCCTCCACCTCTGGTTATTTTATACTCTCAACTGAAAGTGGTCCAAAATTGAAGTTACAGGTTTTATTCTCTATTTTGGCCCCAGTACAATGGAATAAGCTCATAATGTCCCTCAGAGCTGCTGAATCCATTCAAGAAAGGTCTCGAATCCATCTCTCAGTCTCATTTCTCACCTGTTCTCCTGACAGCTACATAAATGAGTCCAAAACCATGTTCTATGAGTGTCTATGTATTTTCTATTAAGTGTCACTTCTATTGGCAGCTTCTTGAATTATGTGGATCATCATGTGAATGTAAAGCTGTACTATTACAATCCTGTGTCTAAAGTTCTTTGTTGATGATGCACTTTGTACATTTCAGTCAATTATGAGAAAACTGTCAGCCAAATGCATCAATACACACACACACACACACACACACACACACACACACATTTTCAGAACCGCTTGTCCCATACGGGGTCACGGAGTCTAACCCGGCAACACAGGGCATAAGGCCAGAGGGGGAGGGGACACACCCAGGACGGGATGCCAGTCCGTCGCAAGGCACCCCAAGCAGGACTCGAACCCCAGACCCACCGGACAGCAGGACTGCGGTCCAACCCACTGCACCACCGCACCCCCTCCACATCAATATAATATAAAGATAATTAATATCATATATGAGTGAATAAATGAACTAACCAGACAGTGCTGAAATGCACTCCTCCATAAGATTTCCTAAGATGGAGAATTCTGTATGAAATACTGATGAAAGGTTGAATGCAAGATAGCTAGGACAGTCTCTGTGATAGTGTATGTTTGACACTGAGAGGCTTGAGCCATTTCTGAAGGAGCTCCATTAGGATCCCATTGCTCTGACTGAGTTCACTCTGTGGGACAGCTGCACTCCTAGGTGCAGCTACAGGCCAAAGTCTCAGAACAAAGTGATGCTCCCTTACCTGTAGGTGAGGTCAGTCTTTGGCCAGCGCTCTCCAAAGAGCACAAAGCGCCTCTGCCGCAGCGGTCCTTCACGATCCGGGAAGTCTGGCACGCCACAGCGTGGTCGTGACCAAGACTGAGTGCCATTGCCAGAGAGTACCATCCTGCCAGGGTGACCCTTTACTTGGGACTCATCGATCAGTGTGTCCTTAACATGAGATGACCTCCCCCTTTTCTTCAGGACCCCGACATGAGATTTCTCCAGCCATCCCTGGCACAAGGATAGCAGCATTAGGATGAAGTAATAAGCAGTATGGTGGGAAAGGTCAAAGCACAAATGTATTTTGAAAAAGAACAAGGACACTGAATGCAACAACCACTTCCTGTTCAAAAGACAATTTAGGGTGAGGACAGCCTATAAAACCAGCTCATAACACTATCTTACATGAACTATTAGTTAGTATCCACATGATAGAGTGCACAGGAAATGCTTTGGTCAATAAACTGGGAGGAAAACTAACTGGAGTGGAAAGATTCTCTTTAGGGATGCCCATAGGTGTTGGGCGTTTTTCACATAGCAGCTGCCATTACAGAACATTTTCCAAGAAGGTATTTAGACATGGGTCTGTTGGGACTAGGATAATTTTTATCAACTGGAGTCTGAATTTCATAGTAACCTAATCTCCCGAACCTTATACCCAAACACTTCCACCACCCAGCAGTTCTTTAGTTAGTGTCAAGGTATATGAGTAAAGTGTATCTGAGATTATGATACATTTGATGGAACACATTCTGTAGAATAGAAGTGTCTGCTAAACGAACACCTGTAAATTCTAAACATTAAAAATCTTACAATTGACCTCTTTACCCAAACTTCCAGTGATTTTTTGCAGAGAGCTTTCAAGTCTCTAGCCAGCTTCTAAACTTCAGAGTCATTTAACTAAGCCGTGGCTAAATGAATTGGTCTCTTCAGTTTTAAATATTACCAACAATGCATAGGAGGGGAGGGCAGCCACTGTTACTTGGACTCCCAAAAGGTTTCTTTTTTCCCATTTCATTGGACAGGGAGTTTTCCTTACCCCAGTTGCCAGATGTCTTTCTTATGTACTGGCTACAAACCATTTTTAAACTGCCATGTTTCTTTGTGTTCATTTGTCGCTTAGAGTATGTGCTCAATTGCTCAGTGCACCGTGTTACTGTGTTGAGAAAAAAGTTCTTGAAAATTAAAAATTCTATTGCATTAAAATTAATTCATTCCTCTTCCATGAGGATTGGCAGAGGTTACTTGATGTCTGATTCTTGCTTGCACAGGTTAAGAACCACATGAAACACCTACTACATGGGAGAAGACTGGATCATAGCAAGTAGGTTTGCACCAAAACACACACACCTACATGAATTGATTTTACCGAGCATGCAACAAAATCAACACCAATGCAGGAAAATATTTTGCATGCAAACATTGGTGGTACTATCAAATATGAAGCCACACTGTGCAAAACTTAAATGAATCAACACTGCAAGAAAACCAAGAGACAGGAGCAGGACAGTGTCTGCAATGTAAAAACTCAGCCAGAGAAACACGTTTGGTCCTTCTCCAGCAGAAAAATGAGACCTTTATCTGATGCTTGCTGACAACGTTAAAGTATGTTTTTAAATCTAACTGATCCAACCTTAGAGCCATAGCGTTATGAGCACTGATATGACTCACCGTCCAAGTGACTATGAGGAGCAATGTTTCCTTTATACCAACACACATGCAATGATTGTTACAGAATCAGGGTTTATGCTGCAGATTTCCAAAGAAGCCATGAAAAGACTTGATTTCTATCTGACACTAGCATGCCTCTTGCCTCTAATGGAGCCACTGGGAGTGAGGCAATCTTGTCAACAAGGATTTATCATCTGACTGTGGGAGATTCCCACTGCCTCTATTTTCCTGTCTGTCTCCTCTCCAATCTCGGTGAGCAGTGGAGCCAGGCTGTGGCGTCCATTTCCATGGTAAGGCATGGTAGGCTTGCGTGTTTTCACATGATTTGTGGCACGGAAGGCAAATTGCGATAAGAATCTCTTGGGAGGTTGTGTGGGGCGGGAGGTGTTCAACTCTCAGACATGAAGACTGGACCTCTCCACAGAGTAACAAAAAGGGCCTTAAACTCACACAGAAAGAGATGGACAGGGGAAGCACCACACAAGTGATGTCACCGATGAGTGTAATGATCCTGTGTATCTCCCCTTCTTGATACTTACAGCTGAGGAAACATTATTATACATGTCATCTGAAACAGGTAGAGTACAAACAGCCTCAACACACTGACAGTGCGCCAAATATTGTCAGATTTTTTGGAATATATATATGTACTGTAAAAATTACAAAGTCCATACAGAAGTCTTTCCTCAGATAAAAAGCGAAGACCATTTTCAATATGGAATACGGCAATAATATCTAGGCTTCATAATAAAAATAACATGTTCACTTTTCATCATTTATGCTTTCAAGCAGGACAGTATCCATGGATAATAAGCATTTGACATTACATGTATTTATTTAGCAGGCACTTTCCTCCAAAGCAACTTCCAATGAAGTCTCTGTAATGTTATCAGCCCATACACCTTATTCACTAAGGTGAATTACACTGCTAGACACATTACTTACAATGGATCACTCATCCATACATCAGGGGAACACACTCTCTCCCTGTCACTCACACACTATGGGGGAACCTAAACAACATATCTTTGGACTGTGTGATGAAACCAGAGCAAACCCACAGAGACACAAGGAGAACAGACAAACTCCACACAGACTGAGCAAGGATCAATCCTACACCCTCACACACCACCCAGGTGCTGTGAGACAGCAGTGCTACTCGCTGCACCACCATGGCACCCCACACTCATAAATACTCTTCTCATGGCAATAAATACAGGGAAGACTTAACATTTTTGGCAGCCAGCAGGTACTCTTGTGGTTAGAGCCTCTGCCTTTTTGTTCAAAGTTTGAATCTCACTTCCTGCCACAATACCCTTGACCAAGGTACTTACCCTAAATTGATAAAAATTACCCAGCTGGATAACTGGTTAAATCAATGTAAGATGTTTTGGAATAAGTTAACTGAATAGTAGTAATACTGATTTTTAAAATCCTACATCACTTTTAATTATCAAAAAAATTAATATAGTGTATTTGTATACATTTTAGATCTCACTTTCAGAAGTTATTAAAGACATGATGTTTTTCTTGGAAAAAGAGTAGCAGTAAGTTTTCATAGAGTATAATACCCTGTGTTCCAGTTGTTTACTGAAGTATCACAATTAATTACGTTTTATGACCTCAAAATACTAGAACAGTTGCTAAACTTTATGTCGAATAGTGATATTGTATTGGATGTGAAACAATAAGTTTGCCTGTCTTATTTATATTTTACTTTCTATTGCAACTTAATGCTAGTTTGATATGAATCCACAGGTAATTTTTGTGTTTTCACACAAAGATACAGCATCATACTGGATTCCCAGAGGTTTTCTGCATTTCTTTTATCTTTTTTCATTTTATCATATTTTCTCTTTATCACACCAACTGAGAGTGAAAAGATACATGTGCAGTTGTGCTGCAGAGCTTTTGACAACATTGTGAAACTGAAACAAACTGTGTATATGGAAACGGTATCTCCTACCCCCCACTGCTTGGCAGATTAAATGGGCTACACTCGAGATAAAGAATCAGTATGATGAAGGAAATTCAGCTTGAATAAATATTTACTCAAAAAAAAATCCAGAGCAGATATGCCTGACTCTGAGAACCTACATAAACTGATTACTCAGAGGGAAGAAACCATTTCACTAGAACAGGATGGGGTATCACTCACGATGGGATGAACACTGATACAGCACTGCAAACATGCCCCTTATTTTCGCGGTCAGGATCCCAGTAAAGACCCTGAGCTGAAAGCTGTAAGCAAAGTGAGGACACTGAAGATAAGATGCAGATCTCCACATGCTCTAAATACGAGTGCCCAACAAGGCCCAACTCACAGGGATGTTAACATTTCTGTCATCTGCCAATATTGCTGAGAGGGCAAAGACTCTCACCTGATGTCACCCCTGTGGAAAGATGCTCTTGTGTCTGCATTCAGTTTGTGCTTTTAAGGGGCCATCTTCATCGGCTGGCCTTGCCCACGGCAATCTGCAGCTGTGCCGCTCCCAGCAGATCTGCCCTACATCCAAGTGCTGGCTTACTGCTTCCTGCTGTCATGCAAATAAATATGACTGATCTCAGAGTCCAGCTGGAGATGATGAATCCCATTAGGTGAAGGGGAACAGCCCCTCTCCACTCCTCATTTTTCATGGTGCTATAACCAGGGAGGTTGGATTTAGATCTTTGGAAAAGAGAGCCAGGTCACTTAAAGAGTGGCCCCATGCTGCGGCTCAATGCAGCGGGCCTCTGCTACTTAATTGAGGCCTGGCATTTCTGTTTTAATTGATCAGACAAGTCTCAAGACACCATTAGTAGATTGTGCATGAACCCTGCTTTTGACCTTAGGATTAAACATGTGCAGTGTGTCTGCACAGCTCTGCATCTGCGAGTTCCGTTTACTATGTCTTTTACCTGACTTTTTCTTGCTAAGTTTCAGTGCTAGCAGATGAATTTAGGTACTGCATCAGAACAGCAGAATTCAGTGAATTAAAAATGCTTTTGGATAGGGCAGCAGGTGGCATTTGAGCTTCTGCTTTGCACTGGAAGGACCCAAGTTCAAATCCCACATACTGCTGTCTTTCCTCTTGATCAAGGTACTTACCCTAAAGTGATTACTACCATTATCATTAGTATTTTTGCCATAAAAAATTACCACATGTGTAACTGGGTAAATCATCATAAGCAGGCTAACACTGTGAGTCGCTTTTGAGGAGAGATCAGCTAAATGAATAAATCACTAAAATTCTCCAAAGCGACTCACAATGTCAAGCTACTTATGATGATCTACTCTTTTATACAACTGGGTCATTTTTACTGTATCACACACACACACACATTTTCGGAACCGCTTGTCCCATACGGGGTCACGGAGTCTACCCGGCAACACAGGGCGTAAGGCCAGAAGGGGAGGGGACACACCCAGGACGGGACGCCAGTCCGCCGCAAGGCACCCCAAGCGGGACTTGAACCCCAGACCCACCCGAGAGCAGGACCCGGTCCAACCCACTGCGCCTCCTTTACTGTATCATTTCAAGGTAAATCATCAATGGGACTACAGCAGGAAGTGGTATTTGCACCTGGGTCCTAATAACAAATGAAATAACTACTTCCCATACATTTGCTAACATTGCATGTCATACAAAGACAGCAAGTGAAAAAGTTATATTATAAATAAATTGAAAAACTGCCCTTTATGACAGGAAATTCTCTGCAAAGCTACGGTGTGTCAAAAGGTAGGAAGCTGAGGCAGTCCCGTTCCCAAAGATCTAAGGGTTGCTACCACTTGTCCATCCATGTTCAAGGCTGACCGTGGAACGGGCAGGGCTCCATTTGGATCATTTTGGTGGTGCCTCCTAGATTTAAGGCTATGTCAAATTATATATAAGAGATACACAACACTGTGTTGTACTGAAGGCTAAATGCTACATGGATTTATTTGAGCCTTTTCGGCAAAGAGACGGACAACTATCCATCAATACAGCTGGGTAACTTCACTTGAACAATTTAAGGCAAACACCTCCTCAAAAGCACTAGAGCTGGAAGTAGGATTCAAAACTGCAACCATGGAGTTTAAAGGCAACTATTGCAACCACTAGGCTATCAGACACACCCAACAGTGACACAAAAACAATTTCTGTCTCTTTCGCACCCCCAACCTCTTCTGTAGGGTGGTCTTTAGCTTTCAAAGCTGGAGATGGTAACCCTGGTGGAAAACCCCCTGTGGCTGTGAGGTCCCACTGGGTGAAAGAGGTTCAGTTGGCCTACAGCCGACCCTGGCCGTGGAACCGAAACAGCGCTCGGTGTCTCTCGCTCCGAAATCCTACAGAGAAGCAGCCTCAGCCGGGACAGATGGAGCAGCACCTGCAGCTCTGGGAAAATAGGTCACTGCGGTGTTGTGACTGAAACCGGAGGACAAGAAGTCAAATCTAACACTCACACGGCTTTATTCCCAGCAGCGATAAAAGCGGTGGAGACCCTGTCTGCGGAGACACGCTGTTCCAGCATCGGGACTCAACATGACGCTCAGCGCTGCTACCTAAAAGGCTATTTTCAGTTGGGGAAAAAGGAGATTTACATTAATTTATTTAGCAGACACTTTTCGTTTTCTCCAGAGCAACTTCCATTGAACTCTATGTAGTGTTATGAGCCCACACACCTTATTCACCACGGTGATTAACACTGCTAGATACACCACTTACACTGGCTCACTCATCCATACATGAGTGGAACACAAACACACACTCTCTCTGCTCTGGCACTTACACATGGGTGAACCACAGATAGGCGACACTGTCCGCTCCTGTCGTACAGCACACACACCTGGTGTGTCGTGTCACACTCATACATTGAGGCGCGTGAAACACTTCATGGACCCACGCACCAGGTAAAAGCTGTTTCCCCAACCCCTGCAAGCAGCTCTCCGGCACAGGAGACATTCAGGGGTCGCGGGTTTCACCTGAGTTCCTCTCAAAGTCACAGCGAAGCCTTGTGGTGGCGCTCGGGGGGAAGCGCGAGGCCGCCGCCGCCGCCGAAAAAGGCGCGAAAGGCGCGAGCGCCAGCAAAAGGCGCGAAAAGCGCGAGCGCCGGGGCGGTTGAACGCGCGAGTGTCTGTAGGGGAGGTTCCGTATGCAAATGATAAAAAAATAAGTCATAAAGTAGAGCACTTATTGCTGTTTACTTAAAACGTGTTATGTTTGAATGCATTAGTTATGTCATGTTTAATATAACTATTCTGAGCGGTGCACTTCTTAACATACATGTAAAAATTACTAATTGTATTCAGGTAAATTTTTCGCCTTTATAAGATAACCCTCACGTTTTTACTTCAAAACCACAATAAATCACACAATCACCAGTTTTAAAGTTCAGCTCCCCAGACAAACCTGTGTTTTCCTTCACTCTATTCGAAAACACTGATTAATGCATAACGCCATACACACATTACTGATAATATTTTCATTTCCCATTCCATTTCCCTTTTTTACTTACAAAACAAAAGAGGAGACTATTATTACGGTACCCAAGACGGACTGACACTCAAAAAAAAGCTGCTGCAATAATAAAACTTTACTTTTGTTTAAAATCCTGGTAAAAAAAAGAACGTCTAATCGTTCCCCTAAGCGCAAAAAAAGAACGAAAGATAGATTTTACACGTGAATATTGCGGAATGATGTTGCCGAATATTACAGAATACTAGTTATAATTGAAATGGACTCACCGCCGCCGCTTTGTACCTGTTGCCGTTCCCCCTCTCGGGCGCGGGCGCGGGCACGGGGAGAGCGAGCGCGCAGGCGAGCGCGTGCAGCAGCAGGAGCGCGCCGCACGCCAGGTGGGACATCCGCACCATCCTGTCGCTGAGGTCGCGAGCGCTGGAGCCTCTGGGGTCGTCGGGAGCGCGGGCGCAGGGGGCGCGCAGGGAGCCGGGGAGTGATGGAGTGATGGAGGGATGTCCTTCAGGGGGTTTTATACGTCCTGATCTCTTTGTTCTCTCTCATATTACACTCTTTTTGTGAGCTCGGGTGACAATTTCGCCCACCCGCCCCACGTGACTTTAACCCGTTTAAAGCCGCGCTGCTGTGTGCTGTTGCCACATGCCGCCGGTAGTTTTTTTTTGATCGGGTGAACTTAAGCTATAAATATCCGCGGCATAGTTCTGCTTCTCATTCATGATAATTAAAGTCTCCATCACAGGGGAATTTTCGCTTCAGGCTAAGCAAGCAGGACTGTTCGATCATTATGAAGCCCCAAGAACTCCTTAGTTAATTGAACATTTATTTCTAGACAAAGAAAAGCTCACCACTAGCTCACACAAACACACGCAGACTGCAGATTGTCTCCATAACAGCAACGCAGTGTATCTATTCCAGCAACAATATGTATTTATTCCAACAATATGCATCTGCTCTAATGTATATCTACCCCTGCAACAATTATAATACTATAAACAGTATATGTAATGCAGAGTAACAATATGCATCCAATCTTGCAGTAATGTGTATCTACCCCTGCAACAATTTGTATCTATTCTCGAACCTATTAACAGTATATCCTATGTAGTAACAATGTGTATCCAATCCAGCAGTAATGCGTATCTACTCCAGAAACTATCTGCAGTAATCCCATCCAGGAATAATCTGTGTCCAATCCAGGCACAATATGCATCTATTCCAGAAATTACGTATGCTATACCCATTCGGGGGGTGCGGTGGTGCTGTGGGCTTGGTCTCGGGTTCGAGTCCTGCTTAGGGTGCCTTGCGATGGACTGGTATCCCGTCCTGGATGTGCCCCTTCCCCCTCCAGCCTTGCGCCCTGTGTTCCCAGGTTAGGCTCTGGCTTGCCGCGACCCCTGTTGGGACAAGGGGTTTCAGTCAGTGTGTGTGTGTGTGTGTGTGTGTATACCTCTTCCATCTGCAATGTGTAACTGTTTCTGAGATGTTCGTCGATTGGCAAAAAAGCATCTGCTAAATGAATAAATGTATCTACTCCAGAAGCTACATGTGTGCAATTAAGCATCAATAAAGGCTTAGCAGCTTTACTGATACCAGAAAAATGCGGGCAACGATGCAATGAAAAATATGGTTTAATTATCACTGGTTTAATTGCAGCTCTGGCAGATCTAGAAAGTCCATCAGCCTGGCTTTTCCACAAGGGAGCAATCTTCTCCGAGGGGGAACCACAACAAAGACTGCCTCTTATGACAGAGGAACGCGTGTATGTGGTTTGTGGGGGTATCTCACATTACTGGCTCATCTGTGAGCCTTTGAAATGGAGCATTAATGAGCCAGGTGCCAAGAGTTAGATGGAGTTAAGAGAGCAAACTCAGGGATCTCGTAGGACACCGAGCTTTCACTCTCATGGACGTCCCTCTGCAGGGACGTGCGGTCTGGCTTCCCTCCTGCATCACAGGTGTGGGAAGCCTCGCTGCGTTGAACCAACCGCATGCCACGTGCAGGAGGCCGCTGGGGTGCCGCCCAACCCCCTTCCACACCCGCTGCATCAAAACACGCGACCCGGTCCAGGTAATGACATCACATGCTCTGTCCTGGTTTCCACGCTCCCCCGCAGGAGCTGACTCATGTTTCTAACTGTGGACCCGAACACCTGGACACATTTATCGAGCAATGCCGAGAAAAGTGGAGTTCTGCAGCAAAACAGCAAGGATTAAAAACAAAAAAAAAAACCCTCATTTGGAAGCTCTATGAAACTTGACGATCCATAACCTGCAGCTGGCGAAATAATTAAAGAGGTCGTCTCATGGGTCAAAAGGCAGAGCGGTCAGATCCCAGAAAGGACCCACCTGTTGCACCCTTGACAAAGAGTTAAATATTGGCAGCATCGGTGTAAATACCTCGCTGCGGTCTGTGAGTCATAAGAGCCGCTTTGGACAAACCCGTCTGCTTAGCAACTAATGTACACAAAATTTTGGTGCAGTGCAACAAGGGCTGGATGTGAGCTTGTTTTACCAAACTGCAGCTCCACGACGCCACCGATGTCAGGGTTCAAAGCGGAAGGGCTGGCCGTTCCAACACAGCCGTACCGAGGTTGAGCGCTGAACTAGTAATCAGGTATAATCTGATCCAGGTAAACAAACTTTTGAGGTATGATGTGCTGGAGTCACCTGCTCGAACTGGAGAAAAGGTACCCGAAAGAGTGCTCCTGCACGGGGTCCGAATGGCTCGGGGGACGTTATTTTGGGGCCTCTCGCTGACATTCGCGCTGGACCGTGACCTGTATCGTGCTCCCTACAGCTGGTTCTCATTTAAAACCTTCTTCCTGTTGAGTGCCGGCCAGCATTGCTCCGGAGTTTCGTCTTCACGCGTTCAACATAAAACAGTACATTGCATTCATAACGCAAAATCCAACATAAAACTGTCCTAGATATGACATAAGCGCTCATAAATCGATTGCTTCGTAGAAGCAAACCTCTGCACTTGAGATGTGAACACCAGCAACGTTATTTACCCTGTTTTATAATTAGTGTCATAAGTACTTATGAGTGATTGTTACATGTTGGAGCTTAAAATAGAGGCCCTGGATGTTTTATGGAAATATTTATGCTTGGAGGTTATTCATAGAAATTACAATTAAATTTAGTGCAGGCGACAGATGGAAAAATCCCATTATGAAGTAATCAAGGGAACGGTAAATGTTACACTCCACTGAAAATATATTAAACAATGTGTGTGGAATTGAGCTCTGTGTGTGTGTGTGTGTGTTGGGACTCTTTGAAGCTCAAAGGATTTAGAGCTGAACCCAGTGACTTTCTTTGTTTCGGGCTCAGTAATGTGAAAAGACGGCCTGCGATGATCGACTTGTTTGCGGAAACGCTCTTGTAGCAGGTCGCTCGTGAACACCGAGGGTTGCGTTACACACTCCCGGGGTAAATAAATCGACATCAGTAGGTGTGCGAACAAGCGTGGCGGTCGTATGCCCCCGGCGACCGGGGGTCATTTTACACGAAGTGACTGCACTTCAAACACGGGGCATTGCTGTAGTCCGCAGAAATAATTTTGAAGCCGTTTAATGCGTTGTAAAAAAAAAAAAAAACGGTATATAGAAATGGAGAATGGAGAAACGTGAGACTTTTTTTCCGCACCGAGGGGTTCGAGACGCCGGCGCTGACTGAAGCGGTGACCTGCGGAGGAGCCGGGCCCAAGTACGGTTCAGTGCCAGCGTCAGGCCTCTTTAATGAACAGCGCCCGCATGCCTCTGCTAATGTAAGCCAGACCTCGGGTGCAGCCCCCCCCGCGACAACCCCCCCCCCCCATCTCCACCCCACCCCCCCACTCGTGCGCAGGCTGCAGAGCCAAACCCCGGCGGCTGCATTAAAGGACCTGGGCAGAAACTTCAAAGTAGACCCTGGAGGAAGCAATTACCGCTCCCCCCCTAGCCCATAACTCCACACACACATACTCACACTGACACACACACACACAGAACCTCCTTCCTCGGAGCGACCCAGTGTAACCCTGCGTGATGCTGACCACAGCAAAGCGGTGTGGACGGAACAAGCTCTGCGTGCCGGTTTCTGGGGGAGATGGTTGTTCCGCTGAACCCCAGGCGCTCTCAGCTTTGAGGGGGGTGATGATGTCATAACAAAGAGGTGTGTGACGAGGGCTTTGTCATGCTCGTGACAGGTGTCATGCTGATGTCAACGCCGATGTAACGTAACAGAGTCCCTCCATTCCCCAGCAAAGGACCCTGTTTGGGACCAGAACTGTCACCGGACCCTCTGGCCCCAAGACCCCACGATGCTCGGCAGCATCTGCGAAACATTTTTGCGCCAAACATTGTTACCCCTCGCAGTCGGCTTGTTTACGGGTTCCATTCTCCCTTCCATGTGTCTTTGATAATCGTCCTTGTCGTTTAATTCCCAGATGCGGAGACAAAGAAAAGTGGAAAAGTTTGCTGGGGAGCACGGTTTGGTCATGTTCAGCATAAGGTCTCCTAGGGTGGGGAGGCGCAGGGACCCCTGCAGCTGTGGTCACCAACCATCGCCGTGGTAACTGACATTTCACGCGGGCCTTCTTCTCAACATCTGCCTCGTTAGAGTTTAATCGGGCTTTATCAGCACTTTTTTATGGCAAAAATAAGGTGACCACTTATGGTTGTGAGTGTAATGACACTTCTATGCCTCTCACGTGCAATTTTAAGCACTCACAGTGTTTAATGACACATTGTGTGTGTGTGTGTGTTTCACAGCCTCTGTCTTCCCAATGCGTTTTGTTTGCGATTGTACCGACCCTGCTCTGCTTCCACCTTGGAGTTAGTGGGCTAAACATCGGTCCGCAGGTGGCGTATTGCCTGATGTCTCTTGAATTGGAGGTAGTCGGTTTGAATCCCACCTCCTGCTAGAGTGGCTTTGTAGAACAGCGTAGGTCAAATGAATGAGTGCCAAAACATTTCCTCCTTTATCTGCCTCCGACCCACGGGGGGCCGTCAGGCTGAGCGGCACTCCCATTCATGCATGGTGTGCCTATGGAATAAGACGTTCAAGACGCCTCCGTTGGGCGAGTCGCAGAGGAGTCACTGGCGAACACATCAACGCTGGGAGTAAGTCAGCGATCCAGCCAGTTGAGTTTCAGGAATCGCTGCATCCCTGGTTAACCACATAACTGGTTATCAGTGTTGCTCTGTTTCTTTTCTAAACAGATGTGCCTTGAACAGCTGTCTTAGGCAGGAGAGACATAATGAGTAGCACCACTGCCTTTGGACTTGTGTTCACATTTCACCTCCTGATGCAGTAAAAATGACCAAGTGACACAGGAGGCAGTTGCTGGCATTGTGGTAACAGCTGCTCCCTTTGAACCCACTGGCTGCAGGTTCAAAGCCCACTTGTAGTACCCTGAAGTGGGGCAATCATTCCAACCTGCTCAAGTGAAATTCCCCACCTATGTTGACAAGTGAGTAGTTGTAAGCTGGTTTTAGAGAAAAGTGTCAGGTCCGTGAACTCCGTAAATGAGTGACCGTAAGCTGCTTTGGAGGACAGGGTAAGCCACCCAAAGAAAACTTAATGTTAAGATGCCTTATTATTATCTTCAGAAAATAACCTGTATTTTGACCACCAAGCAAAGCGTGTGGCACCGCCTTCATTCGACTCGGTTCCCCAGTGTTTACAGCTCATGTCTGGTGTTGCCGAGTGTCGATCCGCAATTTTTGCAGAACGTCCCCAGTGAATAAATCAAAGGATGTCTGCATTACGGAGCTTTTATTGATCGTGGCTGAGCTGTGGAAGGTGCTTTGGAGTTACAAACAATATGAGTTATGAACAGACTTCTTAGCTGTGGTTTCAATCTAAGGAGACAGTATATAGCTAAAATGATCCACATGAAATAATAAATCATAACTTGTATTGCTGAGAGCAAATGTAATCTCTCTCTCACTCTCTCTCACACACAGTGTCCTCTTAAACAGTACATTCGTAGTATACAGTTACAGTAATGATTAGGTGCACTTTGCAGCAGTTTATTGAAAGTGCTGGAAACTTATATAGCATATTTATACAGCATATTTCATATATTTCCCTGCTGAAGTGATCCACATTAGCAGGGCTGCCTGTTGCTGAGGTCGCGCTTCCGGCTCACCCGTTGACCCCCCTTCGCGATCGCAGCAGGGCCCTAATTGTGGACACCACAGATTGCTTCCCATTGTATAATTACAATGGCTCGGGGGAAGCAATTGCCTGGGTCAAAGATCTCCTGATAGCAGAGCGATCTCCTGGGCCGTGGTAAAAAACCACGGTAGTGAGCACAAGCGGTACTGAACTAAGATTAGGGAGTGCATTAACCATTTTCAAACTTGCTTCCCTGCCATCGGTACATCTGGTCAAATAGTCAATCTTTTATCCACATTTCTAAGTCAAAAATAAGTATTGTGAGAAACAGCAAGACCTAGTCAGTACAGCAGGGGGCGCAGTGGTTAGAGCCATAATTTTGCAATCAAAGTACCCGGGTTTGAATCCCACTCCCAGTGTATTATCTGTTAGCAAGGAACTTTCCCAGCTGCAGGAAAGGGGTAAATCACTGTAAATGTTCAAACGTCATATAAGCCGCTTTGGACAAAGGAATCAGATAAATTATTGATTAAAATGCATTGCAGAAAATATACTTTTTGTTAGGCTAAGGATGGAGTTGTTTTATTCCATCGCATTCTGCCCACACCAGTTTCATAAGAAGATCTGTCATGGCTCTGTCGAGTGGTTAAGGCATCCAAATGGGACATGGAACAGCGACCCGCTGGCGCCTCCAAGCGGCTGTATAGTCACCCCTGTCCCACAGTGTTGTTGAACAATCTGTCCATCTACTGCAAATTTTACCCATCAAGGACCAAATAAATAAGACATTAAACTGAAAACTATGTCTTTCCAAAGATATTTTTTCTACTAACATATGAACAATACAATAAAGTACAACATCTTTACCTGACACTTTTCTCCAAAGCAATTTACAGTGTTAAGGTTACAGTTATTTACCCATTCATACAGCTTGGTAATTTTTACTGGAGCGGTTTAGGGTAAGTACCTTGCTCAGGGGTACTACAGCCAGAGGGGGGGATCGAACCTGCGACCTGCGACAGTGCTACTTGCTGTGCCACTGTACATATTGCTGCTGCTGAGTACAGTTTGTGGTGCTCATCCACAGGCTGTTTTGTGAAAAATTCCAGAAAGTTCTCTAAATGAAGTTGTTTTGCCTGTTGCAGCCACCCAGTCCCCGCCTATGCCCCACCTGCGGCAGTCCATATCGCACCTCCTCCTCCGACCCACGTCCCACCCAGGGAGCCTGGTCTCGTGACCCAGATGCCCACAGCTGCCGGGGTGGCCGCAGGGAAGGCACCACCACACCCCCCATCTATTTCTTAACTGCCCCAATACAACACACTGCTCTATACAAGGCTCAAACAGTCTAACACACTTTGGATAAAAGCATCAGAGAAGGGATTATGTAATAATTCAGTGTTTATTATTTTTACAGAAAACTGGCCATAAATTACATTTATCTGACATTTTTCACCAAAGTGACTTACAATGTCAAGGTTACAATTATTGTAAGCTTATACTAATTTCCTCCTTGACACAGCTGCATAAGTACCTTTCTCAAGGGTATGATAGCCAGAAGTAGGAATTGAACCTACAACCTTCAGGTTTAAAGGCAGCAGCTGTCCCCTGAATAATAGAACTGATTAGATTTGAGAACAAATGAGAAGCAACAGGAAAAATTTACTGGATTCCGCACACCCCTCGGTGGGGCGACTGCCAAGACGTTGTTTGATATTAATTATGTAAATAAAAAATAAATGAGACATCTAATTTATTTGTCCCATCTGTAGTTTTTTCACTGCAATCCCTGGTATTTCTGGAACCATGTGTTTACATCCAAATCTCTCCCTCTGTCGGTGTACTGCACTCTTTCTATTTTTACTCTAAGCTGTACGTTGCTTTGGAGAGAGGTGTCTGCTAAATTAATGTAAATGTAAATGTATTAAGAGTCTTGTTTTTTCCTCTATTGCAGGTGTGAGCTCTCCAGTTTCACGATGGTGGATTTTGCCCCCGAACCGATGAACCGTTTGAAAAAATACACTTTGTCACATTTAAATTACTCCTATATTATATACACAACATATGCATATCTGTATTGTTGTACAATAATTTATTCCCAGTGCATTGTGTTTAAATTCAAACATCTTTGGCATTGATGAAATGGGAAAAGAAAAAAGATGTGAGGCTCCAGTGGCGCAATCGGTTAGCGCGTGGTACTTATACAGCAGTACGTGGCGGAGCAATGCCGAGGTTGTGAGTTCAAGCCTCACCTGGAGCAGAATCCTTTTGGACACCTGCAAGAGTGGCTTCCTTTAGAGCCAAACATCAGAGGTTTGAGTCCCAGCTGTGGTACCCTTGAGCAAGGTGAAAGGTACCCAAGGCACTTACCTGAAATTGTTGCAGTAAAATTACCCAACTGTATAAATGGATAAATAATTGTAAGTAACTTAACATCATAAGTTGCTTTGGACCAAAGCATCAGCTACAGAATAAATGTAAATTAAACTCTACTGGTTGCTGAGTCGCAACAGGTGTGTTCAGTGCCTTGCTGTTTGGCGGGTCTGGGGTTCGAGTCCTACTTGGTGCCTTGAGACTGGACTGGCGTCCTGTCCAGGAGGTAACCCCCAACCTTCAGCCTTGCGCCCAATGTTGCCGGGAAGGCTCCGGCTTGCCGCGACCCTCCTCGGGACAAGCGGTTATTGATGATAGATGGATGGTTGTTGAGTCTGGTCGATGATAGTTGGCACCTGCCGATAACGGGGGTCTGGAAATGTTCACTGGTGTTACCAGGAAGAGGAATTCAGGGTTCAGCTGTCAGTGTGTTTGTTATTCAGTTGGTACAACTGACATTGTATTGTTGACAATGATCAGACATACTTTTAGTGCACATTTGTGAAAGGTATGATGCCTTACCTACATTTACATTTATTCATTGATCAGACACTATTCTCCAAAGTGGCACACAATTCAGGGTAAACAAAAGTGCCCCAACAACAGAGGACAAGCTTTAGACACAGACACCGGATTATCAAAGCACAGCTTGTCTGTCTCTTTCTGCCAATACGGCGACGCAGGAAGTTTGTTTCAAGACCCTGGTTACGGCCTACAGGACCTCATCACTTGCTACACCCAGCAAATGCGTTGTTCTCCTCCAACTCTGGCTACTTGGTGGACTCACTCACAAGGGCTCCAAAATCAAAAGGTTCCCAGTTCGAACTCCAGTACTGTGGAATGAGCTCCCTCTGTCCCTCAGAGTTGCTGAATCTCTCTCATTCAAGGGCATGTGTCTCACAACACGTCTATTTTCAGAACCACTTCTCCGCTGATCATCTGTCTGTTCCATAAACCTTCAGCAGTTATGAGTTGCTACAAAAAAGCTACTCGAAAGCTCACTGACAAAGTGAATGAAACAGGTGAATGTTAACAGAGAATTTGCAAAAAGTGGGCGGTACGTGATTCAGTGGGAGATGCCAGATGAACACATGCTGCATTGTGAGAAGATATCTGAATCAGTTGGTGGAAGAGGAAGGAAGAGCTGTTAGTCATTTCTCATCAGTGGTAGTAGAAGCTGTGAGAGGAGCTGACCAAGCGTAGGAAAGTGGTATAGATGGAGAAAAGTAAGGGGCCAAGAACTGTGCCCTGGGGAACACCTTTTGAGAGAGACTGAGGGACATGGGTGCCGTGCAAAACCATCTGATCATAGATGTGAAAGGAACTTTCCAGTGATGACACCAAGTTCTTCTAGCGAGAGAAGGAGAACGTGGACGATGCTGCTGGTGGATCCAGTATCAGATGCTGCTGGGGACAGAGGGAAAGAGGCAGAAGATAAGATCAAAAACCACCGAGAAGGAACCAGCCCAAGCAGAACGGAGAGCTTCAGACACTACAAAGAGGACAAATTCAGCGGAATAGCTGAACTTGGACCTAGACTAATATTTATCAAGGAAAGAGTGCTTTCTGGGAGAGGAATGCAAATAAACAGTCATATAGAGTCCATACCAAGGTTTTGGCGAGAGGGAGGAGGAAGACTGGTCTGAAATTCAAATCTTAGGTCCAACTTCAGTTCAGACTGAGTTTTTGGTTTACATTTTACATGTTTATTACCATAAGTACATTATGTTTTACATAATTGGTTGCTGTAGACAATATCTACAGAAGTGTTGCAATGTCTGAAACATGCAAAAGAAAATTTAATATGGAAACACAGACACTGCAGCCTTGTCCAAAGTCCGACAGAGAGACTACAGTGGGAACAGGCGGTGGAACTTGAACCAGAAGCTCTCAGGGCACAAGGTCACATTCTTAACCGCTACGTTATCTGCACTCAGATGACACCAGTCATGGAACATTCACCACACAATCTTGATAAACCCACAGTAGGAGGAGCGTCTCACGACCCAGGTGGAATAAAACGGGAAGTCGACCCAGCAGGGTCTCCAGTTCCTGCAGTCTGACCGCCCTGCTCAACATGCCTCTGCAGCTGTTCCTGGACCTGCACTCACAGCCATGTCGCTCCGTGTTCCTCTTCGCGAAAGTCAACAACATACCGTTTGAGTTCAAGAAGGTGGACCTCACTGCAGGTACGGGCCCTCACTTACCTTGCTTTTCAAAACTGGGGACCGTACTGTTAATATTTTTCCCATCATCATAAAGACAGGGAAAATTAATGCATATCGTTTTCCAACAGAAAACGACCAGATTTGTATAAATTGCCTACTTTTACATAAGGGATTTACATCACTGTGTGCTGCAAACCTCCCTTCATCAAGAGAATCATTTTAAAGTAAATATAACTAAATGGAAATAAAATGCATTGGTCCTATTGTAATTGTAATTATAACAACTGTAACTGTATGTTGTAACTATAATTAGTGAAAGGGATCTTTTAGTGATTATAAAAATATTTTTTTTATATTATGATTTATTTTAGTCTCGGGACAACTGTACTTTGGACAGTAAAACCCCGGTTATGCTTGGCACTGGGCCAACCGCACATACACAGCATGTGGATGTCGAATGTCGGGATCTCCTTATTTTTTCAGGTCAACAGTACAGTGATGAATTTGGAAAGATTAGTATTATCAGGAAGGTGCCGGTTATGCGAGATGGAGACTTCATCTTGACAGAGAGGTATTATTATTATTATTATTATTATTATTATTATTATTATTATTACTATTATTAACAGCAGCAGCGACAGCATTAATGCTGTTGCCATTTGAAGTTTAGCAAAAACTTTTACCCCAAGAAATCCACAAAAATGACAGATGCACACACCATTCATACTTTATTGAAGAAGCTAATGGTAATTACCTTCTATGTGATGTACAAGTACATTGTTGCACCCGTTGCTTTCCAAAGACATCATGCGGCAACTTTGTATCCCCAACTCCAGTTCCCTAACCACTGTGCCCATGAAGCCTTGAGTGTGTGATGTTCTGTCCAGTAGGAGTGGACAGCCCCTGTTACCTGGACCCCCAGGAGTTCATTTTTCTCCCCTACTTCACAACTGGGAGTTTTTTTGTTTTCCTCTCCTTAACTGCCATGTTTCCTTAGGAGATCCAAATAACTGACGCTACTCTGTATTGTATCTGTGGTGCAGCGTTGCGATCCTGATGTACATGGTTCAAAAATTCGGCACCCCGGATCACTGGTACCCGGCGGACCTGCGGAAGCGCGCCCAAGTCAACGAGTACCTGTCCTGGCAGCATATGGCCATGCGGCTCCATGCTTCCAAGGTCTTCTGGTTCAGGGTGAGATCTCACTCCACCGAGTCTGAAGCTTTGGGTTTTTTTGGAGGATTTTGCCCTGCGCTTGCCTCCTCCACGTGTTTTTGGAACGGTGCTTGATCTCTGCCTACCCTCGACACACTTTGACCATCAGATATTTACACTCAGCGGAGAAGTTAAATGCAGCTAATTTGTCTCATTGCACCGCAAAATCCCCAGTGTACTTTGGAGGCATTTGCACTTAAACTGGGAGATCTGATTAGCGATGGCTGCCTGATGAAGCGTTATATGCTACGTTTCAACATACAGATTAAGAGATCAATGTTTTAGAAGTGAGCTGGCTGATCATTGACCCATAATAAACAGCAATGACTGTGCAGATGAATGTGATGCCGCTGCTGAATAAGCAAAGCGAAAGATCAATGCGAAGTGCATTTCCAGCCAGACGGTGTTACGCAACGCTCAGCGATAATGATTACGCAGTTTACTGGGACAGAGGCCGGTTACTCAACGTAAATCATCCACACGGTATAAAAAGCAAAAACCTTGGTGTTCAGCAACCCAACCAAACGAATGTCCTAGTTTAAAAGTACCTCTGTTAACATTCATGGAACACCATGCTTTACCAGGCCATGGTTCCACTTATTACCGGGGCAGAGGTTCCCAAGGAGAAGATGGATTCCGCGATGGAGGACCTCAACTCCTCGTTGAAGTTCTTTGAAGAGAAGTTCCTCCAGGACCGACCCTTCATCATCGGGGAAAAGATCTCACTGGCTGACCTGGTGGCCATTGTGGAGATCGTACAGGTAAGGCCTGGGAAACGGACGGTAGTAAGAGCAGAGGTTGGGACTGCTGCCTTGTAACCGGAAGGCTGTTGGTTTGAATCCCCTACTGGCGGGAGAAGCCTTGACTATGGTATTAACTCTGAGTTGATACAAGAAGAATAACATGGTGTATAAGTGGGTGAATCATTGTAGAGTTTATTATTTCACATTGTAAATTACCTTGGCTAAAAATGTCTGATTCAAAAAATAATCGTTAAATTTAGATATTAATTTCGCAGATACTTTTCCCTAAAGCGACGCACATCTCAGGAAACAATACACAGAGTGCATGACGTCAACAGAAGGAGAGGTCTGGATGCAGATGTGTGATTCTTGAGCCCAGACGCTTTGTCACACACCACGGTATAAACAAGTATACAGTACATGAGTAGCTGCATGTATGGTTTTTATAAATTATTAAACTGGTAACATAGTGCACACCGAATCATATTGAAGAGGATCATTTTTACCATATGGTGAGAAAGATGTAGCGCAACCAGTTATGCATGCAGGCTTGACAGCACAAAATATTACAGAAAATTCAAAGCGATGCAAATGTACACTATGTTACTATGTCATCCATCCATCCATCCATCCATCCATCCATCCATCAACAGTAACTGCTTGCCCAGTAGGGGGGGTGTGGTGGCGAAGCGGGTTTGGCCTGTGGCTGCACTCTGGTGGGTCTGGAGTTTGAGTCCCGCTTGGGGTGCCTTGTGATGGACCGGTGTCCCGTCCTGGGTGTGTCCCCTCCCCCCTCCAGCCTTATGCCCTGTGTTGCCGGGTTAGGCTACGGCTTGGGATAAGTGATTTCGGTGTGTGTGTGTGTGTGTGTGTGTGTGCGCGTGCATGCGTGCTTGCCCAGTGCAGGGTCCTGGTGATCCAGAGTGTATCCCAGAAGCACACAGAGCAAGGCAGGGAACACCTGGGATGGATGCCTGTCCACTGCAGGCCATCAGAGACATGATGACATAAACGAGTTAAAAATGATCCTACCGGCCACAGGAATGAGGTGCCTTTAAAATGAAACGAGCCGGTTTTCTCAATGATTCTTTTATTATAAGTGACGCCAGCTGAGTCGCCACCTGTGGCCTTCGCTCTGAACTCCTCCACCCGTTCTCCCCGTGTGTCCCGCAGCCCGTCGGCACGGGTCTGGACGTGTTCAAGGACAGGCCCAAGCTGAGCGCCTGGAGGGAGCGCGTGAAGAAGGAGCTGGGGCCCGCCGTGTTCGACGAGGCGCACGAGGTCATCGCGAACGTACACAACCTGCGGCAGGCCTTTGAGAAGAACGGAATGCTGGAGCTCTTCAAAACAAAGCTCCAGAAACTGTTCAACTGACAGTGTCCTCTTTTTCAATACAAACACACCGACTCCATCGTTTCATCTCATCATTTTCCACACTCTGTTGGGTTGCTGGTGTTTATGAAGCTGTTCTGGCGCTAGGTTATGTGCCCTGAGTAACTTCAGAAGTGCAAAACAGCGACGGGCACAACTTCCTGTATGTTTCATATCCATATTTCACATTTCATTTACATGTATTTATTTATCAGACACTTTTTTCTCCAAAGCAACTTCCAATGAACTCTATGTAGTGTTATGAGCTCACACACCTTATTCACTGTGGTGACTTACACTGCTAGATACACTCCTTACACTGGGTCACTCATCCATACATCAGTGGAACACACTCTTTCTGTCACTCACACACTATGGGTGAACCTGAACAGTATGTCTTTGGATTGTGGGAGGAAACCAGAGCACCCAGAGGAAACCCACACAGACACGGGGAGAACATGCAAACTCCACACAGACTGAGCAGGGATCAAACCCACATCCTCTCACACCACCCAGGCGCTGTGAGACAGCAGCGCTACTCGCTGTGCCACCCATAGAAACATTTCATAAAAATATAAAAAAAAGAGATTTCATATTTAATATTTAAAAAATGTTCATATTTCATGAAATGTATACACAGTGGATAGTGCTGGTGCTGAGCAATCAGATGTGGATTCCAATTCAACTCAGTCTGTGGAGTTTGCATGTTCTCCCCGTGTCTCTGTGGGTTTCCTCTAGGGGCTCTGGTTTCCTCCCACAGTCCAAAGATGTGTTTCAGGATAATTGGTGCCTCTAAACTGGCCATAGTGTGTGTGTGTGTGTGTGTGTGTGTGTGTGTGTGTCTACTCTGACTGGCCTACTGCCCTGTGATTCTGGGATAGGCTCCAGACCACCACAACCCTGACTTGGACAAGTGGTTACTGATGTCCCAAGTGACAGATTGTCCCAGGTGTCACTCAGGAGCAGAAAACAAAATTGCTGATATGAATCCATCATGCGCAAAATCTAATATCACGTAAAATTTGGCAGAAACAAAGAAAACTTGACTGTGTATCTATGTTTTATCTATGAGAATCTTAATTCCACTGAACATCTGAAACAAAACGAAATTAACTCCTATTCCTCTGTTTTTAGTTTAGTAACACATCTTGTTTAGAGCATTTACAGATCTCCAGTTTAGCCCTGTGCATCTCAACAAGGTTCAGCAGTCAAGGATACGAGAGCAGCCTTCATCTTGGAACCTCATCTTGGACCTGTGTGGTCAAAAGTCCAGATGTTTAAGCGCTAAGACGCTGGCTGGGGGTTGGAGTCACACGCCCACCTCAGTAGAAAGCGGTGCTCTCGCTCTGGGTGCTGGCACCGGGCCGGGCGGCTCTCCTGGAGCACAGCAGAGCCCAAATCTTTTCCTTCAGGTACTTGTTGGACGCTGTCAGGAGAACGGCAGTGGCTATGCAGTAGATGGAGAAGCTCAGCTCAAGGGTTGAGTTGCCCATGTCCACCTTGGCCATGCGGGCAACCAGGAAAATGCCAATGGTGGCCAAGGTGGTCAAGTAAACGGCGACGAGGGAGATGGTGAGCTTACACACGAGTAGATAGGAATCGGTGCTCTGGATCTCCGTCTTGTTCTTCCTCATGGACATGGTGTGTTTGCAGAGGTACATCACGAGCCTCAAGGAGGTGGTCAGCATGATGGCCAGAGGGATGGGGCAGAGGAACCCTATGACAACGGATGTGTAAATTTGTGAATTAATCCATGCGGGTAAGGAAGGCGTTAGTATGACGCAGGTTGCGTTCTCGGTCTTATTCGTTCCCATGGTAACGTTGGTTGGGTTTTCACGAGTGAGGAAGAAGAAGGGGGTGAGAATCAGGGCCGAGATCCCCACTGTGAGCACGAGGGCCAAGTCGATGATGGAGGAGATGTTCTTCTTCAGCATTTTGATGAGCGGAGATGAGGCGCTGACCACCTTCACGCAGTAGAACACGCTGAGCCAGGCGATGGACCAGAAGCTCATGTAGCTGCTGATGAACCAGAAGAAGAGCATCGCTTTGAGCAACAGGTGGACTTCCTGCAGGCAGAACATGCCGGCCCACACCGCGGCCACGATGCCGGCAGTGGAGAGCTCCAGGAGCATGTTGCTGACGGAGATGCAGGAGATGATGAGGCCGGCCGTGTGCCGGCCTCCCGTCCTCAGCTGGTGGAGGACCGTGGCCACGAGGTTGACGCCGTTCCACAGGAACCCGATGCACACGGCAGCCATAGTGCAGTTGAGCCCGATGCTCTCCATCGTCCTCCGGGGTCCCCAGATGGTTGTGCGTCGAAGCACAACCAAGAAGGTCTCTTATAGGGAGGGGCCCTGCTCTTCTCATGCAAATATTCACAGTCAAGTCACATGACCTAAGTCTGCATAGCCAAAAATTAATTTTAATTGTTCTGTGCATATGATTTTTTTTTTTTACTTAGAAATTTGAAAACACAAATTACTGCCAATTATGTAAAGTCACAGCAGTCGTTACTATTTTGCAAATATTAAAAGCACGCAATTGACATTTTGGCCACGTGTGACGTAGGGTGGTGGGTTTGAGTAACGAGAGCTGCTTCACTGAGTCATGCGTTCGTTTAATTGACACCCAGTCCCACGATGGCTGGAAGACTATTAAAGAACACACACACACACACAAGGTCCCAGAAGGCATCCTACTCTTGTACCAATCAGCAAGGCACACTGAACTGCTCAGAAAAAATATCCATTAGGATAAACTGATTAAAACATTGGTCTCTTCAAATAATAATAATAATAATAATAATAATAATAATAATAATACTCCTGTCTCCACTTCCTATACAATCATCTCCACTGTTCTCTTTCTGTGACCATGGCTCTCAACCTTGCAACCAAGAGTAATTATTATTAACAATAATGACAATATTTCTTTATTTATTGCCCTCGAAAGCATGGATATCTGTCAGCTGCACTAACTGTTCATTGTATCGGGTTCCTGCTCTTCACAAGGATCTCTGTCCCTCAGTGATGCCTCCGCTCTCCCCCGTAGCTCTGTGTTCTCGCTTGCCTCCCACCCTTACTGACATCTCCAGCTCACACGTGGATCTGGGTTCGACAGACGGATACATAACATAGCTGTATAAATGGGTAAATCGGTGTAAAGCTGATTTGACCGAAAGAGTCAGATAAAGGTTGATGGCAATTCATCTATGTCTTCAGCGTGGTACTTTTTACACACAATACTCTGTTCTGCATGGCCTATCAAGTCTATTTTTTCCACTGTATATTGGCCATATATGAGTGTATTGATTAAAAAAATAATGTAGGAACATAAGACTTTAAGCATAATGTAATGATGGGAAGGGGGGCGTGGTGGTGCAGTGGGTTGGACCGGGTCCTGCTTTCCTGTGGGTCTGGGGTTCGAATCCCGCTTGGGGGGCCTTGCGGCGCACTGGTGTCCCATCCTGGGTGTGTCCCCTCCCCCTCCACCCTTCTGCCCTGTGTTGCTGGGTTGGAATTTGGCTTCCCCCGACCCCATATGGGACAAGTGGTTCAGATTGTGTGTGTGTGTGTGTAATGATGGGAATACGTTCATCTACAAGGAAAGGACATGGATGGGGGGGGTGACTGCGGGACACCAGGGGGTTGTTGCAATGCATCCCAGAGTGTATTAGGAAACAATGAGTGAATACAAGGCAGCGCTGAAACAATTTTTGTCAACCAGCTTATAATTTTTGAGACACAGCCTCCTGATTTAAATGTGTTTTACCAGTCGTGTGACATGTTGCATGTATGCAAATGATTTCGTTTGTTTAGCTGCATACAGGAAAAGCACAGTGCAATTTTCCATCAAGCTTATGGCATATTGGCAGATTCTTAAGGAGATGCCCCCATTTTTTTAGCAGCTTTATGGAAATGACATGTCATGCCTGGGCAGCCTGGTCACTCCATGCATTTCCATGTAGCCAAATGAGTCCACTTGAAAGAGTTCGGTGCGTTTCACGTGAACTATTTCGAAACATTTCACTGGCAAATTCCTCAATCATAAAAAATAAGTATCAGTCAAATTGCTGCACTGCACCTTCCTCTTGTACCCGGACACCGAGGTTCGCAGTGCGCCGTAAGGAGGGGCTCGAGGCCTAAGTGCGTCTCTTGGACTGCGGAACGGGGGGGCGACAGCGCCACCTGGCGGCCTGAGGCTGAATCGCTCCTTGGCTCACTTTGGCGGGTCGTGATTTCTCCGTCCGACAGAATGTAGCTTTCGGCGCGTGAGGCGCAAACGGGGACACTTGTTATATGAAACTATAACGGAATATGACGAGAGCAATACCTACGGCCACGGGACGCACACTCGGCTTGTTATTTGTCGCCCCCGCTGGTGCGTCACGTGACCCGAGGGGCAGGGTCCGAGGAGCTCCGCCTGCGGATCGCCCCACCTTCCTTACCCGCCGTGCGCGCCGCCTGTGCCCGTCAGCAGTGTCCCCATCCGTGTGCCCGCCATGGGCTGCGACCCCCTGGGGCTGTGCCAGTACGAGACGGCCAAGCTCGTGCGCATCAGGAGCGCGCGCCTCGGCTCCCTCAAATGGGCCCTGAACGCGCTCATCTTCCTCTTCATCGGGTGAGTGAGTCGCGCGCGCGACGACGGTCCGGAGAGCGCGGGGTTCGAGCGCGGCCGGCTCCGCATCTTCTTCTTGGAGTGGCCGCTCTACACAGTATATATATCATATGATATGTGTGTGTGTGTGAGTGAGAGGGACAGAGACGGTGTTACACCACTTTTTATTATTATTATTAACGTGTCGGAATTCCTCAGTTGTGGTATTTAACTTCTGACACGTTCGGACCGCAGCGCCGCTCCTTCCCTTCGTGCGCTTTAATAACACTGTCGGTGCGTCTCAGTATTCAGTGTCAGTGTCAGTGTGTTTCAGTGTTTTCAATATATCTCACTGTGTGTCAGTGTTAGTGTCAGGGTCTCAGTGTCTCTTAGTGTTAGTAGAGGGACTGCAGGTGGCCCGGTGTTTGGAGTTTCTGCTTTGAACTCAAAAGATACAGGTTCGAATCCCATCTCCTGCTACAGTAGTGCCTGATCAAGGTGTTTCACCTAAATTGATAGTGAAAATTACCCTGCTGTATAAATGGGTAAGTCAGTGTAAACAGCTTATAATTTTCTTTGGAGACACATTTACGTTACATTTATTCATTCGTCTAGCAGACGCTTCGTCCAAAGCGACCTACATCTCAGTAAAAGTACAATTTATGCATTACGTTGAGAGAAGGAGACATGGCTGCAGACATGAAAGTCTCAAGCAAACCTAGTTTGTTCCCGACCACTTGCTACACCGAGGTTCAGCGATAGAGTAGGTGCATAAGACATAGGATACACAAATCCTGATACCCACACCAATTTTTTTTTAAATTAAATATAAGATACACAAATGAGCAGTACAATACCAGAGTAATGGCTGAATAAAGGTTGTATCTGGGGATGCTTCTGGAGTTACTATGCGTGAACGGTTACACCATAGACGATCTGAAGAGATCTTGGGCAAAGTGGATCTGGAAAAGGTGGGTTTTCAGACCCTTCTTGAAAACAGACAGAGTTTCCGCAGTTCCGAGTGACAGGGGAAGGTCGTTCCACCACAACGGATCCAGAACCGAGAACCTCCGAACTTTGCCTTTTGTGCGCGGGACCACCGAGCGAGCAGAAGTAGATGAGCGAAGGGGCCTGGCTGGGGTGTACCAGTTGATTAAGTCTTGTAAATAGCTGGGAGCAGTCCTATTGATGCATTTGTAGACAATAACCAGGGTCTTGAATTTGATTCGGGCAGGTATAGGAAGCCAGTGCAGAGAGACGAGTAGAGGAGATACATGGGAACGCTTTGGCAAATCAAACACAACTTGTGCTGCAGCATTCTGTAGAAGCTGAAGAGGTTTGATGGCAGTGGCGGGAAGGCCACACAGGAGAGAGTTGCAGTCGTCCAGACGGGAAGTCACCATGTCCTGGAAAAGTAGTTGGGCAGAGCCAGTAGTGAGGTAGGGACGGATCCTACAAATATTATGCAGGATGTATCTGCAGGACCGGGTTGTGGCTTCGATATGTTGAGAGAATGACAGACTCGCATCAATCGTTACTCCCAGGCTCTTAGCGAAGGAGGTAGGTGAAATGAGTGAGTTGTCCAGTTTGACTGATAGGTCGTGACAGGAGGACAGGCCAGCTGGGAGGTAAAGAAGAATGAAATAGCTAACTAACTAGTGTCATCATCATTGTCAGTCAACTTCTTCTCCATCTTCTCAGCATCATGCTGTTCTGGAACAAGGAGTACCAGGAGCACGACCTGGTGGTCAGCTCGGTTACCACGAAGGTCAAAGGAGTTGCCCTGACTCAGGTGCCGGAGGTGGGCGAGATGCTCTGGGACATGGTGGACCACAGCGGGACCTTCCAGGTGAGCTCACCGCATTCGCACCCTTACTGTGAAGAACCTGTGACAGGTGATGTCTGGAAAAAGGATTCAGGGGTCTTCGGATGTTCGAGATCTTTGCTTTTGATTTGCCACAGTGGCTGTCGCACCTGATGGTGATAGAACGCACCCCAACCCGTTTCTGACTAGTGACCGAACCCATTCCACCCCTTTTGTACGTAGTGGTGATGGAACCCACCTCAACCCATTGGTAACTAATGGAACCCATGCCAACCCGTTTCTAACTAGCGATTGAACCCGTCCCAACCCATTTGCACATAGTGATGACAGAACTGGGGGTGTGGTCCCACTTGGGGTGCCTTGTGACAGACTGGCATCCCATCCTGGATGCATCCCCTCCCCCTCCAGCTTTGCGCCCTGTGTTGCTGGGTTGGACGCTGGCTTGGCGTGACCCCGCGCAGGACAAGTGGCTTCTGCCAGTGTGTGTGTGTGTGTGTGTGTGTGTGTGTGTGTGTGTGTGTGTGAGAGAGAGATGATAGAACCCATCCTAACCTGTTTCTAACTAGTGGTAGAATCAGTGGGGTAACGTACATAAGACAACTGCTCCTCTATAGAGACTTCCTGGATTATGTTTCCGGAATCTTCTCTTGTGGTTCAAATATGCAGCCACTCCTGACTCTTCGGTACAATATCCTGGAATGTTGTTCTTTCAGCCATTCGAAAGGTCTAAAAAGTTTTTGTCTCCTTTGTTTTACTTAAATAACAGCCTACGTGTGGTTTTTAATGAAGAAATTAAATAAGATATTCTGATTTAATATTTTAAATTCTGAATAATAGAAGTATTAAATATTTCTTAAGTTTAATGTTCTTATACATTTTATCACTCAACATGTTAAGCTTCCTCTACCAGTATGTGATTGGCTCAAGTGTCCCAACTTTCATATGCTAGAAAAATTAATATTGCCATGACGACATAATCCTATTTTCAACATAACAAGTTTTGGAATATTTTTCACCTTCTCAGATGGTGCAACATGAATATTGTACGAATACAGTATTTGCGCTCTGGATACACTGACCACGTTTCTTTGTTGTTGTGAGCCGGTTCTGTTCTGCTAATAAAATAAGTTTTTCATGACACATACTACATATTTGACATCAAAATGCATATTTGAATTATATTTATGTGAGTGTTGAATGCACGTCGGTGCTTTTCAAAGATATTTTCAGACGCATTGAACCAGTGAATATGAACAGGAAATTACAGTCGGTTACAGATTAAACTGATATTTTGATAAAATCTGTGCTATGAAGTAAAAAGACACGTGTATTTTATTTATTTATTTATTTATTCATAAAAAAATTACCTGTATTGTGATTCTGATTTGAACCCATTTGTTTTGAAGGGGAAAAACTCCTTTTTCGTGATTACCAACGTCATCGTCACCAAAAAACAGAAGCAGGGGAAGTGCCCGGAGGTGAGCGGCTCTTTCGCTTCTTTAAATTATTTATAACTGTTTCAACTGGTAAATAATTTAACTTCCTCTGAGGTGCCTGTGACTTGCAGGGCGTTCCGAACGGCAGGCTGTGCCAGTCAGACGCCGACTGCAATAAGGGCGAGTGGGACCAGTCCAGCCACGGTACTGGCGCCGGGGACGCTGCCTGTGTCGGTCCATCGACCGGGTCAAAGCTGCTCCTAGATGTCCGGTGGGACCGGTGGGGTCTGTGGGGTCCGCGTTCCTGCTGAACATCTGCGAGAGTCGAGCATAAAAGCGAAAAGCGAACTTTGTAGGGCAGCTCTTGACCGCCTTGGTCACTCTGGTCCAGACGAACGCTCCTCTCACGTTTTCCGTGTGTCTCGAAGGGGTCCAGACGGGCGCCTGCGTCAAGTCGGACGTGACGAAGAAGACCTGCGAGGTGTTCACCTGGTGCCCCGTGGAGAACAAGCGAAAGCCCCCCAGGTTCGTAGAGACAGACGAAGTAGACGGCAGGGGGCGTTGTGGTTAAGGTGTTGCCTTGCAGTATGAAGGTTCCCAGTCGGAATAGCAGTCCCGCTGCAGTACCTCGATCGACGTACTCCCCAGAATTAATACGGTATAAACGGCCCAGCTGCGTAAATGGGTAAATGACTGTAAAGTTGATAATCTGTCGTCATAAGTCACCGTCAACAAAGGAGTTCAGTAAATAAATAATTATTATTATTGTTTCTGTCATACTCCATACTGAAACATGAATAATCTTTTAATTCCACTGTAAGTGAAACTGAGGAAGAATTTATTGGGCCTCATTCATGGTGTACACACGCCATTCGTACCGCAATACCGCGTGTCAAAACAGCAGAACCGTGATTTATTCCACCTGATGGAGCATCGTGGGCACGTGAAGATGCTCACGAAAGGCCACGACTCCCTCCTTGTACATACAGTGCTGCTGGAAAGCACGTGAACCCCGAAGGGATGGTCATTATTCTTGTATAAAATAATAATCTTATAAAACCTAAATGTTATAAGAGGAATAAATGACTGTGATTTACACCCCTGACCCACCTGGTGTAACCAGTGCGACTTGGGCTTCACTTCTTTTTACACCTGCACTACTTGTGTGTTTCTACTACACACACGATTTCCTCTAAAGCAACATAAGGAATCGGTCACTAGTCACGAGAAACACTGATTGTCATTATATAACCATTTCGTGGTAAAACTAAGGGACACAAGGGGTTCACATACTTCGAAGCAGCACAGTATTTAATAATTATTGAGTAATCAGTGATTACCCCTGATCAGTGCCATCGTTCTCCGGTTCTTCTTTATGCCACAGCGATGCAATGTTGCGACCCAGTAAGAGCCCGACCTTAATAGTCGCCACTTCTTTTCGTAACCAGAACAGCTGTTTTCTGCTTGGTTGGATTTCAGTCATATGCAGAAGTGAAACTATAAGTAATTTCTCATTTGAATTACTTCTTTTTTCCTTCAATATAAAACATGACCCTTTTATGTTTTTGCTGCTTAGCAGACGTGAATGAGAAGTAGCATACATTGCGTTTTAATAGACTTGTTGATACTACACTTTGTAGTAAGTACAGAGTATTTTAAAGTATACTTTAGTAAACGTTACTATTAAGGTTACTTTTAGCATTAAATTATACTTTAGTATACTCAATATTTGCTCTGAATTACTTACAGGCAGTCCCCGAGTTACAAACGTCTGACTTGCATACAACCCGAAGTTACGAACAGCCCCCCATAAAGCCTATTATATAAAAAATTTGAGTTACAGACAATGATTCGTAATGACACACAGGCGCTACTTTGCGGCGCACATCGAAACATCGCGCCTCTACAGCGGTTCGTCGGCTCATGAGCCCGAGGTAGAACAAAGACTTCCTTCTTTTCAGTCGGACCACGTTGCCGTTAACAGTCTCGTGTGTTACTGTATTTGGCTTTATTTTTGTTGTTTTTACCCTTGTTACCATGGCACTAAAGTGTAAATGTGATGCATCACAGGAAAGGAAAATGATCACGATTGAAACTAAAGTGGAAATAATAAAGCGATCGGGAAAAGGCGAAACGCCAACGAACATTGGGAAAGCGTTTCGGTTACAGTCGCTCGACGATCGTGACAATTTTAAAGGACAAAGCGAGAATAATGGGGCATGTAAAAGGCTCTATTGCTCTCTATTATAAATACTGTAGTAAATTTTATTACTATTATTGTTATTTGCTGTATTGTTACGTTAAAGATGTTTTAGTGTATTGGGAAGTCCTTAATGTTTTTTATGCATAGAAAGGTACACGATATACTATGTATTATATACTAAGACAAACATTTCACTAACTGACATTAGACACGAACCGTACCTGTACAAATCCAATTTAAAGACCGACTTTGGAACGGAACTCGTTTGAAATCCGGGGACTGCCTGTATATAGGTAAATATTTAAGGGCAGACAGGATTTTTCTCAAGGGTACAACGGCAGGTTCGCGATCATCTCTTGAGCTCCTGCTCGCACAACTACGTGAAGTCGAGTCTCAAAATCACAGAGTAAAACCACGATGCAGCCGTAAGAGGGATACGTTCCATGCAAGGATCATTAATCCGGGGGGTGGGGTTACAAATGGCGTCTCGGCGTTTCTCTCAGTTACGTGACGGTCTCTTGTAGGCCAGCTCTCCTCATGGCAGCAGAGAACTTCACGGTGCTCATCAAGAACAACATTCGCTTCCCGGCCTTCAGCTACATCAAGTAAGAGCCGAACCGCTTCCCAGCTGGTCCGGGAGTCCCGCAGGATCCTTGCTGGGCTCTTCCCAGGTTACTTTCAGCCCACTGCAGTTACATCTGGTTCCTCGGTTACGTTTGTTCCATTAGTTGTATTTAATGTTTGAGTCAAGAACCCATTTCCTTAATGTTTTGGGTTCTGGCCTCACTTGATAGCGTTATTGCGGCTTTAATACTGAACACTTTGCCAAAAAAGAAGTGAAACAAGAGCAAAACTTTTAACCCCTAACCCTTAACAAACCCTAACTCCTAACCTTACCTGTTAACCCTAATCCTTAACCATACCCCATTAACCTCAACCAACCCTAACCCTAACCTGTATCCCCAGCCACCCGGACACGTACCCCTAATCCTCTCCAAATCGAGACTGACCGTCACCCTGACGGACATGGGCTTTTGCACAGGAGGAACATCCTGCCAGACATGAAGGAGTCCTACTTGAAGAGCTGCACCTTCAACCGGCGCTCGGACCCCCTGTGCCCCATCTTCCGCCTGGGTGACATCGTGCAGGAGGCCAAGGAGAACTTCACCGAGATGGCAGTGGAGGTCCGGCTCCATGCTCTAACCACTACTTAACCGCCGTTTGCCCAGGGGCGCCAAAAATCTGAGCGCTGGTCCCGGTCTGGTGTTGGGACATTGATAGTGACCCCCAGCCACTTGCTTTTTTTGTCCTTCTGGCCACAGGGAGGTGTGATGGGGATCCAGATAAACTGGGACTGTGACCTTGATCGGCTCTTCCACAAGTGCCGACCCTCGTACTCCTTCCGCCGACTGGACGAGAAAGAAACCAACCGCACCCTGTACCCTGGACTCAACTTCAGGTTCGAGGATAAAGGACCAGGCTCCTTTTACAAACCCTCTGTTATTACTTCCTGGGGGCAGCAGGTGGCGCAGTGGTTAGAGCTACCATCTTGCACCCAAGGGACCCAGGTTCAGTTGAGACGGTAAAAATTGCCCTGCTGTATAAATGACTAAAATGTTATAAAAAAAAAAAAACATATAAAACATAATAAGAAACATGTCATAAATTAAAGTAAATGCTGCACTGCACTTCAGTGGAGCTCAAATCTGTTCTGCAGTTCCTGAAAGGCGAGTAACTCCCTCCCCAGAGACCTGCTCAGCTTGTTCTTGTTATTCCGCCTGACTCCCTAATCGTCGGGTGAAGCCCCAGCTGCAGGTTATTTGTCCCTGCGGCTTGGGAGGATGCCCACCTCGGCCCACTGAGTCCACGTCCACGTCCGGGCGTCCTACGTACCTATTGCAGGGCTGCCGTGTTCCAACTTGTCACAGCTGTCACATCTTTCCACAGGTTTGCAAAGTATTACACTGAGAACGGAGTGGAAACGCGGACGCTGTACAAAGCGTACGGCATCAGGTTTGACGTTATGGTCTTCGGAAAGGTTGGTATAACAATATGTGTGTGTGTGTGTGTGTGTGTGTCTGTGTTCCACTGATGCATGGATGAGTGACCCATTGTAGGGAGTGTATCTAGCAGTGTAAGTCACCATGGTGAATAAGGTATGTGGGCTGATAACACTACATAGAGTTCATTGGAAGTGGCTTTGGAGAAAAAAGTGTCTGATAAATAAATACATGTATAATATCTCTTTGAATGGAGTCACAAATGTCATATGCTTTCTTTATGATTGACAGAAAATCTTAGGTAACTGGAAAAGAAAAGTATAGAAATTTGTAAGTGTGAGAGCTGGTAGTGTAGCATGTAAAGCTGTTGCCTTTGGACCCAAAGGTCGCAGGTTCGATCCCCACCTCTGCCTGTAGTACCCCTGAGCAGCGTACTTACCCTAAATCGCTCCAGTAAAATTACCCAGCTGTATAAACGGTTAATAAGTGTAAATACCATGATGTTGTACATCGCTTTGGAGAAAAGCCTCAGCTAATGAATAAATGTAAATGAGTGACAAGTTTGAAAGAATGGTTTTTCGTATCAGTGTCATCAAAGTTTATTTCCAGTAAAAACTCAGGTTCAGATTCAGGTTCGCTGTTGTCTTCAGCATATGACAACGATCATGACCAAAAGTCTGTTCATAACTGCTTTTGTTCATGCCTCTAAAGTCACTTTTATCAGTCATTGACAATTGATAAGCTACATAATGCAAACATCCCTCGAATGACGGTTCGGTTCAGTAAAAATCTTGGATATAAGTTTAATAAAGAAAAACTGTCTGGTTTTAATGTTTCAAATGAGCTTAAAATTAAAACCAATTTAAAATGACTGAAAAAAAAAAAAGTCTCCTCCATAAATTCCTGTTCAGTAGCTGATTCCTCATGTAAATGTGTGCAGCGTTGATCGCGTCACTCGTCGCCTGTTGTGGAAGTGCGGTACAGATGGTCCCCGACTTACGATGGGGTTACATTCCGCGAAACTCATCGTAAGTCCAAAATGCGTTTAATTCGCCTAACCTACCGAACATCATCGCTCGTGATCCTTTAAAATGGTCGAGATCGTCGATTCCGAAAGTCCCGGTCCGCGTGCGATGGCCGTTAAGGGCTTTCCGCCTTCGTCAAAGTGGCTTTATTGTCATTTCAACCATATGCATCTGGTCCAGTGTACAGTAAAACGAAACAACGTTCCTCCACCACGGTGCCACATAAAACAACAGATATAAACATACTAGTTAGAGTTTTTCCTCTAGAGTAATTGCCTTCTTCCTCCTCTTCTTGCCAGTAGCAGGAGACATAGATGGGTGTTTCATAGACATGATGGATGATGCACAAAACACAATGTAGATACCGGGGGGGGGGGGGCTGGCAACGCAGAACACTGTAGATTATAGGTTGTAGACACTGGTAACCGTGTGACAGACTGGGAGATGCGGATCGCTGCCGCTGCCCAGCATCACGAGAGAGTATTGCACCGCGTATCGGTTGCCCAGGAAAAATTCAAAATTCAAAGTACGGTTTCTGCTGAATGTCTATCGCCAGCTCACCATCGAAAAATCATAAGCTGAGCCATCGTAAGTCGAGGAGCATCTGCAACGTGCTGTAGTTGGCACATCATCAGCATCCAGATCTTTTCATCTGTTGTTGTGTCAAGAATATGAATGTCGCTTTATGGGAGTGAAGCATTATGGGAAGTGTATGAAATTCCATAAGAGTGACTGTTGACCGTATTGGGTGTGTTATTTAATTGAATGATTGCGGAGACAGTAGAGCAATTAGCAGGGAAAGTTCAGCTGATGGTTTTTTTGGGTATGTATGTGCATTTTAGCAGCAGCGTGCAGTTTTAGAAAGTTGTTCGCAATAAACGTGACCTGCTCAGTGGATCTCTACTTGGTTTATTGCTAGTGCCGTGGAGAACTGGTTCATTAGAAGGAAAAGCGGGAATCACTCTTTCAATTTTCTTGAAATCATGGAGGCGGCCGGTGGCGTCGTGGTTGGAGCGGCTGCCTTTGGCGCCGACGGTTACCGGTTCGGTCTCCGGCTGTTGTGCCCTTGAGCAACGTGCTTGCCCTGTAATTATTCCAGTACCTTCACCCGGCTTTGTGCCTGGGTACGTGGTTGTGGCCCTGCAATGGACTGGCGTCCCGTCCAGGGTATGACCCACCCGCCCGGGACAAGCGGTTATTGTCATTGGTCGGTTGAAATCATGGAGTAACAGTTATATAGGTGTTTTATGGTATTCTGGTGATATTTTGGGAAAATTGGTTTAGGGTTTTAGGATCGGCTGGGAACACATTATTATTTCCTCCCCATTTAAAATTATGGTAAATAGACTTTAGGTATTCGGAATTTCGATACCCCTACCATTGCGGGAACGGATTAATTTCCAAGTCAAGGAATGAATGCAAGCGATGAATGTGAAGTTTCCCCTAAGAGTGACGCCTCTGACTGTTTGTCTCTGAAGGCAGGGCGGTTCAGCATCATTCAGCTGATCATTTACATCGGCTCAACCCTGTCCTACTACGCCCTGGTAAGTCACGTTTGCTTTGCCACCAAGTTTGCGGCCTTCGTCAAGGAGGCGTTTCTTTGTGAAATGTGACCGCAGCAGCGAGTGCTGGCATGAACCACACAATCGCCTTCACGTGACTCGCAGACCACGCTGTTCATCGACTGGCTCATCGGCACGAGCTGCTACGCTAAGGAAGCCCAGCGGAACTACTCGGAGAGGAAGTTTGAGACCTTAGACGACCATAAGCGGGTGAGAAGAAAACCCAGCTTGTTCTGGGATCGGCACTCTGAGCCCTTTTCCCACCGCCGCCGCTGCCATTTGCATGAACGCCTCCAAGCGTTGCTGGATTTTTGAATGCAAATGAGCCCGGCTGCCGCTGAACACTCGGCCCATTCTTCTCTGCCCAGAGCCTGCTTTGTGTCTCCTTTGTGGACGAGGACGCTCTCAGGCTGGCGAAAGTCTCCCGAAAGAAGCGGTTGCAGGAAGTCAAGCCTGAGTCCGTTCGTCCGAGAAAGGTAGGCAGTGTCAGAATTGAAAACCGCCGTTTTAAATGTGCCGTTTGCGTAAAGTGAGCTTGAGGACTTTTGATGGTGGAAAGACTCAACTATATTTACATTTATGCATTTAGCGGACCTTCTTCCCCAAAGGGATACAGCTCAGACTTAAGAAATGTGTGTCGGCAACAGAGCTTTACATACAGACGCTGGATTATCGACGCACATTATGCGTGTCTGACACCACCATGTTGCTGGTTCACATCCCTCCAATAGCTCATATAGAACTGACGTTCAAATAGCAAATACGTAGATAATCGTAGCAGATGGTGTTGGACTCATTTATGTAGTTGTCAGGAGATCAGGAGAGAAGTGGCTCTAAAAGAGATGGGTGCGAGCCCCTTCTTGACTGTTAAGAGGGATTCAGCAGCTCTGAGGGACACTGGGAGGTCATTCCCCCACATCAGGGCTAAACTGACCGCTTGTGAGTGGGAGCACCAATTCACCAGAGGTGGTGGAGCGCAGCGCTCTTGGTGGGGTGCAGGGATGAACCGTTATGAATACCGTGCTGTCAGATGGGAAATCGCAGCCAGTCAGTGAAGGTGATTCTATTTTGATCATTTGGAAAGACTGAGGTCCAGCCTGTGATCATTGCTCACCTCATATGGGAGATTGCTCCTGTTATTAATGTAAGTGTGGGGCAGCATGTGGCGTAGTGGTTAGAGCCATCACTTGCGTTCAAAGGAACCAGGTTCTAGTCCCTTGATCGAGCTACATAGCCTGACTTAAAACAGTAAATGTTTCCCTGTGTGTGTGTGTTTCGGATGTGCTCTGCTTCATCAGGACAGAGCAGGCAGCCTATGGGCGCTAGCGACCGCCCTACACGCCCCTCCGAAGCAAAGGGCCGATATAGCGCTCCAGGAACCGCCCCGGTCGGAGCAGCCGGCCTGGTGCCAGTGCGCCCGGTGCCGCCCCTCCGACGCCCCCCAGGAGCAGCTGTGCTGCCGACAGAGCCGCGGTCGCTGCATCTCCACCTCGCCGGCGTTCGAGCGCCTCGCGCTCGGCCGGCCGCTGTTGGAATCGGTGCTGCTGTACCGGGACCCCCTCCTGGACCTGTCGACCGAAGCGGCGCCCCGCCTGCTGCGGCACTGCGCCTACGACGTCTACATCGACTGGCGGTTCGGGGCCGAGCGAGAAGGTGCCTGCCCCGTCGTGCCCAGCTGCTGCGTGTGGAGGATCAGGGAGGAATACCCTAGTCCAGACGGGCGCTACCGTGGCCTGCGGCCCGCCAGCAAGGTGGCGCTCATCCCCGGAGCTCACTCGGGGTGCTGAGGAGCCCAAGGGTGTTGGACGGGCTGCTTGAGGACAGAGACTCGATGTCAAAAATGTCCCTTTTAATGTGCATTCAGGAGCACGAAGGAGGAAAAAATGCAATATAAAGTATGTTGTTGCACTGTTAACATCTTATCAGGTACTTTTTTTTCCCTTTGCTGTTTATTTTTTTACTAATTGTACTGCACTAAGCCATGTCATCTACTGTATGTTTAGCGTGTTAAGAATAGACCTAATTTTGTGGCTAATAGGAATGTATGAATTTTTGCTACTCCATTAAAAGCATTTTATATTATTTTTCATATTATTTCTGTCCCCCGTTTGTGTCCAAAGTGTCGAAAGGGGTGGGTCCGTTGTCCTCGTGATTGAGTCCATCCATCCGCTTGCCTCTTCTTTTTCCTCCTACTTCTCCTCTCATCACTGTCTCTTTGGGAGAATCCAGCCTTCACGTGACATGTCCAAAGTTTGACGGGCGCGGTCTCGTTTCTGGTTTCATTCGATCCGACATCCATCCGTTTGTTTTCCTCACTATCGACATGTTTTTCCTGTCCTGCTTCTTCAGTGTCCGACTTTCACATCCATATGGTATTAGTCAGAATTCCTTTGACTGATCGATCTTTGTCTTTGGTCTTGTGGACACACCGGCACCTTTCTAGATCTTTCATTGCAAAAGAAACGTGTAAGCTGAGCTGCGTGAAGTGCAATGGGTGCGGTCACGCCTTAGAAAGTCGTTGCGTACGGCTGTGTGTGTGCTGCGGTTACTTATTGACCGGTACAGTACCTCATGGTCCAACCAAAGTGCTAAAACGGGTGCAAATGTCTGGAATTTAAGTATACCGTCATTCAATCAACTCCTTGGGGGTTAGATCTGTGAGGGAGTCGTGAGCTCTCTGTTTCCCCCATGATTTTGTTCCGAGGTGCTATTGTGGGGGTGTGCTTTACGGACTGTGTTTAGGGTCCAGTAAAAGGTTTTACTTTAAAAACCATAATCGGTGTAATACCGTCAAGTGCCATTTAAAGTCACCTTTAAATCCAGGCTGAAGACCCACATGTTCCAAAATAATGCATTTGTGTGGTTCCCTTTCATTATATATATTACTCTTATTTTCTGTTTCTGCATTTTATATTTTTAAATGTATTATACTCTTTATTTTAATTTTTTGAATGCTGACATTTATTGCAATGTTCTTGGCTCTACAGATGTAACCCATAATGTGTATCTTTTTTCTTTCGTGAGAAACTCCCTTTAAAAGTACTATATGCAGTAGTTATTACTGCAAGGGGTTATTCAGACCATCAATTAAGTGCGAGCATTAAGAATGTGTTTAATCGGGTGTCGATCAAGGTTTTAAACACAATTCACCGTTCAGTCTGACCTCTGACCTCACGTCTTCTCTGAAGCACCGCTGTTGTTTCATCACATTCTGCTTGTTTGTGTGAATGTTGTGACTATCAATATGGATTAAAACCAAGTCACTAAAAGCTACTGCATCTGCAGAATATTAATAACATTTGTAATACGGTGATTAAGTTCACTGGAAACCAGCTGGTCTCAAATTGGGCAGATTCAAGTTATTTTATTGAATATGCAATGCAATGCAGGGAGGGGCACAGGGGTGCAGTGGCACAGTGGGTTTGACCGGGTCCTGCTCTGCGGTGGTTCTGGGGTTTGAGCCCTGCTTGGGGTGCCTTGCGACGGACTGGCATCCCGTCTTGGGTGTGTCCCCTCCAGCCTTACGCCCTGTGCTGCCGGGTTAGGGTTAGGCTCCGGCTCCCCATGACCCGGCATGGGACAAGCGGTTCAGATGGTGTGTGTGTGTGTGTGTGTGTGTGTGTGTGTGTGTGTGTGTGTGTGTGTGTGTGTGTGTGTGTGCGTGCAATGCAATGCCTATTACGGCTTGTCCCAAGCGGGGTCGTGGCGAGCCAGAGCCTAACCCGGCAGCATAGGGCACAAGGCCAAAGGGGGAGGGGATACACCCTGGACGGGACGCCAATCCACCCACAAGGCACCCCGAGAGAGGCCCGAACCCAAGACCCACCACACGGCAGGCGCAGGCCAAACCCACCGTGCCCCCCTGCACCCTGCTTCATTGAATATGATTATTAAAAATTACTTGTATTGAATATATTCATTGAATGATACATGTAAAACACCTTTGCAGTGAGAGTCCCTGGGACAGGAGCCCTGTTCCTCAAGCACAAATCCTGCTGCCCCAGTTACCACAGTGAGGACCTGTGCAAATCTGAAAATGGACCAGTGAAGGGCGCCTGTATTCTGTGTCTGACCGCTGCTCTGGCTCCTTTTTTTTCAAGACCCTGACTGAACAGTGAGAAGCCATGAAATATGATTATGAGGCCTAATTTACCTGTATGTAGGCATTGCAGCACGGGACTCGGAGAAGTTTCGGTTTGACTTTTGCAGGGCGAGGAAACGTTGCCTCGCGATTATATGCGAACGTGGACACGTGCAGGAGCTCGTTGATGAATATGTGGCTAAATAATTATTTCTGCTTTATTTTGTAGCTTTGCTTAACTTGAGGACCTAGATTTGTTTTGTATCACTGATGGTATATTCTGCGATCCGTGCCGCTCGCCATCTTTTCAGTCTGTATTGGCTCTGAATTTGTGCTTTTTGCTGTAAGCATTGAAAAATTTTACAAAAAGTTTATTTTTTGTAATTTAACAGCCGCTACGATGCCCTCCGGGATAGACTCGGGGCCCCTGGGATTCTGCGCTGGAAATGTAATTATTGATGATGAGTGGTATATGGATTTTAACAGACAATTCTGTTTTTTTTTTTTCTTCAACGTACAAGAGTAATAATCAGAATCAATGAACAAAAAGGCTTGATAATTAGAATTTAAGCACACAATGTGTAACTCATAGGTGTACAACTTGTGTCCCGTCCCTCCCTCCCCTACATTTTTCACAAGAAATCTGTGACCCCAACTCCTGATATGACAGTTATGCCTTAAATATAATATACATACAAAGGTTTTTAAAATAACTAATAAGTGTATTTTATTGCATCTGTGATTATGAGAATGTATCAGAAGTTGTCTGCAAGTAGCAACATGGTTGGGGGCATCACCTTGCAATCAAAGATCTTGTTTGAGTTCCCAGTCCTACTGTATGTCATTGATCAAGGTACTTACCCTGAATTCATACAGTAAAGAACACCCTGCTGCGTAAATCATTTACTTGTACTCACTGCATTTATTAATTTAGCTGATGCTTTTCTCCAGTGTGACTTACAGTGTTGAGCTATTTACAGTTATTTACCCATTTATACAGCTGGGTAATTTTACTGGAGCAATTAAGAGCAAGTATTGGTGGGACTCACATCTGCAGCCTTGGGGTTCAAAGGCAGCACTTCTGACTACTATTTTAGCAGCCGTCCCCCGTATATTAGTGTACAAGTGTAACGTGAAAAGCTGCCTCGGATAAAGCGTCAGCTGGTGCCCGCTGTGCGGTAGGTCTGGGGTTCGAGCCCTGCCTGGGGTGCTTTGTGACGGATTGGAGTCGTGTCCCCTCCCCCCTTCAGCCCTGCGCCGCTGGGTAGGTTCTGGCTCGCTGCAACCCCGCTCGGGGACGATGGATGGATGTTATATTGAAGATGTTTTAGTGTGTATCAAAGTGTTTCTTTAATGTTTTCTATGCATAGAAAGATACACTACAACAAACATTTGATTAACTGACATTAGACATGAACTGCACCGACTTACATTAATTTAGCATATGCTTTTTCACCAAAGCAACTTCCAATGACCTCTATGTAGTGTTATCAGCCCACACACCTTATTCACCATGGTAACTTACAATTCTGTACACACTCCCTATTACATTTACATGTAGTAGATACTTTTCGCCAAAGCAACTTCCACCAGTGACCTCTATAGTGTTATAGCCCACACACCTTTCATTGCAGTGACTTCCACTGCTAGATACACTACTTACAATGGGTCACTCATCCATATATCAGTGGAACACACACACTCTCTGTGTCACTCACACACTATGGGTGAACCTGAACAGCATGTCTTTGGAGTGTGGGAGGAAACCAGAGCACCCGGAGAGAACATTCAAACTCCACACAGACTGAGAGGGGGTTGAACCCCCGTCCTCTCACACCTCCCAGGTGCTGTGAGACAGCAGAACTACTGGCTGTGCCAGCGAGCCGCCCTACTTACTTGCTTGTAACCAGGGGACTGCCTGTATAAAGATAAAACATTCACCTGCCAAATGCTGCTACGCCGTGTTTGCCGACATGAAAAATACAAAGTGTGACCAACCGGAGGAGGGGGAGTACACAAAATGTGTGTGCGGTGGGTTCCAGGCAGGGTCTGATATACAGTGAATTTGATTACCGGAGGGAACGATAACTCCCCGTGGCATTTGAGAGCCCTTATAGGTGGCACCGCAGCAGGGACCCGAGCAGCAGCGGAGACATGGCCAAGGAGAGCAAGTGCAGCTGCTCCGTCCTCCTGTGCTGCACGGAGTACGAAACGTCGAGGACCCTGATCGTCCGCAACAAGACCGTGGGTGTGACCAACAGGCTCATCCAGGCTATCATCATTGGATATGTCATCGGGTACGCCCTCATCTTCATTACTGCTCTCGTCATTTACCGTTCTTTATTTCGTTCTTTATTTGACACCTTCCTCCACGGCACCTTACAATGTCAGGTTTGTACACTCAGTTCCTTACAATGATTTACCCATTTATGCAGCAGGGTCATTTTTACTGTATCACTTCAGGGTAAGTACCTTGATTGAGGGTAATACGGCGGGAGGTGTTAATCGAACCCAAGTCCTAAATATTTCCTGCAAGGAAATTGTCCTGAACACTGCATTGTTAATTGTGTAGCGTAACGTATAAGTTCGTCTTTTAATTCACAGATAATTCTGTGTACTGTATATTTCATTACTTAATATTTCGTTACTATTTTGTATGACACTTCCACTGTTTCTGATAATATGCTGAATAACATTGGGCCAAACTCCCTTTAGTATATGGACTTACAATGAAAGCAGTTTCAGTCATATTCCCGATACATATGATACGTACAAGGGAAAGTGAAAAAGTATCCGCAATAATGCTTATAATAAAGTTAAAACAACATTGTAGATTCTTCTCAACATACCCTCCTACATACGAGTCTGTGTCCGATTGAAATAATTCCTTACATACTCCAGATGTTACAGAAATGACTTTACCTAAAAAACTGTAAAAAAAAAAACTCAGCTGGTGGTATTGCAGTTAGAGCTTCTGCCCTGCAGCAGTTGTAGGGTCAAATCCCTCCTCCAGCTGTGGTACCCTTGAGCAAGGTACTTATCCGAAATTGTTTCACTAAAATGACTCAGCTGCATAAATTAGTACATACTTATAAGCTGCATCAGCTAAATGAGTAAAGATAAGGGGTGGTCTATTGGACTTCAGTACCAATTGATGAGGTGGGTGCGGTGGCATGGTGGGTGGGACCGGGTCCTGCTCTCTGGTGGGTCTGGGGTTCCAGTCTTGCTTGGGGTGCCTTGCAATGGACTGGCGTCCCATCCTGGGTGTGTCCCCTCCTCCTCCTGCCTTACACCCTGTGTTGCCGGGTTAGGCTCTGGCTCCCCGCAACCCCCCATGGGACAAGTGGTTTCAGATGTCGCGTGTGTATGGATTGATGAGCGAAATCTTCGCTACTTGAAGCATTTTTGTATGTTACCTCTTGAAGGGTTCTACTCGGCTGTTCAGAATTAGTTTTTATTTTCACAAGTTTGCGGTGTGCTGACGATGCCATGGGTGCCCTCCCCCCGATCTCACTTGCCAGGTACGTGTGTGTGGTTCAGAAGGCGTACCAGGACACCGACTCGGTCATAAGCTCAGTCACCACTAAAGTGAAGGGCTTCGCCAAGACCAACAGCTCGGACCTGGGGCTGCGGGTGTGGGACACGGCTGATTACATCATCCCCCCTCAGGTAAAGGAAGCCCAATGTATACATGGCAGTTTAACACTCCGCTCTAATGCATCAGCCCTATATAGACACGTGATCTATATATGTATTTGCGATAAGTTGTGTGTTTCCTCGTGCTGCGTCAGGAGGAGAACTCTTTCTTCGTGCTGACAAACATGATCGTGACCCCGAACCAGATGCAGACTCGCTGTCCTGAGGTAAGAGCGCAGTGAACGTCCCTTTCCGTCACGCACAGGGCCGACGCGCTTCGCACCGGAGGTTCCGAACATTTTCTGGCCCACAGCCCCCTTCTAGAAAAAAAAAGGATAGAATAGAATAGAATAGAATAGAATAGACTTTATTGTCCCATTTCTAGGAAATTTGTCTTGGACGACCATGACACGGCCAGTGCGCAACATTGGACTCATATAAAACAATACACACCATAGCATACAATGAATAAGAAATAAAGCAACAATCAAGATATATTAAGACCTACTGTATACCAATCTAAAATCTCAGTTTTGGAATTCTCCATTCAATGACTTAACTGTAGCTGGTGCAAAAGAATTTTTATAACGATTTGATTTACACATCACCAAAAAGTCCATAAATAAATTTGGAGAAAATATTGCACTAAGTTTCCTGAACTGAAAGCTTGAGTACCTTCACATAGCATTATACCGTAGTAATAGCACAGTTCTATTTGTTTTAATTTATTTAGCTTGTCATTTAGAGAGAAATAAGTAAAGATCTACAGGAGGAATTTGCTTTTGTGAACATATTAGATGATGATGATGATGATGTCGTCCATGCTGTCCCCTGTTCAGCTCCCTAACCCCTCCACCACCTGTACGTCAGACAGCGACTGTAAGGAAGGCTTCAGCGATGCGCGTGGCAACGGTACGAGTCATATCGGCTTAGGCACATGCACTTCGCTGTCAGCAGGTGGCACAGTAGTTACAGACACCGCACTGCATTCCGTAAACCTGGACTTGAACACCTCTCCTCCTGTAATACCCTTGATCAAGGTACTTACCCTGAATGAAACAGTAAAAATTACCCAGCTGTATAAATGAGCAAATCAGTGTAAGTCTTTAACATACAAAATGCTGTAAGGGACTTTGGAGAAAACCATCAGATAAATAATTTCTAAATCCCAGTTCCTTTCACTGTTACCATATTTTGATAATATTGTTAACATTTTTTTAGCAAAAGATTATAATTTACAAATCTGACACATTTGGAAGCTGTTTCAACCATTTTTTTGTGTTCACCTTTTTGTAATAGTGGTTTGGAACATGTTATAGAGAAGAAGCTGATACATGTATAGAGACCCAACATTAGATGGTCATGAATTAACCAGGGGAACATTAGTAATGTTTATACACACTTTATTTTGGAGATGAAAGGTGTATTGAAAATGGCAGCACGGTGGCACAGCGCCTGGGTGGTGCGAGAGGACGTGGGTTCGATCCCTGCTCGCTCTGTGTGGAGTTTGCATGTTCTCCCCGTGTCTGCATGGGTTTCCTCCGGGTGCTCTGGTTTCCTCCCACACTCAAAAGACATGCTGTTCAGGTTCTCCCACAGTGTGTGTGTGTTCCACTGATGTATGGATGAGTGACCCAGTGTAAGTAGTGTATCTAGCAGTGTAAGTCACCACGGTGAATAAGGTGTGTGGGCTGATAACACTACATAGAATTCGTTGGAAGTCGCTTTGGAGAAAAGTGTCTGATAAATAGGTAAATGTAAATGTGAAATGAAAAGGCATATAGCCTCAGCGTACACTCTGTATATCGGAGGGATCAGGTGCCTGGCTGTCTGACCCCTGTCTGACACTGGATATGCAGTCGGTCAGTCTGCGTAACTCAGACTGCAGATGAAAAGTGATGAAAAATAATTTTTCCTCAAGGCATCCAGACAGGGAAGTGCGTGGACTACTCAGATGCCGTAAAGACGTGTGAAGTGTTCGCCTGGTGTCCGCTGGAGAAGGACACAGACTTACCTGAGTGAGTAGAGCACCACACAGTCCGTGAAACCCAGATATAAACTGAAAGGGAAATAAAGACGCAAACCTTAAGAATAGACCGGAACATCTAATTAAGGACACTTTCAACAGCCGTGTCTCCTGAACTCTATGATGGCTTTTACAGTGTCAGCTAAGAAAATTCACAGCCACTTCGTACTACAGTTGCTATGAATTTTCGATTCTAGTTTCCAGTTTATAAACTTTTCGCTGGAATTTATCGTCTATTTTCAGAAAATTTCTGCCCGTAGCAGATCGAATATGACCTGCATTACTGCACCCAGCTAGTGGATGGTGGTAAAGAGCCCCACATAGAGTAGGAGTGTGGGGCCGCCTTAATTCAACTCACTTCCACAGTGTTTACAGCTCATGTCTGGTGAGCTTGAGCGCTGGTGGTCAATAACAAGACTGCAACAGTTGCGTGTGTTTTTTGGGATGATCCCTCAACATTCGGTTCTAAATAGGAGCTTGGCGAGACAAAGTATCTTAATTTTCGCTGATAATTCGTTTTTTTTTCAGTGTAGCTCAGAGCTGACAGTAGTATTAAAATAAAACCCTGATGCTTTTGATTATAGGCTGAAGCTGCTCTGTTTTAGTTTTTCAAAATGTATTTATGTTCTTGTAGACCTGCAATGTTGACAGATGCAGAAACGTTCACAGTGCTCATCAAAAACAACATCCGTTTTCCCAAATTCCATTTCAGCAAGTAAGTCTTTCATGGCCATTTACACTTATTTATTGAATGAATGTTGCGTCGCGGTTATGACAATGTCTCTTATTCAGAGCATCAGTGAAATTTCCCTTGTGAGGAGTTTTGTATAATAGAAGTGACACTTCCTTTCCCTTTCCTCCCTTTTCCAGAAGAAACATTTTGCCCGACGTCACTTCCTCATACCTAAAAAGCTGCACGTTCCACCGCATCACGGACCCTCACTGCCCCATCTTCCAACTCAAAGACATTGTCTCGGAGGCCGACGAGGACTTCCAGGACTTGGCGATTCGTGTGAGTTCAGATCTTGGTTTAACACACGTCTGTTATATTTCTGTAGGTAAGTGCTTTTGCTCTTTGGGCTCCTGTGACCTCATGTGACCTCCTGTGAGCTGCACGGATGCACACCGTTATCTGTGTTTACCAGGGTGGGGTCATAGGGATCCTCATCAACTGGGACTGTGACCTGGACCTGTCACACAAGAAGTGCATTCCCAAGTACTCCTTCAGTCGGCTAGACAACAAGAACCCGGAAAACAGCGCAGCTCCAGGGTTCAACTTCAGGTACGACTGCAGCGACTCGCAGAGTCTGGGTCTCGATGGAAATCTGAACGGTAACCGAACGGCGAATCGAACGCTTCATCACACCTTCGGGTTTTCTGTAGTCATTCAGAAACCTCTAGAAACATTTTTCTCTGTGATCTCTGAGTATTTCTCCTAAAATCGATTTCTGGTGAGTGCAAATTGTACGTTCATTTCTTTTATTTTTAAAAGGTTTGCAAAATACTTCAGCGTAGACGGTGTGGAGACAAGAACTCTGGTCAAAGCATACGGCATTCGCTTCGATGTCATTGTTTTTGGGAAAGTGAGTTAACATTTTAAAAACTGCAGACCTAAATGTTAAAAAGATTGTGCGTATAACGCGTTTTCTTTACTCATATGTCAAACGGCCCTTCGACTCGAGATGTTCTCGTCTCTCTGCTGCAGGCTGGTAAATTCAACTTGGTGCCCACAGTGGTGAATGTAGGTGCTGCTCTCTCCTTCCTCAGCCTGGTGAGTGAGACCACCTGTTCCAGCTTGGTCCCAGGACCAGAGTGACAACTCTAATAACAGGCCATTATTCTGAACCTTGGTCAATCGCTCTCCTCAGGTGAACGCCGTGTCCGACTGGGTCTTGTTAACATTCACGAGCAAAAGACATTTCTACAGTCAGCAGAAATCCACGTACTTGGATGAGATGGACGACACAAGTGAGGTGGGCCTCTGCCTCGTGCATTTCCTCCTTCCGTGGATTCCCGTAATTGTGTCTCATGTTCGCTCACAAAAATCTTGAGTTATAAAGTAATTTATCCTTCACTCTCCCCCTGCTCTCCAAAAGCTCACAGAGAGAAAAACATACGGCACCCAGTAGAGCGTAGCTGCTGCAGATCCTGCTGGACACAAAGGATGGACACTTTGTCCCGAGTCTTCATCGCTCCTTACTGGACATCATGCCAGAAATTTGGATCAAGATACAGTAATGCTACTCTAGCTGTCTCAGGAACTGAAGAGTAATTCACATGTTTAAACTTTACTGTTATTCTACAGTTGTGTCCTGTGTTCAACATGTAGGGAAATAAAGAGCTTTCAGTAGTGAGCAAAAATTGTAGGTGTACAGCTACAGTGTAACCACTTTGGAACATGTACTTTCTACAAGGATATTTCACCAAGAATTGGGAGTGGGGTTTAAACTTGGAACATTCAGGTTATAAATAGAAACTAAAAATATGTAGCAACATAAAAATGAAAAAAACAGAGGAATAATAAAAGCAGTTTATTTTAGGAATCACAAAAAAATATATACAAACGCCCTTATGTGAAAAAACTCAATGGGCATTAGCACAGAGTAACTTTCAGAGACAACAATCAATCTATACAATATAAAAAAAAAATTAAAAAAAAGGGGGGGGGGGATTATCGCCGTTTCTGGAAGATATTTCCTCTTCCTATCCCTCCACGTCCACGGCCTCTGGCGGCCACTGTGAAAGAGGGAACACTTAGAATGAACACATCACTGCATACATTACAAATACTACCACGCAACACAGCCTAGACTCCTATAGGGAAGTCATTAGTATCCAGTCTGAGAACCTTCCAGAAAACTGACTTGAGTGTAAATGTCTGGAAAACACTAGAAGAGCTGTCTGGTCTCATAATACTTTTCATAGGCTTTAAATCTCAATTCCTACCTGATCTGGGCAAGAAAAACCCAATTATCCTAACAATCTACAGTACATGTACCCTGAATCAATGAAAAGTCAGTATATGCAACACTTCCCTGGGATGAAGTGGAAAAAGGATTGCTAAAGTGACCCACAAGCATCCATCATCTCTCTGAACTATGGGGTTTCTTTCAAGAAATTTTCCTGCAGGGACTAATACAGCATATAGTCATCATCATCATCATATTGGAGGCATGCACTGTGACATGAACTAAATCCAACACGCCTGTTCCAGCTATACTTGAATGACCTGGTAGATCCCACAGTGTACCAGGGTCTCCAGTAACCCTCTCCCAAGGGCACCACGCAGAGACACACCTCATAAAGGACATACCTTGGGCCTTGAGAATAGCAGCTTTGCCCCTTCCTGCTCCAGCACCCTGGTTCTTGTTCTTCACGCTCTTCAGCATGGGTGCGTTCTTCAGCATGTCCGGCAAGATCAGGAAGCGTATCTTGCTGCCGCGGATGTAGACTTGCTCCAGCTGGGCCACGCGCCCATCCCTGTACGTCACGGTGATGTTGGACATCTACAGCACAGAAAGCAGATCCCGTTTCCGAGCCAACGTCTAAATATTACAACTCAAACTTCTGCCTGTACTCTTCTTCTGAATTCAGATCACATGCAAAAATTCAGGCTGCTACACATTTCCAAGTCAAAATGACAAGGACCAACATTTATAAATAGCGGGAGGAGCTCAATCAACCGAAGTCAATAAGACACTCGCGCACCTGGCAGTTCATATTGTCCTCGGCTTCAATCAGCTTGCCCCGGTACACCTCTCCCGTGTTGGTCTCGCACGTGACGATGTGGCCTTCGGCTTCGTGCAGAACTTTGATGGGCACGCCGATGGACATCTCCGCAGCTGCTACTGGAGCGGAAACGGAAGCCGAGGACACAGAGAGGCGTTTAAAAGAGAAAAAAGCCGGTCTCGCTCAAAAGCGCTCTTGACATAGGGCAGCAGGTGGCGCACTGGTTAGAGCATCACCTTCAAAACAATGACTCTTGCTGAACCTCAGTCTTCTGATTGCAGCAAGGTACCAATTCTAACCACCACACCTGCAGCAGAGTAATAATACCCTCAAAAGAGGTATTTACTGTCTATGCACTAACACAGTAAGACACCATTGTTGTACAAACCAGAGACTAAGTCACGTTGCAGGAAAGTAATAAGAATAATACAGCATCCCATTGAATCATTGGGTCACCTTCGAACAGTAAAAACTAAATCTAGATTGCAAATCGATGAGAGTTATTCAAAAATACATCCGTGATGTCACGATACCGAAAGAACTCAAACACAAACAGAGCTGGTAGGAATTTCCTTAACTAGTCAACTAAGTCAACTAATTAAAAACAAAAGAAAAAAAAAAAAAAAACACACGAAGGTCTGGACGGGGTTCCAATGCGAATAAACTCATAAATACTGCATTGAAACGAACCAGCCAACCGGCGGCTGCACGCGCGTTTCCGTAACAACAAGAATATTAATATTAATTAAGGAAAACTCTCAGTCAACCTATCAGAGCAAACGCGTTCCCGTTAAACTTTAACTTAAAGGCTCAATAAAAACGAATAAAAATTAGGGGGGGTACTCTTACCTTCTAACCGTAACACAAAAAAAAAAAAAAAAAAAAAAAAAAAAAAAAAAAATTATAATTCAATTACCTGATGCTCCGACAACCGGATACCACCGTGCCAACTGTAAATGGAGCGCTTTTGATGGTTCCGGTGCCCACAATACACTTCGATACCATCCTCAATACATAGCCACGCTACCCATAATGCACTTCAGCGGAAGTACGTTTCCCAGTGTGATCTGTGAGAAACCGGAAGAGGTTCTAGTCCCACATTTTTTTTTTTTTTTTTTTTTTCCCCCCTTCCCCCCCCTGTCTGTGGTTGTCAACTCATATAAGAATGGTGGGCTTGATCTCTTGGACTTTGCTAGTTTGAACATGACTCTTAAAATTAACTGGATGAGGCAATTTCTGAGACATGATGCCTCCATCTGGAATTTCATTCCGAAGTTTGTTTTTGACCGACTCGGCGGTTTCTCCTTCCTTCTGATGTGCAATTATAACATAGATAGAGAAGTTACCTGTTAAATTGTCAGCCTTTCGCAAACAGGCGCTGTTGGCTTGGAGATTAATTTACAAGCACAACTTTTCTCCACACCGGTACTTTATTTGGAACAATGGTGAGATCCTGTATAAGGGTACCGTAGGAGTATCTTTTTAAGGAGTTGGTTTGAGAGAAATATCCTTCTAGTGGGCCAGCTGATGACCTCACGAGGAGTTCTCATGAGTTACGCTGACTTTATATCATGTTTTGGATTTCATGTCATAAGGGAAGAGTTTGGCCTGGTAATGCAGGCTATTCCTAATGGTTCTGTGACTCTGCTTGGAGGTGTCTCTTACCCTGCTGTTGTTTCTAGAATGAACCCAGTTGATACTCCATGTGGAAGGATCTGTTTTTCGCAGTCTCTCAGAAATAATAACAGAGCGGTTCGGTCTTTGTTTCGGAATGAAGTTGCCACCTTACCTTATGTCACTGCTTATTGGAACTCCTTTGTTGACGAGGTCCCATGGGAGAAAGTTTGGCTGTTGACTCACAAATATTTTATATTAAATATTTTAGAATTATACACAAATTCTATCCTGTCAAGCATTTTCTTAGAAAATTCAAGGATGGGATTGATGTAATTTGTTCTTTTTGTAGCCTTCGCCCAGAGACGGTGCCTCACCTCCTTTGGCACTGCCGTTATACCAAACAGCTATGGAGAGATGTCTCAAAATTTATTATTGATAAATTGAGTAAGGATTTTGCTTTGTATTATGAATGTGTACTGTTTGGGTTCTTCCGTTTTGATAAGCACACAGAAACAGGCTTATATCATTAATTTATTAATCATTTTGGCTAAATATCATATACACAGGTCAAAATTTGCTAATAAAAAGCCTATATTTTCTGTTTTTCTTAAAGAAGTTAAGCAGTACATTGACACTATCAAGGAATGTGATAATAAGAAGGCTATTAAGACTGTTTCTTATTGTGATATTTTTAAGGTCTTGATGTAATATTTGGTTATTGGAGTGTTTTATAATTTCCTCCTTTTTTTAAAAAAAAAAAAAAATTCCCCCTGGCTAGGTTGACTTCTGAATTAATGTTCTGGTATTGTGTGTGATTTGTTTCATAATAAAAAAAAAAAAAAACAACTTTTTTTCCTTTTATTTTTAAATATAAATTGAACAATTCAAACACTCACAACACAAGAACATTAATCCAGAACAATCAAACCTAGCCGGGGGAATTAGATAAAAAGAAATAAATAACTAAATAAGAATAAATACACTAAGCATTACAAAACACTCGAATAATAACCAGACATTACATTAATACCTTAAAAATATTAGAATAATGTACAGTATTAATAGCCTTCTTATTATTGTATTCCTCAATAGTTTTTATATACTTCTTAAATTCTTTAAGAAATATAGAAAATATTAGTTTTTATTAGCAAGTTCGGACCTGTGTATATGATATTTGGCTAAAATGATTAATAAATTAATTATATGCCTGTTTCTCTGTACTTCTAGTCCCAAACTATGAATGGAAGCAGATTTCAGTAGGAAAACCGGAAGTGCGTCAAACCGGAATCGTGCTTATTACAGTTTTAACAAGTGTTTTATTCAAGCACCTGTTGGAGTGTTTGAGTGAATAAAAAGGCTCTTACAAATCTGTGTATGATCTTATCACTAATTTCTTTTTAACAAATGCCTTTATTCCCACTGATGTATAATACTAGATACATACAAGTAGGCCTGTCTCCCGAGTTCAAGTATCTCTCCTAAATTCCCATAAACTGAAATACTTGCCATCCGAGTCTCAAACACACACAGAGTCTGAAACTAGAATTTAAAAAAACAAAAGAACATCAGCTCTCATGAAGCAGGTAGTAGAGTGGGGGCAGGTGAGATGGGGGACAGGTATCTGAATAAATCACCTGTCCTTCTGGGCCCAGGTGAAATACCTGAAGCTTGGTGCCTCCAGTACAAAGCAGTGCTCCATGCTGCCTGCATAACTGGTCAAATTCGAGACATAAAGATCACTTCAGAAAAAATGTTTTTGCAAAGAAAGTAAATGGATTGAGAAAAATAGTAAGATCCCAACTTATTCTGGGGGGGTCACTGCAACATCACTCACAGCTGGTCTCAGAGGTACAATTTTATTTTCCCTAAAACGGGGTTTGCTTCTGACATCCGAAGCGAGAATTTATTATTTTTTTCTGGATGTAGCTTCAAGTACCTGCAGTTTATTGTAAAAGTTGTGATCTTATGCCGTGTGTCGCCTTCCTTGGTCCTGGAATAACATTTTCCGAGTTCTGCTTTTTCAGGTTCACTAAAGGGAGGGAGGCCGTGCTGGAGGAACAACTGGAACCACAAGACAGTAAATTCCATCTCGGCTGTTTTGTGTGAAAACAGGATATTTCTCACAAGTTTATTTCGTAAGTATGCGTGTAAAATGTCCTCAGTGGGCCTGTACTTGTTCATGGTTCTCCAGGCAAAAGATGACAGCAAGGTAAATGTTGAAAGCCATATCAGTGTCAAATAATATCAAATACAAACAGCGTAATTTATGATTCCATCTGTTTATTATATCAATGAGTGGTAATACGGAAGTAATTTTTCTCTAAAATATGGAAAATGACCCTGTCCATTTCTGCTGATGATAAGAAAAACTCCACTGTTGTCACTGGAGGTTTACATGTTGCACCGAAGAGACAGGAACAGAGAGGATGAGGCTTCACTCTCTGACAGCGTTGGGCCTGAAGTCTTCCTGGATCACCTGGGAGAGCTCCTTTGCGTATTCCTCGTACCTTCCTGTCATCTGCAAGAGCGTGAACACACAACTTGGAGAAAAGCCTGTGCTGCTCAACAAAATAATAGTCATCTATAACTTATATGAATGAATGAGTGAATCCCACCTCCAACTACAGTACCCTTCAGCATAGTACTTATCCTAAATTGCGCCACTAAAATAACCCAGCTGTATAAATAGGTAGATAATAATTGTAAGTTGCAAGACGGTAAGTTGTGAGAGCGAGATGGTGGGGAAACGTGGCCCCGAGCAGCTCACCTTGAAGCTCCACCTGTCGGCGATTTGCTGGTTCAGATTGAGGTCCAGTTCTGCCACGAGGAGCCCATCGCGGGTCCGAGAGAGGCCTGGGGAGCGGCTGCCGTCGGGGGCTGCCACGTAACTCGAGCCGTAGAAATGGCCAAAGTCCCGGTGAGCTGCGAGGAAAAATAATTACAGGACCACGATGCCACCATGTCCCTGTCTGGATGCACAAGGATTGCACAGATTTATACAGATTTGCTTTCTCTGATTGATCAGTCATCCCCGCAGAGGCTGTGACTGCTGCAGCAAACACCCAAAGCCACACGCTGTCCCCGCTGCTGGTCTTCCGACACCTAACAGGCAGTTGGTTTTAGTATCAGAGGAGGTCAAGTGTGGGAAGGGGGATTGTTTTGGGGATACAGTTATTTGGTGTGACCATTGTTCACTGTAAATGTCTTCTAGTGAAAAGAAATTAAATGTTTATGACAAAAAAGAAGAGGTGAAAGTGAAGCATATACACACACACGCACCATCCGAAACCGCTTGTCCCATATGGGGTCGCGGTGAGCCGGAGCCTAACCCGGCAACACAGGGCACAAGGCTGGAAGGGAGGGGACACACCCAGGACGGGGAGCGTAGTTCATTTATCAAAAACTACTTTTGTTGATTGATCGATGGTTCGATGCATAATGCAGCTAACAGTATCTAAACACGGCTGCGGTGGGATTACTCAGTCCACCGGTTCGGCTGTGTTGGACATGTAAGCAGAGGGAACCGTTTGGCTTGCAGTCGCACCCCGTGCTATTGCATTCTGGGTAGGGTCACTGAGTTGCCCTTAACCTTGTTTTCCATAAAGTGACACCACTTCCCAGGTTCAGTCATGCTGGGCCGTCAGGCCACGGCACCAGGTGTTTTTCAGACATGGCGGCTGTCATGAATAAGTGAGAAAACAGAAAAGAGCACGTTGACCTTCCAGGTGCAGAGTAGAATGCATTGAGGTGAAACAAAAGGGGTTGTTTTTTAGACATTCACTCATTTAATGGACACTTTTCTCCAAGCAACTTATAATGTTAAGCTACTTATAATTATTTTTCAATTTACAGTTGGGTAGTTTTACTGGAACCATTTAGGGTAAATTCCTTGTTCATGGGTACTACAGCTGCAGGTGGGATTCAACCTTATAACCTTTGGATACAAAGGCAGCAGCTCTAACCACTACACTAATAACTTAATATTAGCAAGTTTGGACTAAATTAACATATTGTTAATGATAAAACAGTATATTACTTATAATTTTTGTATTTCCCTTTAAACATTCAACATTTTTCCAATTTTGTTAAATATAAACATGGTAAGTGATTGTCATGTCACTAAAACACATTTAGCCATATGAAATATATACAGCAGTATACATAACCAGAAATCAGTCCATTATGTTACATGTATACATGTGCATCATATATGCTATAATACCTTAATTATTTTCTATTTTTAAAATTCTTTTCACAAAGTATTGGGCCAGGATTCTGGTCTTATTTCAGTGGAAAATATTTGGCAGGTAAATCTTTCAGATGGTTTTTTTAAGTATGGTTTTAACAGAGAAAAACATACCTTTCTTTCCATCTCCAGAGGTGAATTCATTTTCAAAATACTCCTAAAAGCAAACCATAAACAGTCAGGGATCATTAATGAGCCTGCGAGGTAACAGTAGGGGGCGGTACGGGGCCACGAGCACTGGGGATGTCTCCTGAACTGCTCTGTCTCATATCATCGCTCGGATGAGCGGGGCGCACGGAGGAACGATATCTGCTCACCGTGTTGCAGCGTACTAAGCTCTTTTGCTGATACGAGCCCATGGTGCTGGGGTGGAGGGTGGGGGGGGTATAGAAGATGTCCGCAGGGGAGTGTGTGTAATCTCATTATTTTCTCACCCTCGAACCAGGCCGAGCGCTTCAGCTTGGAGTCGTTATTTTTAGCCATGAAATGCCAAAAGTTTCATTACCATGGGATTACTGCGATCATTATGGGAAATTGCAGCGGCCTCTCCCTTATGATGAATTTTCTGGCCCTCTGGGATGATCCCGATGAGCCCGCAGAAAGAGACGGGACCGGCACGTTTACACGTGATGTGAAAGAGAACGGAGTTGAAAGAGCCGCACGCACCGTGCCGACGCGGTTGATGGCGCAGGTGAAGCAGTGGTTGGCAATGGCTGCGTTGCGTGCCTCGATCGGCCACATGGGTTCACTGTGTCAGATGGAGCAAGAGTCACAGTTACATGAATCTGGATAGAACCATTGGCTGAGCAATTCATAAAAACAGCACAAGTACATTTACATTACATTTATTCACTTAGCAGACACTTTACTCCAAAGCGACTTCCAATGAGCTCTATGTAGTGTTACCAGCCCACACACCTTATTCACCATGGTCACTTACACTGTTAGATACACTACTTACACTGGGTCACTCATCCACACATCAGTGGAACACACACACTTTCTCTGTCACTCACACACTATAAGAAGTGCCATGTTCCCAGTTTCAGTAAACCTACCGTGAGAAGGGTAAAAGAACAGCACTCCCTTCTCAGGGACTTAAATGTGGAGTCTTGTGGGCAAACTGTTTAACTTTGCACATATGTCATGCTGAATTATTAATCAGGCTCAGCATTGATATTAAAATAAGGGTTTCTATAGCCTTTGAGGGTATGGGTGGCAGTGGTAAGAGGCGTGAAAATTCACTGACAGAAACTGTTAGTCACATGAGCATCATGACCACCCTCGTACCTGAGTTCTCCGACGGTGGCGCAAGGGTTGAAGATGATCTCCGCTCCATTCATGCTGTACATAAACCAGTTGAGTGGGTGGTGGCGACCGTAGCAGATGTTGACCGCGATCCTCCCAAACTGCGTGCAGAACACCCTGTGTCCCGTGTTGCCCTCCATGTAGTACGTGGACTTGAACATGAGGACAGGAGATAGACATGTCGTCTGTATGGGATTTATGTCTTCAGCAGCTCAGAACATCTCTACGTGAGAACATCCCATCTCACCTCCATACAACACATGTTCTTTACACACATTTTTTACCTGCCGGTCCATTTCAAATCAAAAATCAAACCAATACTCCCGAATACCATGCTGTTAACCATTTACCGTGCATTGCTTGCAATGAGCACCTTCTCCAGACCTCTGACGAGAAGAAGGTCGAGTGACTTAATGAATAAGGGTGATGCAGCGCAGTGTACAGTCCTAGCTGGACAAAGTAACCTTCTTACTGGAATTATCAAAAATAACCACAATGAGCTCCATCGGCGATGCAGCACTGAATTTGTTTGGATTTATATTCTGCTAGTCATGCTGATCCACTTC